>NC_088360.1:126081214-126088714 GCF_034508935.2 Berghia stephanieae | reverse complement strand
AAAATATTTTGCATAGTCCTTCTATAACGTCTGAAACACGGCATTGACATAATTCTCAGGGAGGAGCAGGCAGGTCTCAGAAGTGGAAGAGGATGCACTGACCAGATCATAGTCTTGAGAACAATTGTCGAACAATTAAGAGAGTGGAATTCTCCCTTGTATGTGAATTATAGATTTTCAGAAGGCGTTTGACAGTATTCACTATCCAACACTTTGGAAAATACTAACAGCTTATGGATTCCCAAAAAAAGTCATCAGTATAATAAAGATAATGCACGAAGACCCATGCTCTATATGTCATGACTGACAACAAAGTGAATGGTTTCGCGTATTTACAGTCAGGCAAGGAAGTGTAATTTCACCTACAATCTTTTTTGTTGTTATTGACTGGGCGATGAGGACAGCGACCAACGGCCATGCAAGAGGACTTGTTTGGGGATTGACGACGAGACTTGAAGATTACAACTTCTCAGGTGACATCGAACTTCTGTCGCAGAAGGTCTTTAAAGAATAAAACACCAAAAGTGGATGAGATATCAAAAAGTGTAGGCATTAAAATCCATCCAGGCAAAACAAACGTCATGAAAGTAAAGGCAAAGAGCAAAAAAATGGTCAAAATCCAAGGCCCAGATCTGGAAAAGGTAGAACACTTCAAATATCTGAGCGGTTACATCTCAGCTGATAGCAACATTGAAAAAGAAGTTAGTCTAGAATCGGACTTGCAGCTTGCACTTTTAATGGACCTAGGAATATTTGAAAATCAACATCCTTGAATACCAAAACGAAAATAATGATATACCCAATCCAACGTCTGTTCTCTTATATGCAGCAGAAACTTGGAAAATGAACAAGAAGATAGAGAGTCGCCTCAGAGGGTTTGAATGAAGATGCCTCTGCAGAATCTCGAAACTTGGTTGGCAACAGTATATTACCAACGAAGAAATCTCCAGGCGCCCAGGAATGAAAAACATTGTGGATGAAGTCAAGCACAAACGATGAAAATGGCTGGTTCAGGTTCTCCGAATGAAAAAGTCCAGAGTGCCTTACATAGCACTAAGATGGTCCCCGCTGGGAAAGAGGAAGAAAGGCAGACCAATGAGGACAGTTGAAGAGAAGATGAAAGAGGCTGGAATGACATGGAATGAACTGAGCTGGCTGGCCCAGGGCAGAGATGCCTGGAGGAACTTTGTGGCGCCTAAGTTCCACCAAGGAACCAAGAGAATAAGCAAGTAAACTCTATCAATCAAGATTATAAATTTTAATGTTTAAGGTTATACATAGTTTTGTGTCTTGCTACGTTATTTCCTGCTGGTGGATGTTGTGAGTATTTTACCTAAACGCATATCATCAACAGAGCTGAATATGAGGTGAGGTCCTTATTTTTATAAAATAAACGTTGGTTGTGAAACTTCGGACACAATATTAGCGCTAGACTCACTAGCTACGACAGAGCACAATGTTGAAAATAAAAGTGTTATAAGCTAATAAATGCCTGGAAAATTAATGTTTACAATCGTATGGCTAATTCTTACCTTTTCACCATCAAACTAATATCATTTGTTTATCTTACATGGTATGATTACTATCATAGATGGATTGTGCTATACTTCACTTATAAAGTTTTTTTTTTTTTGGCCGTTAATGTTCCACTTAACGTGTCTGCGGATTGAATGGGTTCAAGTAGTTATTGCTGTCCTTTACAAGTGGCTGTTTTGGCACCCAGAACCAGTAAGCGTATACTTGAACTACCAATTATATCAATACAATAGGTAATGGTGAATAGTATCTTGAAATTGAAGGCAAAATCTGAAAAAAAAGGTAAACTTCTAGGTTGAGAGGTCAGTTGGTACTTGCCTACAATGGAAGTTGTGAAAACAGTGATTGCTGATTGGTGGTCGATGTAAATTTGAAAAACTACAGCATCAGGCAAATGGCAAGGCGAGCTGAATAGTCACGAGAAAGAAAATCTATCACTATTACAAAACCAGTCTTCCTCGGCTACTCGATTCATTCAGTTCTTTATACATTAAAATAATTCTGCATCCAATGTGAGAAGTGTGAATAACTGTTAAGATTTCAGTAATCTGTTTATATTTATATCGATAGTCGGCGGATCAAACCTCTGAAGTCTCGATATTCATGAACGGTGGGTCAAACCTCTGAAGTCTCGATTTTCATGAACGGTGGGTCAAACCTCTGAAGTCTCGATTTTCATGAACGGTGGGTCAAACCTCTGAAGTCTCGAGTTTCACGATTGGCTGATCAAAACTCTGAAGTCTACATATGAGCTTTGTTTACCGTGTTTAATTTAATATTGGGCGGATCAGACCTCGGATGATGGTACGCAAAGATCGTATGTAGAGTTTTGATCCATCTGTCGTGAAAATTGGGACTTCAGACTAAATACTTTCTTTTTGTCTTTACTTCTAGTGTTTCTTTTCTTTTCCATTATAATTTTTATTCATTTTTAAAATAAAATATGTTCCCTCTGCTTTTTCTGGAATGCACATCGTATTGAACCATTGCCAGCCTAGGGGGCTCCCCCACTTTTAAAACTTTTTCAAAGATCATTTGGGTATCAACATACGATAATCCAGATTATCTGGCAACGATCTCATTTGTATGAGATACATTTCATATCACTCTCGACTCCGGTGTTGATGGCATCTGGCAATACGCTTTGACGGAGTTTGTAGGAGTGAAAATTAAATGTAAATTCAACGAACGAACGAATGAATTGTATTGTATAGAATGATAACTACGCTTCATGCAACCTGTTTGGGAAATAAATTTCATTAACTTATTTAGTGTTACAGCTTACATGGAAATGTATAAGCATATTGACGGCTAGCTGGTTGAAATACATTATGAATATTATTTCATAATGTATTTCAAACCAGCTAGCCGTCCATAATATTTGTTATTCTTACAGTTGTAAGGTTGATTTGAACTTCAGATGGGGTTTAAAAACCATATCGGTTAATTAAACCCGTTGCATTTTATACAGAGAAGAAATAAGACAAGCAAACAACGGGAGGCATCAACATTCTCGTCTCTACGGCCATCCAACAACCTTGCTAATAAATGTATCCAAATTTAGCAAATTAGTAAAGAACTGAAAGTTGCAAGGACAAATTATACACCTCTACAGAGGATAACAGAACAACAAAAATTTGAAAACCAATTATAATAGCAACAAAACCTCTATGACTATGACCGACCAATACAATATTAACAAAGACAACAACAATAATGCTATAAACAGCAGCAACTCCATTGGCTACGCCAGAAAATGCCGCCGCCACATAAGACTTCTTCGGCAAAACTAATGAATCATAAACGATACATAAAATAAGATAAAATTACATTTCAATATCCCCAGACGAGATTTATCTTTCGGGTCAATCTCGAGAATAAGAAACTCGAAATAATCCATGCCCTCGGCCGCAAAAAATAACAAATGGAGTAGAAACAATAGCAACAGTAGCAAGTCTATCTAGTTGAAAATTTAAAAATTCTTAGTTTTTAGGAGATAAGAATTGTAGTCGCTATAATCCATTCTATAGATAAACAATTTACCAACACAATGATTAAATAACACATATAAATATTCTTAAAATTATGCACTCGAGCATCAACGCTCATTTCCAATAAGAGTTAATGACTTAAAAATGCTCATGATTATCTGAAATTGGAGTCAAAATTTCGCAATTTTACCAATTTTTGTTGTAGTACGCAGGTCTTCAATACCAGCTGTAGTAACAAAATCAACAACAATGCTAACAACAACAGCAGCAACAACAACGGCAACATCGAAGACGACATGAAAACGACAATGACAGCAACGGCAGCTTAAACCAATCAAAACGGATATTTTGTAAATAATATTATCGTGTCTCTGGTGAGAAAACATTTGAAACAAGGAAACTTTTCAATTATTCGTCGTCACTCAATATATATATATATATATATATATATATATATATATATATATGTATATATATATATATATATATATATATATATATATATATATATATATATATTTAAATACATTGATAAATAGGGACAGAGATGGAGAGGAGGGGGATGGAAGGGAAAGACGGATAATAACACAAACACACACACACACAAGCACACACACACACACATACACACACACACAAACACTCACACAGAGGAGAGGTGAAAGAGGGAAATAAAAGGAAATAGATTCAGAGCTAGCGAGTTAGTTCGATAGATAGATCGATAGATAGATAGATAGATAGATAGATAGATAGATAGATGGATGGATGGATGGATAGATAGATAGATAGATAGATAGATGGATGGATGGATAGATAGATAGATGGATGGATGGATGGATAGATAGATAGATAGATAGATAGATAGATATATAGATAGATAGAATGATATATATATATATATATATATATATATATATATATATATATATATATATATATATAGAGAGAGAGAGAGAGAGAGAGAGAGACAGAGAGAGAGAGAGAGATGTGGAGTGAGGGATTTGCCTGTCAATGTTGCTATTTCCGTGTCTTAAGGATAGAGAAGTCCCCGAAAGTGCACGCGCACGACATTTCAAGTGTGAATAACTCAAGACACTGGCCGATGTGACTGGAGTCATACAAGTCCCAAATTTGTTATTCCGGTTACCACGGAACGAGTGCTAGTTATTTATAGTGGGGAATAAGGGAGGGGTGCAGAGAAAAAGAATGAACTGTATATTACTGTGATCTACAATGATAATGTATAATATCATAATTTTAATCATGAGAAGATTGGACCTGGACATTATAATATCAGGTTTTGACTGACCTCAAATGATGGGTAGCTACCCTATTTATTGGTCGCTTGATTAATGGCAAAGTCGATGATATAAGTTCGTCTTAGGGTTAAGTAATCTTGCTAAACAACCTCTGTTTGGTAATGACTTTAGTATACAATACACAAAAACATCCAGTAATAGTAATACGCATAATATGCTTACTGGAAGGAAAGGATACAGGGTGCGTTCACAGCTTGCTATACATCTGTCGTACTCAGATTTTAACATGTTGAGGGGAAAACTCCCTTGAAGTTCAAGGATTGAGAGTTTTGTTGTTTTTTTTGTTTTGTTTTTTTTCTTTTTTTTGTTTTTGTTTTTTGGGGGGGGGGGGGGGGTCAAGATGAGGGTAATTTTAATCGATTGATATTTGAAGGTTGAGTTTTCTGGCCAAAATTGTTTTTAATATAATTTGATTCAGATAGTAAAGCAGATTTGGGATCATGTGAGATGCCATGCCAGGTGCTAAGACATAATATTGAGTCCATTACGGTATGTGAGATGCTTTTTGGGACTCGACCATCTTGCATGCGTACGACGTGATCGAGCCAGCGTAGACGTTTCTGCGAAAGGATGGCAAACATGCTTGTGATTTTTGCTCTGACAAGTACTTCTGTATGGCGAGCTCACTTCAAGCACCGGATCAACCGGCAGATCTTTTTTCAGGTTCAAAGGTATCTGGAAAAGAGACCCCGCTGACATTGAATCCATGGCTGCTGACCGAGAGACGCACGGGGTCTCACGTGAAGAGCAGCGTACAGCTAGCTGTGCGAGAGTAGAAGAGAGGACCAGTGGGAGAAGAAAAGACAACGCAGGCGACAGAGGTTAGCATCAGTGGCAGTGCTTAGGGAGGTTGACGCGGGATTCACCTGCAACAATTACAAAAGAACCTGCCCCTCCAAAATCGGCATCATTAGCCACTGAACCACAGACTGACTTTACCCATAACGACTTCATTGTTTTCTGAGACAGATAGGCGCCAACAACATGGCTGATGCGATTCCAAGCCCAAAGACCTAAATAATCCAATATTTTATGTGAGATGCGCTTCTCACTACCCAAAAGGAGATGAAGAAGTAGGGTCCATGTTAAGCGACAGCCTTTCCATTAAAGGACTATAAAATTATGAAATTTAGACTCATGCGAGATTAACACGTGTCAGCCATAAACATGAGCAAATCCTTAAGTAAAAATATCAAAAGCGTGGTAGAGAAAGTAGCTGATACTAGCTAATGAATGGGGATGATTTCTCCAGTATAATTTTCTGCTGCGTCTAGCACTGTTTCATGCACACATTTTCAGATTTATCTTACACCTCTGTCATCCCTCCAAAATTACCATTTTGATATTCTCGTATATCCTTACGAATGACGTCAAAGCTGATCAAATGCCAGAAAGCACAGGGAGGGTCAAGTGGACAAGATAATTTTAGGAAATACTCGAAGTGAGTGTTAATAAGACTATATGTTGTTGAGCGAAAAAGCCAATAATTTAACTACCAAACCAGCTTAATGTCAATTAGTAAGGTTAATAGTCTAGTCAATATCTGCCGCACACAGACAAAACGCCTATTAATATTTTGTTCATAATATGTTTACTTCAACCGTCTATCAATTGAGATAGCGTTCAACTTGTGTCAAAATAATTTCTTTGAAGTCTCAGGTATAATAATTTTGACAGTCTATGTCAATGTCTATGTAAATCGATAGACATTACATGAAGTAAATGTTTTCTGGAAAAGAAAGGTTAAGATGTGTTTAGTCACGGTAGATTTTTATTGAGATGGTTGTTGTTTTGTGCTTTATGGAGGCTAAAGGGGTTTTAGTCTGTACGAAGTTTGGCAATTAATTACTGGGCGAAAGTTGATCTGTTTAAATTTAATTTTTTCTTTCTTATATTTGATATATTATTTCAGTTTTGATGATACATAGGATTTTATCTTCAATATTTTCCAAACTGAAAGTGATATTAAGCTGCTCTGTAAAAAGTAATAAACAAAAATGAATATAAAAGCTTCAGAACAAAATGCTGAACACGGAACGTTTCGCGCTCAAAAACTTTCTCTAGCCAACAACAACAACTCGCCCCGCCCCCCACCCCCTAAAAAACCCCCCCAAAAAACAAAAACTAAATACATTACTAAATTCCAGATCAACAACAGAGACATTACAGAGAGGACCTACCACTACCAAATTTCTCTGTCGTCAATCTTGTATTTAGTAATGTATTTATGTTTTTATTGTTTTTTGTTGTTGGCTGAAAAAGGTTTTGAGCCCTAAATGTTCCGTGTTTGGTATTTTGTACTTTAAAAAAAAAACTGAAAGCGACAAGTTACTGTAGAAAAGAATATTTCAAAAACGAAAAATGAGCGAGTCATCATCGATCTTTCGATTCATCAAGCCCTTTACCAATCTATTTGTTTTTCTGTGTTTTTGATATTTTATAGAAAATGGTTGGGTAGAATAAAAGAACACACACACACACACACACACACACACAGAGAGAGAGAGAGAGAGAGAGAGAGAGAGAGAGAGAGAGAGAGAGATGGTAGTGGAAGAAAGAGGGAATAAGAGTAAATGAAAAAAATGAAGAGGGCGAGTGCAAGAAATAGAACGAGAAAGTGAAAGAGAAAAAGAAAAAGGGAGACTGGCAGGCAG
>NC_088360.1:126001214-126066214 GCF_034508935.2 Berghia stephanieae | reverse complement strand
TCAATAAGACGAGAACATATTATTATGAGTGGCTCATGAGGTCATGCCCTGAAAATATTATCATCAGTGATTGTGTACATTTCATTTGTGTATTGAGTATATCTAGTGTTCACAAGTGTTATGTGTTAGTGTTATGATCTTGAATTTTAAAAAAATTTGTGAACAGGCAATGCATCAAGTTGACATGCACATCTTTGCAGGTCTGATAACTAAGTTGTTATGGAGATACTCTCAAACCTATGTAAAATATTTTCCATTACAACAATGTTAAAACAAGACCATAATTGAGTTCGGCTATCAGACCTGCAATTAAAACATGTGAACATATTATTATGTGATTGTTAGATGCCTTCCTTCGTTTTTTGAAGACGACCCTCACTCATGTCCTAAGCAATCACTGTGCTGATATTTCATTTGACATCGAATTAGATATTGCTTTTCTAATGTTTATTCTAGTGCCAACTGTTTGAATACAATACGAATTATTTCTTTTATTCGTCGGTCGATTATCTCACATTCAGTTATCAGATCAACTAACATTTTTGAATGTAACATCTAATTGCACACTAGAATTCGAGACCAAAAAAGTATAAAGGGAAGGTAAGTCCAATATGATAAAATTCAGCAAAGTCTTTAACTTTAATGTTGACAAAGCAAATAGAAACTTATCTTTTGAAAATCCATCTCCTCTAGCAGTGCAGATTTGATGATAGATGTTTTTTTTGTTGTTGTTGTTTGTTTGTTTGTTTGTTTTTTCTCGATACTTATCAAACATGATTTTAAAGATAGTTTAGTTGCATGGTGACTGCTCTCCGACCTCAATATTTACAATTCTCCATCCACAGTGTATACATGTCCATATGTGACCTACCGCCTCAAAATGGTTTCATGTCGGATTGCTTTAGGTTCTAAATATTTAATTTTGCATTCAAAAATTTAATAGAAGACGGTTAGTTTATCAAAGAGAATGAAATGATATCTTATACTTATAGTAACAAAAACAAAGTATCAAATATCTGATCATTTAACTTTAGAACCACTTTTTGAGCCCTGACTCACACCAACATAATACCGTATTGAGACGATGAGACAGTCACATAATATAATATGTAATTCCAACAGAATATTATCTTTACACTGCCTCACATCGCTTTTCACCTAGTAAGATAGAATCCAAAATTTCAAACGTCTCAATTTTGAACACTTGTTATGGAAAGTCAAATATTATAAGCCTTTTTGAGAGGTATATTAAGCTGTCGCTATCAGTCTCGGTTTGAAGACTTTGATGCTATTGAAAATTGGGGGTGGGGGGGGGGGGGGGGTGGGAGGTCATCTCAATGTATCGAGATACGAACTAAAACTTTTCTGTCCAAGAGAGAGAGAGAGAGCGAGAGAGAGAGAGAGAGAGAGAGAGAGAGAGAGAGAGAGAGAGAGAGAGAGGCGTTTTCTCGTTGTGCGGCACAACGCAATCTCATTCATTTTTTGTCCAGAATCTAGTCGCTGTGGTCCCAATGACAGTGGCCCATGGTCATGTCTTAGCAATTTATTTATGGCTGCCCCAGGGACCCCCTCTATCTATATTCTCGTTCTGAGAAAGTTGATTATGAAGTGACTAGTGTCGACCATTGTTATTTATTCCTGCCTAAATGATATTCATAGTTGTTGCACACTCATATTGTAATAAAATCTAGTTAACGTATTGTTCGATGATTTTCTTCACGATTGAATATTCATTAGAATTAGGAGGAGGATGCTATTGTGAGTATAAACCATGCTATCTTCAATACATCAAGCTGGATGAACGGTACAATGTTTCGTCATGGAATAAATTCGAACAATTTTGAGTATGGTCAGTGACCAGATGGTGACAATAATCAAATACTCTGACCACAACATTTTGCCCTTGGGCAAGGCACAAAACACACGTATTAAGCACTCGACTTGGGTGAGAATGGGTATATGGTGCTAATCAGAGACGGATTTTGTGAAAGTGTTTGTTAAAGATTGATTCTATATTTGTCTAAGAGAATATATGATGCACTCATTGTAAAAGGCATCAAACAAAGCCTTGGGGAAAGTTCTTTTTAAACGTTCTCATTAAAAAAAAAAAGATATTTATTCGATTTTATCACACAATCATTCTCGTTATAATTTATAGTACTAGTTTTTCTCAAAACTTCTATGACGTTGTGTCTTTCGCAAAAACTAACTGTCGGCACATGTGCTGCCGCTGTTTTTAAAAACACAGTATACAATGTTAACCAAATAGCACATACTGTGTTCTTCAATAAAACGGCTTTGTGACAGTCTCAAGATGTGTTATTCTGAGGCAACGAATCTTCACAAGATTTGATTTTGTTCGTTGATTAGTCTGTTTGTTTAGCTCTTCTTATGGTGTTCTTCAAGTCTGTCTGTTTTACACATTTATATTCTGACGAAATCTGAAAAAAACAAACAAAACTTGTACTTTGAATTTTGACCAGAAAACTCGTCCTTGGAATATCGATCGATTATAATGACCCTCATCTTGTCAAAAACTTTCAAACCCATTAAGTCCCAGGTTTGAGAGTTTTTGGCAAGATGAGGGTCTGTAATAGAGGATTGTGGTCTACTTCCCTCAAAATTCTTGGATGCGAGGCTTTTACTTTTGAAGGGTAACTGGCTGTCTTTGTTGAGTCAAATCGATTGGCAGTAGAAGGTCAACTCAAAGCATGACAATGTCAGATTTTTCTGCTGGGAAAAAAAAATAAAACCAAAGAATAGAAATAAAAGTAGAAATGCCTCAGGTAGGACTTGAAATAGATAGGATGGAGAAAAAGTCAAAGGGCCTCCGCTTTGTTCTTTCTACTCTATTTCTCACAAGGTTACCACTCTATACTCTTGGGACCCAGAAATCGGATCAAACATATTTCCTATATCGGATCTATTTCCTATATCTATTACAGAACTTTTTTTTTCATCAATAAAGTCTCTCTCTCTCTCTCTCTCTCTCTCTCTCTCTCTCTCTCTCCCCCTATCTATCTATCTATCTATCTATCTATCTATCTATCTATCTATCTATCTATCTATCTATATATCTATCTCATTTCTCTACCCGAGTCCCTCTTTCTCTCCTCTACCTCTGTATATCAGTTTCTTTATCTTGCTCTTCTCCCATTGCCTGATCAATATCTAGCCACAATATAAATATTTTTTCTCTCTCTTTTCTGACAAAGGGAATGTGTTTGCAATGAATTCTTAATGAGGAAAATGTCTTTACTCACCTTTATTTATCGACTTTTCATAAACTTTTGGTATTAGATTTGTTTAATATATATCGCTTAATCAATTATCCTTTCCACTGCTTTTAAATATTTCATAACGCGTCTCTCTCACTAGTGTTCTTTTAAAATGGATTGTAGCTTCCAATGACCTTGGTGCAATGAGAAAAAATTCCAATTCTTCACGGATGTTCTAACCCCTCGGCTTTCATAAGAACACATTATGATTAAATGGCCGGAGGTTTTTAATGTTTTTGTAGAATTTATGATCTAGCGTTAGAAACATTTAAATATTTTAAGTCTATAGATAAGGTATGCATAGAAAGATAAAGAGATAGAGATAGATATATAAATAGATAGATAGACAGATAGCTAGATAGATAGAGAGATAGATATATTAATAGAAAGATATTTTTTAAAGTCGCTGAAAATGCAAAATTAAGCTCTTATGTTGGTGTCATATTCGCAATTGATAGATTTATGGATAAAACCTACAGACATAGATAGAACGAAAAAAAGATAGGTAGATATTTGGTGAGGGATTGAAGCGCGTTATCATAGAAAACTCAGTAGACGATAAAAGATAATTAAATGTAAATGAACAAAGTTACAACTTAATTATGTAAATGATTTAAATTATTGTCGTATGCCATCCCATTAGCCATTGTTCCTGATGGAATGTTTAACTTGTGCCCATCTGTTCGCCTATAATGTTGTAATGTGTCCCATCACTGATCACACAATCACGGCTGCATAACCGATGTGTTAACACCAAGGTCAACATTGCATTATAATGATATTATGTCATCATCACATCAAATATAACTGTTAGGATCACGAAATATTAACATGGAAATTTGATAATATTGGAATCCTATTTTTTGTAATTTCAACTCTTTTAGATTTAAAAGGGTTTATGGATTAGTTTATTGTATATAGTATTTTATAATACTTTCCTATGCCATTGTCACTGGTAGTTTCAAACTGTTAAAAGCTTTGAAAGTAGTATTTACTATTTTGACACAAATTATTCAAAGGTTATCTTGGTTAGAACATAATTCAATGATTTTTTTTCATTGGTGCTAGATTTGTTTTTGTATAGATTAGAGTTTCGATCAGTACAAAGACGAATATTTTTCTTCAATGTAAAAATAGAAATAATCTGAAGCGATCGCGGGTTTAGAAAAACAAACGTAAGTGTCATAAAAGAGCAGAGAACTATCACGTATTACAAGAATATTAGACTTGTTGAGGGACACCTTTGTTGTGAAAATCAAAATACATTTTTTATTTGTGGATTTGCATTACGATATATACTTATTTTCAATTCAACAATGCTGTATTTAACTCTTAAGGGAAAGACTGAATATCTTTACATAATTTCTCCCATAACCTTTTCAAAGTTTTCGCCCTTAAAAAAGCAACAACTAATCTGACTCAGAGTTTATTGAAGCCCTGACAAATCGCTGTATTTGCTGTCTTGGTTACATTTTGTAAGATATTATGCCCGGTTGGAGTATCATCTAATCCCGTTTTGGCATTGATTTACTTTTCTGAATTGTAGTGAAATTAGCAAGGCCTGGCTATTGTAAAAAAAATGACTTATACGCATGTAATGTTGTTAATTATTTAAGGTGGAGGTTAAATTTTTTATATAAGAAAATTTTATGTAATAACTCTCCACACCACTCGAGCATTTTACGTGAGTTGTTAGCTCCTGCGCTCACAGAATCGCCCTATGAATTAACATTAAATTATAGAGGTATGCAAATCCTATGATTTCCCCGTTACATATTACATGAAAATATTAAACAGCATTGATTAGTGGCTCGTATATCTGTCTAAGTATATAACCTTCACAATACAATACGTAATGAATAAAACAAGTTTCAGTCCCACTTATAATTGACAATAAAAGTAAGTCGGATTTATTCTGGTTTATATAGTATGGTACATATTTATATGTTTTTTAAATGTTTCTTTTTCATCATGGGGCACTAACAAAAATCCACAATATTTTAGTATTTTTGAGTCTTAACTTGTGGCAGCCGAGGTGCTTAGCCGAACTGGCCGTCTCTCAGGTCTTGATTGTAGGGGTGCCGTTTGATGCAAAGGAGTGAGGTTGGACCGCTCTACCTATGCCCATACTAGGAAGGAATTGAAATCTGGTTTGATATAATAAATATAAACAGGCCGTCAGATTTCTCCGGGTTAAACTTCCTTGTCCTGTCTGCGAGACGCGTGCCCTCAGACAGTGTTATACATAGGGTCTAAAGTCAGGCCTTATAGCATTTTCAAAATAAATCAAAGGGCTAAGCCAGCCTAATAATATTTAATAAAATGATCTAATGCTTGAACGGTATAAGCATAGACTCATGAATATTGTAAGTAACATAATTATGATGCTATCATGAAGTAAACAAGCGATAGGTACTCTGGCCTCAAGAATTACCAGGCTGCACTTGATAAACAAAACTAGCTAAACCATGGTATTGTAAAGTATGATCAAATTGAATGTAACCAAGACATAATGATATCATATATAGATAGGTTAGAGTATGCAGAAAAAGTTGTTGATACAGTCTGTAGATCAAAAATAAATTTTAAGAAAAGTAAATAAGTGTATTCAACTCATCCCTTATTAATGAAAATCACACAGCTGAACAGGATAAAACACGTCCGTTCTAGTAAGCTATTTTTGTTGTAAGGTGCATGTTTTATAATGCTAGCGCGACCTGTGTTCATTCCCATGTGTCTTCCACATGTCTTTTTCCATTGTCCGGTATGGGATGAGTTTGAGCACGACGGCAGATTAGGAGTTTCTCTCATGTAGGTGTGAAATTTGCATCCTTCGCTAGGGAAGGTAATTGCGTGTCAGTTGACATCTAGTTGTTGTAGGCCGAAAAATGCCATATCGATATTTCCACTTGTGATAACGCACCACAGCTATCCTATTATTTTAATGGAGGGACGAAGAAAGGAAACTGGTTTAGCTTGGGTCAAAATCGATAGCCCATGTTTTTTTATGGACCAGTAGACATGGCCATTATTGTTATTATTATTGCAAGCTGCTACCAAGGGACCGCTTCTTTTGGCATTATGTCGCCACACTTAAGTATTTTTTATTTGGAGGGGGGGAGGGGGTTGAGATGACTGTGAGTAACCTAATGCGCGAGTGTTTATGGTTCATAGTTTATGGTCGTTGGTGAGTGGAATTTTAACAATGAATACGTTTTGACAATAATACAGAGTCTGCAAAATGGCAGGGAAGTCCTAACGTAGCACCTTCTACTCTTCCGGTTCCAAATCTCTTGGAAATGTGTATGTAACCAGCCCTTCGGAGGACTGATAATGAATAGGTTATAGTATATGGACTCATAAGGTGGCATCACTATCCTGGTAACAGGATGTACAGGCAGATTCTTATGATTACCGGGTGTAAAAGATCGAGGATGGGTGATCTTCATTGACGACCAGCATATATTTAGACTAGAAAATAAGATGCCATCACTCTGAAACCAGAAAATTCATTACACAAGGTATATATCTAGTCCTCCGGAAGAGTGGTTTTACACCTTCAATGGGACGGGAACCAGTTTTTTACATTACTTTTGTTACCTATTCTTTATAAATTATGTCTGAACCGTAAAAAAGAAACTCTTATCTTCTTTAATTAGTTTGCATAGTATTGTAAGGGGTGAGCAAAATATGTTGGGTCGAAGCCATCTGAAAACATTGGGAATTTACCCTCATAATAATATGTTGTCAGCAATTGATACTGTTTTTGGGCGGTACATCGTATTAGAGTGGTTAACATACACTAACATTCGAGACAAAACACTATATTCATTTTGGCCACCAGACAATATTTACTCCAACTTAAGTCTCAGGGTTAAGTATGAGACTGATAAACGTTGATTGATATTTGGAAGTCTGGGGTTTAAAAAGTCTGAAATTCAATAAATTGTCGATATTTTGAGTAAAGTTTTCAGGCTAAAATCTAAATGTGTCGGGGAAAGTTCTTTGCAAGAAATCTTCCTGTGGACCATACTTTGTGTCATTTTGGAGAGCTGTTCCTTTATGCTTCATTGTCTGATGCGAAGAAATCATATTATTATCTCGTTGATCCATAATAATAATAATAATAATAATAATAATAATAATAATAATAATGATAATAATAATAATACTAATAAATAATGATAATAATAATAATAGTAATAATAATGATAATAATAATAATAATAATAATAATAATAATAATAATAATAATAATAATAATAATAATAATAATAATAATAATAATAATGATGATAATAATAATAATAATAATAATAATAATAATAATAATAATAATAATAATAATAATAATAATAATAATAATAATAATAATAATAATAATAATAATAATAATAATAATAATAACAATAAGGGAATCTGACAAGGGAACCTTCCTGGTCAACGGTGAAAGTAAGATGAATCAACGAAGGACGAGCATAATTTGTGAAAAGTGGTTAATTTTTCAATGAACCAGTTGCATAGAATGGCTTAAATTTATGATTAGTTACAGGATATATCATGTTCACGGAGTTTCGAAAGAAATTTAAAGAAGCACCCTTGGGGATGGTGGGAGTTGCATAAATACTTGTTTATTGTTTAGATTGTTTTGTGTGGGTGTTTTTTGCTTTTGTTGAATTGTTATGGTTCATTTTGTTTGGTGTAGGAAAACTAGAATTGTCGTTATGAAGGACGAAATGAAACGTAAATCAAACTAATATAGTCAATGAGTGTTCAGATCGTGAATCAGTGGCCATGTTCTATAGTTGAGTCTTCTTAATTCCATAAACCCTCAACGATGGCCTTTTTCTACTGCAAATGCATGCTGAGGGTCATGCCGCCACCCGCTGTGAAATGTTTAGAACCAAAAAAAACTGTAACATCAACAAATTATTGCATTTTTTATGGTCCAGTAGCATGGTGACCAGCAAGAGCAGGTTATAGTCTTTCTGTGGATGGTTCATGGTTGTCCTGAGGAAAGGCTCTTTGTCAACATTTTCTAACCATATTTTGATGTAAAGAGAGTACCTGGCCTGTGACAGCGTCGTCTCTGTCGGAAAAAAGTGCCATAAAGCCTAAAGGCATGTGTGACCATTGAACAGGAATCCATTGTGAAGAGCCTAGAGTACCTTTGGTCGATATTGGCAAGGTAAAGGCTCGTCCTTTTTTATCAGATCATTTTTTTTTCTCACTCTTTATATAAATCATTCCTCACTTCACATATCAATTGGATGTGCTGCTTCAGACATTTGGATATTTACTCACCGGCTACTTTCAATATTTGTTCTATCGATTTCTACGCAATGAATTTAAGATAGAGATAACGCGTATCCAACAGCTAAGCATTACTTGTATTTTGAGGTATTTTCTATCTCAAGCTAGATATACTAAACCTTTCAACAAAATTGGAATTTTTTGGCAAATATCTGATGAAAATATCAAATATAACAAGTGTGTAATGAGAGCATAATCTTATTAAGCTAATTACCAAGCCCTTAGGATTCCACGTAATAAGATTTTTATCTGCAAGAATTCCTAAGGGGATAATATCTTATTCTATGAATTATTTGTTTCCTTCAGGATGGCATAGCATAGAGCTGCAGATTGATTTGTCAGTTACTCTTAATCCCATCCATTTGACTGGGGTTTTTTTTTTCCTTTTCTCACATGGATCGGAAGAGACATTCTTTACCAGCCGTCATATCCTCACTGTAAGTTAAGAGATACAATCAGATTTTGTGTAGAGAGCAAGATTTATATTTAGCATTTTTACATCAATATCGGATGGCATGGATCTTTTATAATATATTTGATGTCGTAATTTTAAAAAAGAGCTCTGAATCCCAGATCATATCTTTGCTAATCTTTATGGAACTTCAACACGCACGCAATATATGTATGGGGGCAGCGTGGCTCAGTGGTACGGTCTTTGCTTCATACCCTAAAGATACCGAGTTCGAATACCCGCTTCGCTGAGTGACCTTGTGCAAGTCACTTCGTCCTAGCTTAGTTTGCGGTGCTGCACTGCGGCTGACGCCTGGGCTATTCCAGTCTTCCCTTGGAATAGAGTCTGAAAACAATGTATATATATACAGAGAGAGAGAGAGAGAGAGAGAGAGAGAGAGAGAGAGAGGGGGAGAGAGGGAGGGAGGGAGGGAGGGAGAGAGGACCGTAAGTAAGTACAAATGAGGAGACCGACGGGATATATATATATATATATATATATATATATATATATATATATATATATATACGTGTGTGTGTGTGTGTGTGTGTGTTGAGATGGAGAAGGGGAGATAGATAGATAGATAGATAGATAGAGAGAGAGAGAGAGAGAGAGAGAGAGAGAGTGACAGAGAGAGAGAGAGAGAGAGAGAGAGAGAGAGAGAGAGAGAGAGAGAGAGAGAGAGGTGATCTGCAGGACAACTATGTCAAGACACTCTGACCTTCCCACCTGGCGGTTCTTGACAGTTCATGTCAGCTGTGATAAGAAATGATAATTACCATTTACCTAAGTCATATCAAATAATGAATGGGAATAATTAGCTAAATTATAGACGTCTAGGAACCACACAATTATAATTTACTACACGAATTATTTTGTGGTGAATTTATAAAGGATGATCTTTGTTGCCGTTCGATTAATTTTCTACAAGTTGTATAAATACGCTGTCATGGTCTGAATTATTCCCCTTATTTCTCCTCGGCACATATGTTTTTAATCACAATAATGAAGATGGAGTTGTTGAGTTATAATTAAACACATCCGCTTCGTGCATTATAGCTTATTATCTAATTTTTCTTTAATTGTTTGCGACATGCTGTATATATATACAAGTCTAATAATGCCAAAACGATTCTAGTTATAATAATATTATAATTGGTGTAAAATTGGTGTGTGAAACTATGAAAACGTGTTCTATTGATGCACACACACACACACACACACACGAACACACACACATGCACAAACGCACACAAACACATATATTGCGAAAGCAAAAAAAAAAACAACAAAAAAACAATATTTTAGAAGTTGAAGAAAATTATACTTACTATATTTTATTAACAGTTCCTTTTATCATAAAGTGAAACACTATTATTTCAGTTTTTGTTTATACACACACACACACACACACACACACACACACATATATATATATATATATATATATATATATATATATATATATATATAATGTAAATTTTCACTCACATTTTTTGCCGAGACGACTCGTTTCAGAAACGAGTCGTCTCGGCAAAAAATGTGAGTGAAAATTTACATTATATATTACCTCTAACCACCATTATCGAGCACTTTCGTACCTACAAGTACCCACCAACACTCATATATATATATATATATATATATATATATATATATATATCAAGCTATACAATTATCTTGTCAAATATGTCCACATTTACAACAACGGAACATGGACACTTACACGGAACGTAATAAAAACTTGACACATTCCATAAAAAACAGTGAATAATCATACTTAACATCTACTATCCTACAAAACAAATCACTTTATAAAATGCAACTAAACATCACTTTCAGCACGAATATCAGAAACACGATGGAGACGTATGGACATAAAAGAGATAACAATATTCCAGCAAACCAAGTTATGGAAACATATTTTAAATTGAACTTTAAATTAAATTGAGCTTTATAAAGGGCAATATCCACTAAATGTGCTCAAAGCGCTTTACAAGGGGTCCCTGGTAAACAACAATATTTAACATGTAGGACGGGACATGCCGCCTGTTAGGCGATATTACAATTTTTCGGACAAAGACAACGCTGTTAACGGCCAGGTATTCATTTTACACCTGAATACGGTGGGGGGGGGGGATGTGAGTAAAGAGCCTTTTCCAAGGACTCAACTATGCGCCGAGCGCGAGGCTCGAACCCAGGACCTTCCGATCCAAAAGCGAGTGTCATACCACTATACCACATAGCCGCATTTTATATTCATTCTAAATGGGTGCAAGACAAAAATGGAGGCAGAAACAACAAGCATTCAAACAACAATTAACAGCGACTTGAACTGCGTCCAGATCCATCAAGAGTTCATGTCGGAAAGATATCTTGTAAACCTTCATTCCCTGGCCTAGCCCATCGCAGAAGATTGAAGACCAATTGAGGGAATTCGTCAATAGAATTAGAGAAGCTGCCGAGGCGACCCAGTAGGAAGCGGATGGCAATAAGTCAGTAAGTCATTATGATTTGTTTGCGGATAAAAACTGTTATTACATTATTTGAAGAGTTCTGTATAGGTTGTATGCTTTGTGCGGTACTGGTATTCTCTTCTTATTTTAGTAATAATCTGTTTTGGTTAATTTTTGACTGTTTGTTTCTTTGTTTGTTTGTTGTTGGTTTTTTATTTTTTAAGGGGAGGGGGGGGGGGGAATTGGGATTGTTTTTTTTTTTTTTAATTCTGTCAATTTTTGTTTGGTTTCTAATTAAGTAAGGGCTATGTTGTTTATTATTCTTTTCCGTCCTTAGTTTTTAGGAGCTTATTTACGCTTGCGTCACTTTCAACTGAACGCCCGTGAGCTAAGTTTAAGACTAGAGAAATCAAGCTGTATGAAGAGTATATCCGTATTTGGATTGTTTGGACGTTATAACGGACTAGTAAGTAAAACTTTTATCGTGACATTCGAGGAATATCACTGGGAGCAACAAAGAGGCCCTATAGAGAAGGATTGATATCAGATTGTTGCTGTTATGATAATATTATTGTTGCTCATTCATCCGTAGGTTAGAACCATCCATGTCTAAGGCCTTGAGCCTCGTTTCACTCAGCGGTGAACTCGCGCTTTTAACAAAATTGAAGTAATACTAAGCTGCTAGAATATGTGGACTGTAAAAAAATTATAAACAAATGTGAATATAACATCTTCAAAAAAGAACAAAATTCTAAACACGAAACGTTTCGAATTCAAAACCCTTCTTCAGTAAACAAACAAAAAATATAAACATAAATACATTCCTGAAAAAGCAGATTGAAGAATGTTTGAACAACTACAGATTGCTTTAGCCGTTGGAGATTTTCTTGTTAGATATTATTTCAAGAAGCTGGACAACACCACCCATATTTTATTCCGAAGCAAGTTGACATTTGCAAAATGCATTTCCATGAATCCATGAGATTCAAATTGTTTCTTTTTTTCCGCCACGAATTCACGTGGAACAATATTATATTTCAATCTCATGAGTGCAAGGCCTGTTCTACTCCTGCATTATTATAATATCCCTCACTGCTTAGCCCTATTGGTAATCATTTGCATACGAGCCGTAGTATAATCTGTTAAAAATACCATAACCAAGGAAATGCCGAAGTCTAACAATGATCTCTCATTCAGGAACTGACCATTTCCCTTTGGTTTTGTTACGACACAGCATTGCATTAACCAGGCAACAGAGGTACTTTTTGTCTCCTTACTCAAAACAACACGTTCTTTAAAATTTAGCTAGAAAACCTGGTTGAGGAAGTCTCAAGTTTGACAGATTTTGATAAGACGAGGGCAATTCTAATCAATCGATATTTGTAGGAAGAGTTTTCTGACCAATTTCTTTTTAAAATGTGCTTTTTCAAAGTCAAATGTGTATGAAAGGTGCCAGACAAAGCAAGAAAGAAAACTACAAGAAAAAAAAACATGTCAAAAAATCAGTCGACCTCGACTGGGGATCGAACCTCAGACCTTCTGATTACCGGTCAGACGTGCTACCATCTCATTACTGGTTAATGGTAGCACGTCTGGCCGGTAATCAGAAGGTGTGAGGTTCGATCCCAGTCGAGGTCACTGATTTTTTTGGGATGGTTTGTTTTTTTTTCTTGTATTTATTTTCTTTCTTGCTTTGTCTGGCACCTTTTATACACACTTGTTCAGATCTTTATCTTATACCGGTGCCTGCTCCTTAATTTCTTAATGTTTCAAAGTACGTTAGATTTGAAGTCTGTCATTTTATGTCAGGGTTTTAGAATAGTGCCATCGTTTTTCGGTGTTAAGTAAATAACTCAAATAACCTAATTCCACCAGATTTTCGGCACGCGAGAAGGACAAAAAATGCTGAGGTCAGCAAAGGACAATGACCCCTTTACATCCTAACGTCTTGGAACCAGCGTTTGTTTTCTCTATCTTGGAAAATGAGTTTGATTTCATACTAACCCTCATGCCTCTCCTTCAGTTTCTTTCTGTATCTCGTACATCCCACTTTTACCCATACTCAAAACCATAGAATAAGAATAATCTAAGTCATTTCTCACAACAGTTGTTACTCTCTAGGTATACATTGAATCATACTCATACTACTCACATTAATACATTCTACCCGGTCTTTTTCTTTATTTATCAAGCCATATATCTATATATATATATATATATATATATATATATATATATATATGCATATATTATATATATAATATATAAATCCTATATATATATACTATACCTAAGTAGGTAGAAGATAGTAATAGGTACCATATTCACCTCTTATTTAATGATCTTGGGCTGGCAGTAATACCCACGTCATCAAGATACAATTATATACGCATAACATTATGATGTTGAGTACGGTATTCAGATGCTATTGAGGCTGCTCAGACCAGGAAAAGATAACTCTTTACAGGCAGAATTCAATTTAATCCTAACTGACAATTTATTGTAGCATTTCCACCAAGAGAGCTGTAAGAAGTCAGATTTTCACCGTTCTTACTGTTTTCTTGGTGATTATTGTTAGATCTCAATTTATTAAAAGTTATAGGTATTGGGTGCAGGGGAAAAAACTGAAAAAGTGTAGAAGCCTGTAACGGCCAAACTACACATTATGCAAGTTTGACATTCTGCTACAATTAAACCCATGATTTATTGAAATGTATGTGTCTACATATTTTTTGTCCAGAAAATATTCTAATGAAAAATTTCAATTCCACGATTGTTTTAATGTCAAATCGAAGATTTTGGACTTTTTACGTGATCTGTCGATTCCTCATTTTGCGCTATGTAAATGTTGCTGCTCGAAGCTCGAAGAAATAAATAATGATGTGAAATTGAATGTAAGCTTCAATTTAATTACAAAAACGTATCAAATGAACGTTTCGGGTTTCCCCTTTATCAACAAAACAGGGTGAATGTTGATAAAGGGGAAACCCGAAACGTTCATTTGATCTGTTTTTGTAATTAAATTAAAGCTTACATTCAATTTCACATTATTATTCATTTTGCGTTATGAGACTGTGCATAACCTTTATTTAATCATGACTTCATTGATTTTCTTGACTAGTAATTCGATCTCATTTATTTTGAATTGACTCTTTTAACTATGCTTCTGTGTAAAACATACCACCCATCAATGACCGAGTGCTGTAGACCATTGGATTCAAGTCAGGGTTCATTGAAGACTTTTCATCTTTGGAAATAAATAGAATGCTCGTATTGAAAATTATGTAACATTGTCAGAAGAAAAGAAAACCTATTCCAAACATTATCCCGATCGATCGTTTGTTTTTCAACCAAACTTCTCACTCTAGTAATGCTACACTGCTAAAACAAGACTCAAATTTGGAAACTTTTATATCGTGATATTTGACAGTCTTTGGTATAATTGACATAGTTTTATAACCAATAGAGATGTGTTATTAAAATTGGCAAATATTTTCTTAAGGTCTTGTTTATATTGCTCGGAAATTTTCGAATATTTCAAAATATTGTCATAATTGTTTTTCTAATTATAAATTGGGTCTCGCCGTTAAAGACATCTGTCAAACCTGGATAAACTTCTCCAAGCATTTCTGGTCGAGAAACAGGACATTGACCTTTTGTAAACTGTGTAAGTTTTATGAACCTGAGTTGGTTATTAATTGGATATTTCTTAAGGTTTGTTTATTGCTCGGTTCGTATTCTTTTCATTATTCGTTTTCTCATTCTCCTCCCCCGTTCTCTTCTCTCTCTTCTCCCACTTTTCTCTCATCAGCTTACTTTTACTTTCATTTCTCTTATTAGGTCTGAATTTATTTATCTTTCTCCTTCCCCCCCTCTCTCTTCCCTCTCCTCTCCTCATCATAATTATTCTCATATTTATGTATAATTTCATTCTCATTGCTTTTTTATTGTCCTGT
Organism: Berghia stephanieae; assembly: GCF_034508935.2. NCBI lineage: Eukaryota > Metazoa > Mollusca > Gastropoda > Nudibranchia > Aeolidiidae > Berghia > Berghia stephanieae. Next base: position 126,050,760 of record NC_088360.1, on the reverse strand, counting down.
TCACACTAGGGTCTCGCTCTTGTACACTCTTTCCAACCCTTAATTTTCCACCCCCCCCCCTCTCTATCTCTCTGCCCCTCTCCCCCTCTCTTTTTTCTCTCTTTCTCTCTCTCTATCCATCCCCTGCTCTCTTCTTTGTCTTTATTCTGTACGCTCTTATCATACACACTCACAAAATACAAAACACACGCACATGTATAACGTTCTGTTTTATCCCAATGGTTCAAAAGAAAACTTCAACACTAAAACCCACTTGTTCCAAATGTAATCTTTAATTATAAGTTTGTTTATATGAATTTGTTTAATCCAATTGGTACTTACATGCCAATATAAAGTGCTTACCTTGTCAACTTTTCTGACGGGATAAAACAAGTGCTATTTATTGTTATTATTAAGTTATACAATTCCACTCTATAAAATCATGCTTTGAGCGTTTTAAATTTTTAACATCTTCTAATGATGCAACACATAAGACATGACATGCAACACGATGTTAGTCGCTAGTACAATTTTTGGACGCTGCTTTACACCAGGGAGAACCTCTAAATTAACGTTCATCTCCGATAGACCGAGGAGAATGTTGCAGTCGACACATAACCAAATGCCGATTAGACCTATTTTTGTTTTTATTGGAAATCAGAGACCATACCGTGTGGTCGAGATTTTTTTTTGACCACACCCCTCCTTCCTGTCCACCCAACATTGATTGGGTAGCTAGGTCTATTAGATCTGGCGGAAAGTACTTTGCGATAGACTACCGTCCTAGTCAAAGAGTGGCAAGCAATTGCTATTGTCTATTACATGCTATAAAAACCGGGATAAAACCCGGCTCCACGGGTCTGATGACTTTGAAGGAATACTTATATTGCTATTAACGCTATGAATATTAACATTTTAAAAATCCTCTGACGTTTGAATATTGTTCAAAGCCCACATTTCTGCCTAATGGCTTAATCAAATTTTATTTTGTCATCAGAATTAAGGCTAGTTTCCGTGAACCCTGAAAGCCATGTCATTCATGGAAGAACGTGGCACGTGGATATGCCCTTTCAAAATAACAAAGAGTCGGAAAAGAGCGTTGGTTCATTCCTGCCTTAAGGCAATTAATTGCTCGTAAGAATCAATGGTTGGTATTGCATATATATATATATATATATATATATATATATATATATATATATATATATATATATATATATATATATATATATAAAATATATATATAAATATATATATATATAATAATAATAATAATAATAATAATAATAAATATATATATGTGTGTGTGTGTCTGTGTGTGTGTGTGTATGTTTTTTTTCTTTGTGTCTGTGTGTTTGTGTACTGCTATCTAGTCTTGCAGTATGACACTAGCCTGAGTTCGCATATTCGCTTCCTTGGAAAGGGCTCTTTATTCACCGTAATCATGTGTAAAAAGAATACCTGGCCCTTAACAGTTTTGTCTCTGTCGGAAAAAAAGTGTAATGATATTGCCTAATAGGCGCCATGTCTCGTCCTACGTGTTGTGATGCTGTTGGCTTGGGACCCCTTTTGGTAAAGCGCTTGGAGCACATTTAGTGGACACTGCTCTACACAAATGCTCTAGTTTTATATGTGTAGTGCCGCTCCTAAACGGTATAATGTCGCAGTTATGTTGATGTTGAAAATTGGATCTATAGTCATTAGTATGGAACGAGGGTTTGGTTTAGGTGTTTGATGGAGAATAAACAATGTTTCATTCAGTGTAGAAAAACAAGTATATAGTCATGTGCAAAAGCAAGTTCACACTCGTTTGAACCGTCATAACATTGAGCACAAAACAATTATTATCATTTGTTATACATCAATGGCAAGCTCTATCATTTTTCTATTTCTCTATTCCCACCGCCCTTCTTTATAAAAGGATATCGAAAGTTGAAGAAGTGACACCAAAAAATTTAATTTGCAAGATTACAACACTTTCTCAATACTTTGTGTGCCCTCCTTTAACATGATGCAGTGACACCATTCGCCTTCACATGTACAAAATGAAACGTTCAATAAACACTGCAGAAAGATTATCCCAGATATTTTGAAGAAGCTGGAAAAACCACCTCAGTTTTGATGAGAATCAAGACGATATTCTTCTTTCTTCAAACTATCCCATAATATGTTCTCGATTGGATTCTTGTCAGAACTGACTTAAGACCACAGCCTTGCGTAAAATGATTTTTCTCTTAAAAAGCCATGCGTAATTTGAGCCCTGTGCGATGGAGCATTATCATGCATAGAAACTGTTGTGATTCCTTTGTCTCTAAAAAGAGGGACATGTTCCATCTCTTACGTAACTGGCAGGTGACAGCCTGTCATATTTATTCTCACAAGGATGTCTTTCGACCTCCAATGATCCAGCTCCAAACTATCACAGACCATATTATCCCCTCTTTCTGGTCTGAATTGTATTTTCTCTTCATCGTTTTTCCTGCACTTGTATATTAATTTGTAAATAGCCTTTCGTGATATACCAAGCCTAAGTGAATATTCTACAACATGCACCCCAGCCTGAACATACCCATTTAAACGAGTACGATCCTCAACCCTAAGATTTTTTATCGGGACGGTATGCTTACAGTAAAAGAGAAAAAAAAAGACTGATAGTGTTAATATTTTGTTTATCACGTAAATTTCAATAAAGTTATTGAATCGGCAAATTAGAGTAAAAATCCTATCATTTAAGTGCCTCCAGTTGCCTATAGCTTTGATTTCACTGAAGTTCTTCTCTGCGTAAATTTGCATGTCAAAATTTTGGTATTTCAAATTATATGCCGTATGTATTTTGATTGAATGTAACGATATAAAAATAATTACATTCACTGAATAGGTAATAAATCAACCTGTAAGATGATATATAACACGACGTCATGGTCATGGATTGTGTCAAACGATATAAAGGAACTTACTTTTGCACACAACAATATTTATCCTCTGATCATTTTGACTTTTCATCAGTTCCACTACCACAAAGCAGCAAAGCAAAGTCCCAGGTTTGAGAGCTTTTGCCAAGATGAGGATCCCTTAAATCGATCGATAATTGAAGGACGAGTTTTATGGCCAAAGTTTTTAATATGGTTTTTTTCCAGTGTACGACAGTACAGGTTTTATTTGGCACCTAAGGCGAAAACTATCCGGAGAATATCTCCTTTGACAAAATAGGTAAATTGGAAATGATCAATTGCTCGGGTGGATTAACGCTCTACTAATGATGCACAAAACGTCCCGATCAAACAGACATATTTTCTCTATCGAGTGTTTGTCAGGGGTAGCTGATGACCCTTAAAACGCAGCTGATAACTCTAATAAGCTTTAAGAGGCGAGAATAACATCGGTGAAATTATTCACATTCCCCGCCCTTCCACGCAAAAGTCATTTTAGCGAGAGAAAAAAAATGTGCATAAAGTGAATCCAAATCATATTTAAACGAAGGCGCTATATAAATTTACTGCATTTATTTATGCATTTGTGTATTTATATATTGATTTATTTATAATTTACTTCTATATTTATTTATAATTATTTCGATCTTTTCTCTTATTTATTCGAGTAGCAGACTTTGTATTACTTTAATACATATAATATTTCAAGTATACTTTAATCTTTCTAAATTAACAGACTGGCGCTTAATACGGTACTCCAAATATTATTTCCATACTCTAGACACGGTCTTATGACAGACTTATAAAGTTGGGAAAACGTTTTAAAACCAATATAGCTAAATCTTCTGTATATATTTCCCACAAGCTTGTTCGCTCTTTTTATACAATCGCATATATGTTCATCAAAACCCAATTTATTATCAAAGATGATCCCAAGTCCCTTTCTGAGCATGTAGTTGGCACAACAGTCATAGTATTGTCACATATGTAATAGGAGAACAAAGGGTTAGAACTACCAATGTGCAGCACTCTACTTTTAGTAGTATTAAAATTATGTTGCCAATTTTCAGACCAGTATAGTGAATTTATATTTTGTAAGATATCTTTATCTTGTGTTGGTGCATACATTTTGGTGTCATCAGCAAAGGTTTTGCATTTAGAATTTATAGTATCATGCAGATCATTTATATAGACAATGAACAGTAAAGTACCAAGTACACTGCCCTGAGGGACACAACTAGTTGCGCAAATGGAATCAAAACAACTTTCACCTACGACAACCCGCTGTGTACGGCCAGTTAAAAATGATACAATCAAATTATAAATATTACCAAAGTTTCAAAGTTTATTCAATCTTAGGCTTTCGCCAATAAATCAACAATTTGATGACAACATACATGAAAGTGGGAAAAAAATGGTAAATGGAACCAAAAAAATAAACTGATACCATTAATAACAACACAAAAAATTACCAGTAATTCCATAACCGCTAAGTTTAAAAAATAACCTTTTGTTTGGCACAGATTCGAAAGGTTTCCTGAAATCCACAAATAGAACATCAATATTGCATTTTTCGTCAACACATCATGTAAAATCACCCATTACTTGCAGGAACTGAGTTATCCAAGAGTTGCCCTTTCTAAATCTATGTTGACAAATATTTAGCAATTGATTCATTTCAAGAAAACTAACTATTTTCTCTTCAACTATACTCTCTAAGAGTTTACAAAGAATACACATTAGACTTATTGGTCTATAATTAGATGGATCACATCGATCACCCTTTTTGAATATTGACGTAACATTTGCAAATTTCCAATCATCAGGGATGACACCACTAGAAAGAGATTTGTTATATAAATAGCAGACAGGAAATGTTATTTCCTTTTCAAATTCCTTTAATATACGTAGATGTATACCGTCAGGTACCATACTTTTATTTGTACGTATCAAGTTTCACTAATTTATTATAAACATCAACCTCATTCACCACAATATCACTCAAACGAGAGTTAATAACTAGGCTATGAAATAATAATATAGGCATATTATCAACATTTTCTTGTGCAAATACACTTGAAAAAATGTAATGTTTTTTTTAGTCAGCCTAGTTGGTAATTAGTTCTCATTAATTTATATCAATCAGACTATAACCGTTCAGGGCTACACAAAGTTTTGTGAATTGATATGTTATATCATGGGGTTGCCGATAGCTCATTTGGTAGCGCACTCGCTTCACACGCAGAAGGACCGATATCGATCCCGGTTGCAGTCGAGATTTTTTCAGACCCCCCTGTCCACCCAGCAGTGATTGGGTAGCTGGGCCTGATAGATCTGGCGAAAAGTACTTTGCGATAGACTAGCGTCCTATCCCCAGGATACCAAGAAATTGCTATTGCCCGTTTCATACTATAGAAACCGGGATAAAGTCCGGCTCCGTGGACCTCATTGCTCTGAAGGACTACTTTTTTATGTTATATCCGACTGGCGGATGTTGTGAGTATTTTATCTAATCACATAGCATCAATTGTCAATGCATTATTGATTTGTAATAAAATGCCAATAATAAAAGCGCAGCCAGGCTTTATTAGTATACCATGTCCAAGGTCCCAGTGGTCATTAACCAGTTAACTGTCGTACTCCAGAAATTCGCGTATTTTAAAATTTTGGCCAGAAATCGCGTCCTTCAAATATCGATCGATTTTAATTACCGTCATCTTGGCAAAAACTCTAAAACATAAGACATCGCGAGGTTTCAGGGAATCTCAGGTTTGAGAGTTTTTGCCACGACGAGGGTCATTACAATCGATCGATGTTTGAAGGACGAGTTTTCTGGCCATTTTTTAAAAATACGCGTCTTTCTTAAGTACGGCAGTTAACTGTTTAACTAAGGTCCTGGTTGGGCTGATATTGGTATTGGGCCCTGGCGGCGGTGGAATTGGGATCACAGATGTCGTAGGGTGAGAGCCGTGGAAAATGGGCAGGCAATTTCCATTATGATAATAAAACAGATCCATCGGTACCAGTCCACAAGTATTTCGAGGTTCATGGTCATATATATATAACAACGAGCGATTAACGAACGTATTACTGCCGTGATAGGGAAAAAAGACGCATATCGGTATCTAGGTCAAATTGACATTTTCTGGGATTCATATACTTGAGAGAAAGGCACATTTTTCTATCTGGGTTTGGTAACTCAATCGTTGAAAATAAAAAAGCTGTTTCATTTTGAAAATATGCGACTTGACCTAATTTGGTTTAAATTCGTTTCGAGGAATGACAGATCGACGCATATTGAATGTGGATATGACAGAAGGTCGCATTTTGTAATATGCGTCTTTTTCTCTTATTCGTCCACCGAATGACATTATTTGTCTTTCACAAAAAGACGCATTTCGGATATGCGACTTTCTGCCAAGACACTCTTCAAAAATTAAGATATATGCGTCCGTTTTTATTACGACTGGTGACGTTGAAAAGAACATATCATTGTTCTCCAATTTTCATCAAATAATCAATCATCAAAGACGTACGAGTAACTTGCTGTTTTCGTGTGAATTCTTCATTTCCTCGGGTGAGTTTAATCTTTTTCCTATTCAAGTGATCAAAGATTTTATGTATATAATCATATAAGTACTTGTCATATATTAGTGAGGATGTTTAATAATTATTTGCTATTGACGGTTTATCTGTGTTTGTGATATTTAACTTAGACAAATGTTGATTTACATGCTAATAGCACTACTGTTATTGTTATTACATGTACTATATTTATGATTATTATTATTATGATAACTATTAATATTAATGTTATTATTATAATCATCATCGTTATATTACTATGAAAGTAGAAGTTGTAGAATATGTAGTAGTCGTTTTAGTAGTAGCAGTTAAAGCATTTGTATGTACATTAGTAGTAGTAGTAGTAGTAGTAGTAGTAGTAGTAGTAGTAGTAGTAGTATAGGTAGTAGTAGTAGTAATAGTAGTAGTAATAGTAGTAGTAGTGGTAGTAGTAGTAGTAGTATAGTAGTAGTAGTAGTAGTAGTAGTAGTAGTAGTAGTAGTAGTAGTAGTAGTAGTAGTAGTAGTATAGGTAGTAGTATTAGTAGTAGTAGTAGTAGTAGTAGTAGTAGTAGTAGTAGTAGTAGTAGTAGTAGTATAGGTAGTAGTAGTAGTAGTAGTAGTAGTAGTAGTAGTAGTAGTAGTAGTAGTAGTAGTAGTAGTAGTAGTAGTAGTAGTAGTAGTAGTAGTATTCTAGTGTATCAAATAGACGCCCACCCCCAATCCATTAATTTTCGGAATTTTCGCGAACCTCCCTTCCTCCTTTTGATCTTATTAAACTTAAAATTCATTCTTAAATAGACAAAATACTGTCCCTGTAATTTGCTGTGGTTGAATTCTTCGGTCAAACCCCCTTCTTTGCTGAAAATGAACACCCCCCCCCCTCCCCCATCTACCCCGGCTTTCTACTAAAGTGCGCACCCCCACCTTTCCATTGAAATTTGACCAAACTGCGCACCCCCCTTGCTTGGGATCAGGACAGTGGGAAAAATAATAAAACCAATCGGACCTGAAAACCAACCTAGGACTGTGTCGGACTCGGTACCTTCTGAATCAAAGTGAAAACTTTAACAATACGTCTCTAGCTATGCATCCAATTAGCCCTCAATAACCTGCTTCAATATTCTTTTGGGAAAGGCAAACAACTGTAACTCAGTATCATATCATAACAACGTTACTTTATGATAAAGATTATTTTAATGAATAAGTCCACTCCCGTTCAATTTTTGAATATCCATATTTATATCTCTTTCATCAGATATGATCGAACCCCTAAAAGAGCCACCAGTACCTCCACCTCAGCCAACCCAGATTAGATAAATCATGACAGTCAGACTCCAATGATTCAAATATTGACATTCCATTGAAACAGCTAGCTCAGATCAACAGTGAAACCTCTATCAGGAGGAATTACATGATGTATGAGTGTCATAAAAACAGAAAGGAAAAAATTTAAAGAAACCACGGACAACAAGAAAAATGGAGGAGACGAGCTAGATAGGTTTACCTAAACACCGATACGAAAATCTGCAGTAGAAGCACGTAAACTGGCTGTTGAGATTAAAGAAGCAGATGCAAACGATATGGATTTTGTGTTGAATTTACCATTGAGAAACAAAGTGTAGATAGTGACTCAATAACTACACCAGATCCAGAAATAGAGACAGTGTCTACTTACTCAAAAAAGAGAAAGCACAAGACGCCGATACAAAAAAACAGACTAGGAAATACACAAGCTTTTGCAAATGAGAGAAAAGCATTCGGTCTTGGAAGGTTGTGCGCCGACCTGCTCCAAAAAATGCCGTGACAGATTCCCAGAGTACCAGCGACGGGAGCTTAACAGATGTTTTTGGGAGAGGATTGGAAGTACCAGCGCAAATTTGTACGGACTTGGGTAAGTAAAACAGAATGCAGAGATCAGGGTGAAGACTTTCTTTCCAAGGAGAAAATTGCCTAGTCATGTACATGCAAATAAACAATGAAACAGGAAGATGGAGTCTTCCATCCCGTGTGCAAAAAGTTCTTCCTTACTACTCTCGGATTCAAAGCTAATAATGGCAAACTGATAAGGAGCACTTTCAAGGATGTCGGTGTTAACGAAAACAATGTCATAGAAGTACCCCTTGTTGACAATCGTGGACGTCATAGTCCCTTGCACACGATTGACCACAGTTTTATCCATGAACACATAGAGAAATATAAAACAAGCATTTTTCATTATAGACGTGAGCACGCGTTTTCAGGAGATATTTACCATCTGATCTGATCATCAATGATATGCACGAAAACTTTTGCGCAGTCACTGGAAAATCCATATCAAAGAAACTCTACTATTCTACATTTAAAGAACTTAACATCTCACAAGCCGTATCTACTTGTTCAAGAAGAATGTGAAAAATGTAAGTCCTTCTTGTTGTACAAACAACTATGCAACAGTGAAGAAAGGTGTGAACCATGTGCCGAAAAAATCATCCATTGGACACGATAAAGAAATACTAGAGAGATGTATCAACGGGATGCCTATCCAGTCTTTGCCGCTGATCTGCAAATAGTAATTTTGCTGCCGAGAATGAATCAGTTTAACAGAATCATGTTCACAAGCAGATTGGTCTTATTCAATGAGACATTTGCACCAGTGGGCTGCAAAAAAAAGTGAAAAGGACATTGCCGTGATATGGAATGAATCAATTTTAGGACGAAAAGATGAAGACCTTGCATCAGCTTCTTTCCTAATATATAAGCGTGATGCCGAATCTGTGACACTCTGACTGGATAACTGTAGCGCCCAAAATATAAATTGTACCCTTTATACTATGTTACTTCATCTTGTTGATTAGACTATTACAAAAGCAAGCACCATCACAATCAACTATTTCGAGCCTGGTCATACTTTTATGGCAGCTGACTCCACCCATGCCGGAATCCAAAGAGTTCTGAGACGGAAAGACGGCAAAATCTTTGATCTCAATGAATTTGAAGAATGTGTCGTAGAAGCAGGCTGCCAGACAATGCCGTTGAGGTTTAATGACTTTGCCAACTAGGATTCTGGAGTCAGTAGTTATCTGTTGAACAAAGCTGACAATCGTCCCTACCTAGCTAAGATTGTTTGTGCTGAATTCAGGAGAGTGTCACCAAAGACACTCTTCTCCAAAATAGCTTTGAAGAAGATACATTCAACGAATGTGACATTCTGAAACGCGGATTTGTTTCTACGCCAAAGTTTCGTACAAAACCCAGGGGTGTAGGATTTACAAGAAGGATGAGATCGTGAAACAACTTGTGGGTTTGTCGCCCCTCCCCCTCCGCCCCAATAGACGAAAGTACTGGATAGACCTACCAACCAGCTCCACGAGTAAAATTCTTTGCAAATCCTACAAGTGAATGTCCCTTCATCACTCACTGACTAGTTGGAAACGTTGCTCTTCCAAACAATGTGTACGAGCACGCAATTTCAACATCAAAGTAATGATTCAATTCATTATCTAAAGAGAAGAGATGGAATGTATAATATGTATGTGATAATATTAACGATGATTACAAAAGCAAACTCCATGTTAGTGAACTATAACGACAGAGGGAGAGAAAGAGAGTTAGTACTAGTTATACAAATAATGCTAATCAAATCACTGCAAATGAAAATATTATGAAAATTTACATGACTGGTGCGATTGTTCTGAAATAATAAAGCATGTTCAGCTTGATTTCCTATATGTTTTTGATTGGTTTCTTCCGATTATTCTAGGGACCTGTGATTATGATGCTTTTGCTTATTATAGCTTAACATTGGGCGATATGCGTCCTCACATGACACTGTATATCAATATGCACATTACCGCTAAATTAGCCCATGTCTATGACAAACAGACGCAAAAACAATATGCGTCCGTTTGTCACACACTGGATACACATCCGAAAGTGCGATGGACGCATAATATTTTTGCGTCTATCTGTGAAAGACATGTATCAATCAATTTTCAATCATGGATTTGGCAAAAGGTCTTTTGGTGAATTACACAGTTAATACAAATACTTTAGTTTTCAAGTTCCATGAATAAAATAACAAAAAAATTTTTCTTTAATTACCTATTAATTCTTTTAGATTCGAGCCAATAGTTCCAATGTTATTAAGTAAAACAGTTTTTTGCGTTTCCTGAAAAAGTAGGTTTTCCCGTTATGCGTCTTTTTCTCATATCACGGCAGATTATTCATTTTCACGCATTTATCAATAATAATAATAATAATAATAATCTTTATTGTCCAAATTAAAGGCAATTCATGTGAGGTAAACAATGCTCAGTTTGGTTCATGGTATGAACATCAACACATTTACAAATACAGACACAGCCATACACTAACATACACGATTGTACATTGTTTCTACACATGTATACAAAAGAAATGAGCGTACATACAAACACATATACATACATACATACATACATGCAGACATACATACAAACCAGCATATCATCGTATATGCATGCCTTCATACATACATACATACATACATACATACATACATACATACATACATACATACATACATACATACATACATACATACATATATACAGGCACACAGACAGACAGATAGAACGATACGATATATTTGCTGGGACAGCAGATAACCATATTATAAATATAGTGTCTTATATTAAGAAGAATATGGCAATGATTGTGATGATGATGATGATGATGATGATGATGATGATGATGATGATGATGATGATGATGATGATGATGATGATAACGACGGCGGCAATGTCGATGATGATGATTCACGACACTGCTTCTCGTTATTTTCATTGGTTGTCTCATTTTTCCACAAAAGATTTGTTAATTAATTTTATTTTTTTTTTTTTTCAGCCCCGTCTTCTTACTGTACTATTGCACTTCTTCGTAATTTTCAAAGGTGAGACAATGACCATAATAACTGTAGTTAGTCATCATTTTTCGTCGACATTGACGTCGTTCTCATTTGCGTGATGCGTCAAAATCATCATCATCATCATCATTATCATCATCATCATCATCATCATCATCATCATAATCATGATCATCATGATCATCACCATCATCATCATCATCATCGTCATCATTATCATCATCATCACTATCACCAGCACCACCACCACCACCATTGCTACTATAAATACCACTACTGCCAGCAAATCCTCTGATCCAGTCCTACGATCATAATATTTGATTTACGTCTCTCTTTTCAAACGTTCTCTTCGTCATTACAGACATTAACCGTTGCTTATATCGGAAACACTCATAATAAAACCATCATCATCATGATCAACAGATTTTGAGGAAAACGAGAATTATCCTCCTAATCCTCCAACAACACAACAAACCAGCTTTAAAAATACTTTATTATATCGAAATCTATTTCTTCGCTTTCCGATATCTAAATATTTTTCACTTAAACATGTTTTGCAGGTTACGGTAAATTGATAATTATTTTCGTCCAAATGATCTCACACAAAGCTGGAAATCCCCTTTTTTTGTCTTATAGTTCAATGTGTAAAAATGAATCGGTAACACACGGGGATTCCAGATCCTTGGCTCCTGCCACTGGCAATATTTCTTCATAATTTCTTTGAATCCCATTCTTTATAAACATTTATCCTAATTTGTATTGGAAGAGTTAGGCGTGAAAACTAGATAGATGAGTCACAACATTTAAAAAGGAGAAATGAATTCGTATTCATTAAATTCCACTCGGATTTCAGAAGATAGTCTTTTGTTTTATTGTTACAGAAAAAATGCAATGTATTGTCCTTTGTAAATGTCCTTACATCCTGTATTAGCCTCTTTATCAACTAAAATATTCTTCCACTAATCATTACTGCTAAGATATCACCTATTCATTTCTTTCCAAGTGGTCCCACATTGATTGAGTTTAATGGGACGGGTTGGACTCTTATTTAAATTGTTTTTTTGTATTTTTTTTTTGGTTTTGTTTGTTGTTTTTTGTTGTTGTCTTATTTGTTGTAGTTGTTTGTGTTAAGTTGTTTCTTTTCGTTGTTTTTTTTTTTTGGGGGGGGGGGTTAAAAATAGATTATTAATATGTAATAGAATTCAGTTGAATACACTGCAGTATAAAAGATTAGTCTTCCAGTTGGGATCATAAAAAGCCTTCGTCTAGACACTCCATGATAGAGTATAGAAATTCCATCGAACAATCATTCGATGACGACGGGAGTCACCCATCTTGTCCAAGTGACCAAATCTTGCACCAATGCCCCCCCCCCCCCCAACCAAAAGTGCCTGAAAAAGAGCTTGAATTTGGCATTTCCCATTCTACATTTAATTTCGTTTCAATGATTTTATACACTTGGTCTCTATGTCCTAGACTAAAATTACAATAAAATAAGAAAGAAATGAAAGCAAAAATAGTATTCGTTATTTAAAATGGTAAAATAGGCAGGGTCAGGTGCTTTGAGGACATCTAAATCGGCGTTATGTTGGCGATCGAGTGTGGGGTTTTGTCCTACATTCATTTTTCAATAGCTAATCATAATGTCGATATTACATTATTTAGAAATTTGCCGCATTTTGATTGATGGGCAAAATATTGAAAGTAAGAAAAAGCACCAGTAATCGATGGGAACGGGGACATTTTGATAAGTCCTCAATTGGTTTGAGTGTGTTTTAAGTATTAACTAGCTACTTTTATTCGTCTAAGAGTAATTGCATTCTCGAAAATCGTTTTATTTTTGTTTATTTTTGCCCTCTGATATTTTATGAAGGAGTAATGAATGGTTTAATTAATTACGGATTATCTAACGAATTTTATTGACAAGCAAATTCACCATAAATATCAGAATATTTGTAGCTAATCGTTTATAATCTAAAAGGTTTACAGATCAGCCGGCGGCGTAGTGGTTCGATAATTTCTCAATGCTTTGATTTCATATCGCCTTGAGGAAAATTGGGGTTGTGTTGAAGAATTTATCAGTCTAGATGATCTTATGAGAAGCGCTCTTTTGAATACAACAACAACAGAAAATGGTTTTTAATTTTTTTTAAAGGGAGGGGGGGGGGGGGCGACGAAAAGGCTTTGAAAAGTATCAGTGTTATAATTCACTTCAGTATTTTCATTTCACTATTTTCCTACAAGTTTCAGGTAGCTTCTATCGATCCGCGTTCTTTAGAATAGATTCTCTGCTTATTTAGATTTTCAAAAACTCCTGAAGATATAGGCCATCACTCCAGTACCTTAGTGGTTTTATTCGTGTTAAGTTTAGTGTATGTCATAGATGACGGCATGCAGATCCGATCGCCGAATTTTCTTGGACCGACTTCTCTTACTTTTACTGTGGAGAAAAGAGCTTGAGGTATGGACTTCTTGAAAGAATACGGTTAACTCTAGACTACTTTTTTCGTTAGCCACAGAGATGATCAGTTGATACCAGATTCTTACAAATTACAAACAATTAATGGAGCTCAAAAGATTATGTTTTGGTTACCGTCGATTCTTATTGTTTTGATGTTATGAATTCTTGAGTATTCAACCTCACAGAATACCATTTAAAAAGAGTGTTATATCATTGCACCTGTACTATAAATAAATGCTAAAGACTATTTCCTTTTACTTACCATTATTAAATATCTCCAGTCGATGAAAAAGCGTACATTCAATGTATAGGACGCCGCATGAAACCTGTTAGGCGCTAGTATCATTTTCAGACGAAGCCAATGCTGTTTCAATTCAGAGGGACCTCTGGATGGAATTTACATCCATCTCCGATAAGACGAGGAATGTAAAAACAAAATGTCTTGGATAAGGGCATACTGCCAAGTTGTCTTATCACAGGTCATGGTATGGGGTCAAGGCCATACCTTTACAGTATAGTGAGACAAAATTACAGCTCCTAATTCATCCGCCATCTCTTTTATTTGATTATGGCATAATAGGTGATCGATTCCGTTTCATTGGCTAGTTCAGAATCTATCATGGATATTACAGACTTTCCACCAGACCTAATAATGGTCTTATCGGCAATGCGGTCTTGTTCTATGCCACTCGCTTTTGGATTGAGCTTTTAAAAAATGAGCTTTTATATAGGGCAATATCTGCTAAACGTGCTTAAAGCGCTTTACAAGGGATCCGTGGCCAACAGCAACACTTAACACGAAGGACGGGACATGACGCCTGTCCTAATTTTTTAGGACAGAGACAACGCTGTTAACGGGCAGGTACTCATTTTACACCTGAGTAAAGAGCCTTTTCCGAGGACTCAACTATGTGCCGAGCAAGGCTCGAATCCAGGACCTTCCGATCCGAAAGCGAGTGTCATACCACAAGACCACATAGCCGGATTGGAAGTTTTGGGATCGAGCCTCGCTCGGCACATAGTTGAGTCCTTGGAAAAAGGCTCTTTACTCACATTTTGTGACCGTACTCAGGTGTTAAATGAGTGCCTGCTGTCGGAAGAAATGTAATATTGCCTTATGTCCCGTTCTACATGTTACGTGTTGCTGTTGGCCACGGACCCTTTGTAAATCGCTTTGAGCACGTTTAGTGGATGTTGCTCTATATGAAAGCTCAAGATTTTTGGGTATTTTTTTAGTCAATCATTTAATCAGTGCAACAATGTGGTTTAAAAAAATCAAAGGTAAAACGGGTGAATTAAAATTAGATTTATTAATAAGTGAATATATAGATAAATAAAATTCCTTTCATTCATTCTTTGGACATTTTCTTCCCTTATAGTCCATCTCGAGAAAAGACCTAGATAACACAGACGTGAGCGGCAGTGGAGAGCCACAAAATGAGCATTGGGGGCTAAGTTTCTTGATCAAAGCAAAAATAAGCTGCCGACAGCGGGGCTCGAACCCGGGTTCTCCGGGTAACTGCAATGACTTTTTTCACTCCAAACCTCCATATTATTATTATCATAAACGTGTTGTGAAATGACCTTGAACGAAAGTTTACACAAGATTTTGAAGCATTGATCATTTACCAGGGGTTTATTGTTTGCTCAGTGCTGCCTCAAACAGATATTGGCTTTCTTGATCTGTATTGTTATTTCAATACAATATTTACATAACATGGCATCGAGAGATAAAGGCAGCATGAATGAGATTGCCTGTTCTACCTGGGTTTACCCTTGTGCGTAATCGATTGGCATTTAGCATATTATTTGTAATGTTCATTTTCGTTTGATGGAGAAGGCCAAAAAGCGCTTGACATATTTTTACACTTGAAGCAATGCGTCATGAAGAGGAAATGAGATCTATTGGAAGCCGGTAAGACTTTTTTTTCCATTTCCCTCTCTCTCTCTCTCTCTCTCTCTCTCTCTCTCTCTCCCTCTCTTTCTCTCTCTCTCTCTCTCTCTCTCTCTCACTCTCTCTCTCACACACATTATATATATATATATATATATATATATATATATATATATATATATATATATCTAGCACGTTAAATATTTGGCAAATTGGATGTTTGTTACACTAAGGCTCCGAACCACTGGAGCAATCGTCATCAAATTATGCATGGTGTTTACATTTGACATGAAGATGGTTTGCGTGTATTATGAGATTAATTAGACATCGTGATGATTTAATCGAAAATCCAAATTTGTTTGTAAAATCCAATCGAAAGCAGACGCCATCATTTTGATCACGTGTATGACAGCCTTCCTGTTAGCGAGTATGACAATGAGATGGGAGTATTCGCATTGAATCGATACCAGCTAGTGGATTCTCTCATTATTCTGATTACAATCGATTTCTTAAAATTTATATCAACCGTTTTCTTAACTGAATTTTTTTTCATAATCAAGAGTAACTTTCAGTTAACTATTATTATTTATATGATTCTAATAGTGATTCTTGCGTTAAAACTTTCATCTCTCACTGAACTTGATGTGGAATATTTTTAATTCGATTTCGTGACGAGAAACCAATTCCCTATTCATGTTGGAATTTACCAAGACCTTTTTGATCCAGTTACTTGTGACCTTATTACTACGAAATCATCGTAACAATTCAAGTAATAACACAATCTCGATATGGAAGGTAAAAACTGAAGACAATTGTTTCAACGAGTCAAACATTAAACCCTATTCTGCTGTACTCTGGAAAGAAAACATGTTTTGAAATTTTGGCCAGAAAACTCGTCATTCAAATATCGATCCATCAAAATGATCTTCATCTCTTCAAAAATTCTCAAAACCGGGGCTACGCACAGAAATCCAAGGTTTGGGAGTTGTTGATAAGGCGAGGGTCATTTTAATCGATCGATATTTGAAGGGCGAGTTTTGTGGCCAAAATTTAAAAAACGTATTTTTTTTTTCAGAATACACCAGTATTATTGTCTAAGTTGTCAGGAATGATTGATTTTTCTACTCAACGCACATTCTTACCGGTGAGTTCATTTGTTAACAGTGAGTTCTTACCTGTGGCAAATTTAGTCTATCTACTCATATCTCGTTTTAACACGAGTCAATTACGAGATTTCATCTCTCTGCAGTATACATCTTTTAAATATAATTTAGTAGGAGTAACATAACGTGCTATTTTCCCCGTCAATTCAGGTGTTTAAAAAAATAATATAAAAACTGTTCCATCATGTGTCATCGAACTGAATTATTCTGTAGAGATATGGCTGTTGGGTATATTTGTGGGATTCATCTGCAAGCGATTGTAATAGGACATGATGTGGGCAAACAAATCTACCTGAACTACGAATGGTTCTAAAATTACTCTCTATTTTCATGAGAAATCGTTTATATCGATTTGCTGGGTACCCGTTAGAATACTGAGCTCCATGCAGCGTCATACGACTCGTATATGTCAAAAAAGGAAAATTCATATTTTGTATTTAAGCTCTTATATTTATATCCACCCCGCGAGAATTAAATTGACAAAATATTTTCTAAATAAAAAACTTCCAGAAATATCGATAAAACATCTTCAAATTCTTAGTTTTTTGCTCATAATCCGAAAAATGCAGTTAAATGCCGTCTTTACGAATTTATTTGGAGATCATGGGCGTGATATATATATATAGAGAAAAAAAAATATTTATTTAAACGTTGTTCAAGAAACGCCAAATATTATTTGAATAATGGGCCTCATTGCTAGAACGAGAATCACAACTAAACTACCGTGAAATAGTGCCAGAGTTGTGTCATTTTACTGCACGGCCATCTTTGGTATGTTGGTGTAGAGCAAGTATCTGGATAAAGTACAGAAAAAAAAAAAACGCAGAAAGAAAGCAAATTACCCATTTCGAGATTTGAACACGGGACACTATAGTGACAAGATATGAAGTGAATAGAAAAGTGCCAGAAGACAATAGAGAATAAAAATTTTTCGCGGCGGTGGTGGGGTTTGAACCTGCGACCTTATTGGTACGACAACTCCGCCTGGCAGGTGAGAGCGTGGCTCTACCGTGTGAGCTATCCACGAACACAAAATATTCGTTTCAAACTCAAAGTCATTACTAGATCCCTCTCTCACCCACTTCTTGAGACCGCCGATTCGTTCGTACACCACCATCGCGAATAATTTTGACCAGCAGTTAAGCTTAATAGCCAATATTCTCAACACAAACATATAACATAGAAACGATTGAGACGTTGAGTATGCTCCGGTGTATGGGGTGAATTTTTAATTCAGAAAAGTGAGTGGAGCAGGCACTTATGTTGATAACAACAAGATATGAAGTGAATAGAAAAGTGCCAGAAGACAATAGAGAATAAAAATTTTTCGCGGCGGTGGTGGGGTTTGAACCTGCGACCTTATTGGTACGACAACTCCGCCTGGCAGGTGAGAGCGTGGCTCTACCGTGTGAGCTATCCACGAACACAAAATATTCGTTTCAAACTCAAAGTCATTACTAGATCCCTCTCTCACCCACTTCTTGAGACCGCCGATTCGTTCGTACACCACCATCGTGAATAATTTTGACCAGCAGTTAAGCTTAATAGCCAATATTCTCAACACAAACATATAACATAGAAACGATTGAGACATTGAGTATGCTCCGGTGTATGGGGTGAATTTTTAATTCAGAAAAGTGAGTGGAGCAGGCACTTATGTTGATAACAACAAGATATGAAGTGAATAGAAAAGTGCCAGAAGACAATAGAGAATAAAAATTTTTCGCGGCGGTGGTGGGGTTTGAACCTGCGACCTTATTGGTACCACAACTCCGCCTGGCAGGTGAGAGCGTGGCTCTACCGTGTGAGCTATCCACGAACACAAAATATTCGTTTCAAACTCAAAGTCATTACTAGATCCCTCTCTCACCCACTTCTTGAGACCGCCGATTCGTTCGTACCACCATCGCGAATAATTTTGACCAGCAGTTAAGCTTAATAGCCAATATTCTCAACACAAACATATAACATAGAAACGATTGAGACATTGAGTATGCTCCGGTGTATGGGGTGAATTTTTAATTCAGAAAAGTGAGTGGAGCAGGCACTTATGTTGATAACAACAAGATATGAAGTGAATAGAAAAGTGCCAGAAGACAATAGAGAATAAAAATTTTTCGCGGCGGTGGTGGGGTTTGAACCTGCGACCTTATTGGTACGACAACTCCGCCTGGCAGGTGAGAGCGTGGCTCTACCGTGTGAGCTATCCACGAACACAAAATATTCGTTTCAAACTCAAAGTCATTACTAGATCCCTCTCTCACCCACTTCTTGAGACCGCCGATTCGTTCGTACACCACCATCGCGAATAATTTTGACCAGCAGTTAAGCTTAATAGCCAATATTCTCAACACAAACATATAACATAGAAACGATTGAGACATTGAGTATGCTCCGGTGTATGGGGTGAATTTTTAATTCAGAAAAGTGAGTGGAGCAGGCACTTATGTTGATAACAACAAGATATGAAGTGAATAGAAAAGTGCCAGAAGACAATAGAGAATAAAAATTTTTTCGCGGCGGTGGTGGGGTTTGAACCTGCGACCTTATTGGTACGACAACTCCGCCTGGCAGGTGAGAGCGTGGCTCTACCGTGTGAGCTATCCACGAACACAAAATATTCGTTTCAAACTCAAAGTCATTACTAGATCCCTCTCTCACCCACTTCTTGAGACCGCCGATTCGTTCGTACACCACCATCGCGAATAATTTTGACCAGCAGTTAAGCTTAATAGCCAATATTCTCAACACAAACATATAAAATAGAAACGATTGAGACATTGAGTATGCTCCGGTGTATGGGGTGAATTTTTAATTCAGAAAAGTGAGGGATCTAGTAATGACTTTGAGTTTGAAACGAATATTTTGTGTTCGTGGATAGCTCACACGGTAGAGCCACGCTCTCACCTGCCAGGCGGAGTTGTCGTACCAATAAGGTCGCAGGTTCAAACCCCACCACCGCCGCGAAAATTTTTTTATTCTCTATTGTCTTCTGGCACTTTTCTATTCACTTCATATCTTGTTGTTATCAACATAAGTGCCTGCTCCACTCACTTTTCTGGACACTATAGTGACAGGGTTGGTGGTGAACGGTGGTTGTGAAAAAAGCATGCAAATTTTCTCTTAAAGACTAATGCATCTTGTTATCATTTAGTTATACTATTCGGTTCCTGCCTTTTCAATGAGTATTTTGTTCTATGATAGACATCTCATTAAAAATTCTTCTCATAAAATCGAGTTATCTTTTTGCATCGTTAAGTTTGATATGGACCGCATTCGTAATAAAGGACATAATTTAGAGAAATCTAAATGACATCGTGTGTCAGTTGCGCCAAAACCGAAATCGAATCTAACACTCCCGTTGTATTGAAATGAAATGTGGTAAAGAAATTAATACGTGATTTGTGTCCATCATTCAAACATGGAGCTATTTGTTTGTGGATATAAAATGGGAAGCCTTTAACTAATCAAAATTGGCTTTTCAATTCAGAACCTGCCCGTTTATACTCGTACTTTATTCACGACTCATACGATTCAATTTCTTTCACATTAATCTCAATCAGACTATTAATCAGTTAACTGTCCTACTCTGGAAAGACACGTATTTAAAAATGTGGCCCTCTTCCTTCATATATCGATCGATTTAAGGACCCTCATATTGGCAAAAACTCTCAAACGAGGTTCCAGATTGGAGATTGTTTGCCAAGATGAGGATCATTTAAATCGATCGATATTTGAAGGACGAGTTTTTTGGCCCAACGTTTTAATACGTGTCTTTCAGCAGTCAAGTTGCTAACCAAATTAAATGAAATTCAAAACATGGAAATACCAATATACAAATAACCTTTCAAAATCAAGATTGAAAATGTTCTTTTAACACATAAATGTTGAATGATTCGTCTGCTCAATGCTTTGATTCAGATGAAGTCAAGAGATCAATCTATAGTGCCTGGCATATAAATTTAAAAAATTAAAAAAAAAAGAATAGCTAATTTGAAGAGAATGGAGGAGAGCGACGTGCACTTATTTGCAGGTCTGATAACCCAAATTATAGTGGCATCATCGATGTAATGGAAATACTTTCAAACCAATTCAATAAAATTTCCCTAACAACCATATTAATTCGAGCCTACAATTGCATTAGGATATCAGACCTGCAAAAACATCAAAACGTTTAAGTGAAATAGACGCAGGTTCCGGTCAATGTAGACACTTGTGAGGAAAAATGGAATGAATGTACTCTTTGTGCTGGGGTGGAAGAATCATCGTGCGGCAATGTAGTCTTGTGGTATGACACTCGCTTTCGGATCGGAAGGTCCTGGGTTTTAGCTTCGCGCTCGGCGCATAGTTGAGTCCTTGGAAAAAGCTCTTTACTCACTTTCTCTCATCGTACTCAGGTGTAAAATGAGTACCTGGCCGTTAACAGCGTTGTCTTTGTCCGAAAAATTGTAATATCGCCTAACAGGCGGCACGTCCCATCCTACATGTTAAATTACATTTGTGAACAAGACCTTTCGATTTGTATCGATGATGTGAAAATAACGTATTCTGAAAACGCCAGAAACCTGGGAATTTATTTCAGCAGTGACCTGTCCATGGAATATCATGCGACACAACTTTGCAAAGTGCTGTATTGTGAAATTCGCCGTATTGGCCAACTTTCGGCATTTTTAAATCAAAATTCCTTAAAGACTCTAGTGTCTGCTTTTGTTTTTACTCGTTTAGACTATTGTAATTCACTCCTATCTAATTCCCCAGGTTTCTTACTTGATAAACTGCAGCGGTTTCAAAATCAAGCTGCTAGAATAGTTTTAAGAGGAAATAAGAGAGAACACACGACTCCAATGCTTTAGACTTTACACTGGCTTCCCATTAGGGCCAGGGTGCTCTCCAGGTTGGAGTCATGTGTTTTAAATGTTTTCACGGAAGCGCCCCTGGTTATCTCGATGATCTTGTCGAACCATACGTTCCGCCTCGTGCATTGAGATCAGGTGATCATCGTCTACTTAAAGTGCCAAAAAGGGTAAAAAACTCTCTGACAGATCCTTTAGTCACTTTGCACCGACTGTCTGGAACAATCTGCCCTTATCCCTTCGTGACGTCCCTACTGAACTCGCTTTCAGGAAACACTTAAAAACTTATTTATTTCGAGAATTTTTAATTTATTAGTTATTTTATTTGAGCAGACGATGATCACAGGATATGTATATATATATATATATATATATATATATATATATATATATATATATATATATATATATATATATATATATAATATAGATATATATTACTTTATTTTTTAAATATGTTAAATAATTGGATGGTTTGTGGTGGAAGGTTTGTGTGTGTGTGTGTGTGTGTGTGTGTGTGTATGTGTTTGTGTGTATGTGTGTGTGAGAGAGAGAGATAGAGGGAGAGAGTTAGAGAGCGAGATAGACTGGGAGTGAGATAGATAGATTAATTATCGTCATAATATATCTTGTCATCATCGTCGTCGTCACCATCATAATCATCAGTACCTTCATTAACCATGACAATTTTCTTTAAATACCATAATATATTATCTTCATTTGAGCTATGTCACCTTGAGTCACAATTATTGAAATGCAACTCATAGCACTCATTACTGCGTTATACGAATGCATTTTAAAATAATCCCACTAAACCTCTAAGTGGTTGTCTTCATTGTCATTATCCTGTCTCGTAAGAGGCTAGACTTTTTACGTTTGTTTTAATATGACTGAAAATATTACATTATCATTTGCAACCGAGAAATGACCTTTCTACAACTTTCATTGCTTCACCTGCGTGCGTATTGTCACGTAGATAAAAAAATCAACACAGAGTTTATCAACTTACAAAAAAGTAGGCCCATGTACTTTACTATCTATTTTTAGCTTTCAGCACTTGAGGATCCGTCTCGTCGAGTTCCAGTTCAGCGACCCGATCGATTTCCAACTAGGGGTGCCTGACTGCATTTCATTAGTGAAATCTGCCAAATATAGCACATACAATATTCTAATAGGGAAAAAATGCACTGAAAACATTACCCAACGATAAATTACTTAGGGTCCAATTTGAGAAAATGCAAAAGATTGCCAATAGGCTAAACGTGGATTTTTGTTCTGGAAACAGAATTGCCTTTTCAAAACATTGGCTTAAAAATGCTGAACTGGCAGGAGAGGTTCACCATGGATGAACAAGTGACTTCCTTTCCTTTAAAAAAAAAATCAGCAAGGAATCAATGTGGTTCCCTCGGGGGTTTTAAGGCCTGCTATTTAAAATTCATAGAACCTCACAGATACATAATAATACCCCTGTGGTTTTAAATAGGACTTTATGATTTTTCAAGTGGATGAATGCAGTTTGTTCCCAGCTTTCAATAATATAATTTTAAGAGAAATAAGAGATAATAGATACAACAATATATAATAAGTATATTTGTATTTCTCTGATTTCCGTATTATTAATCAGAAATGAGCGCCGAATTGTGTGATTTCGTCGGAGATTACCAAGTTTTTAAATAGAAAATTGCTGTGCATCGTTTTAAACCACTCTACAAAGTATAATAATGGACACGAACATACTTTGCTGTTCTTTATTTTAAGAGACATTCCAATAATTTAGCCATTATCTTCGTGTTGTGTCAAATTATGTACTCAGTCATATAAATAGAACAAATAAGATAAAATTCCTCACCCCAGGGGCAAACTTTCTTTCTGAAACTGTGTCATACAAACTTTTTTCAGATTTTATTTTATCTTACTCTTAAGTACTTATTCCTTGTTATTTTGATATTTTCAAAATAAAACCGGAGCTACTCAAACGTCTTCTTACTCGTAATCTCCTGCTTAGTGTTTGTTTTTTGTGATGCAGTGAGGAATCACAACACAAACACCTCGTGAAGATTCTTGATGCTATGTCTTTATTATATAGATAGAATGAAGTTGACGTCACTTGGGTCTATAGATAGTATGCAGATGACGTCACTCAGGCGTTTGTTGTTGTTTTTGCCATCCGCGTTTGTGAGTTGTTCTCACTAAACTGTATTAACCAGACTATAAACGTTCATGGTTACACAGAGTTTGTGTGTTGGTCCGTTATACTTCCGGATGGCAATGTTGTGAACTCCTTGGCCAAGCGCATTCTATCTATTGCTTTTTTTTGCCATCCACGTTTATGAGTAATTCTCACTAAACTGCATGAATCAGACTATAAAAAATGTTCATGTTTACACATAATTTTGTGTGTTGGTCCGTTATACTTCCGGATGGCAATGTCGTGAGCTTCTTAGCCAAGCGCACACTATCTATAGATAGTTCGAAGATGACGTCACTCGGGTCTTTGTTATTGTTTTTTGCCATCCACGTTTATGAGTGCTTCTCACTAAACTGTATGAATCAGACTATAAATGTTCATAGTTACACATAGTTTTGTGTTTGTCCGTTATACTTTCGGATGGCAATGTTGTGAACTCCTTAACCAAGCGCATACTATCTATATATATATATATATATATATATATATATATATATATATATATAAACATAACATCCGCCAGCCGGACAAAACGTTCTCACTAAACTGTATTAACCAGACTATAAAAGTTCATGGTTACACAGAGTTTGTGTGTTGGTCCGTTATACTTCCGGATGGCAATGTTGTGAACTCCTTGGCCAAGCGCATTCTATCTATAGATAGTATGCAGATGACGTCACTCAGGCCTTTGTTATTGTTTTTGCCATCCGCGTTTGTGAGTTGTTCTCACTAAACTGTATTAACCAGACTATAAAAGTTCATGGTTACACAGAGTTTGTGTGTTGGTCCGCTATAGATAGAATGCGCTTGGCCAAGGAGTTCACAACATTGCCATCCGGAAGTATAACGGACCAACACACAAACTCTGTGTAACCATGAACGTTTATAGTCAGGTTAATACAGTTTCGTGAGAACAACTCACAAACGCGGATGGCAAAAACAATAACAAAGGCATGAGTGACGTCATCTGCATACTATCTATACTTCCGGATGGCAATGTTGTGAACTCCTTGGCCGGAAGTATAACGGACCAACACACAAACTCTGTGTAACCATGAACTTTTATAGTCTGGTTAATACAGTTTAGTGAGAACAACTCACAAACGCGGATGGCAAAAACAATAACAAAGGCCTGAGTGACGTCATCTGCATACTATCTATAGTCTGACCAATACCATTTCGTAAGAACTACTCATTAAATGGCTGGCTAAAAAACAATAACAAAGAGATGAGTGACTTCAATTTCGTTCCTTCTATAGATAGTATGCGCTTGGCTAAGGAGTTCACAACATTGCCATCCGGAAGTATAACGTTCCACCACACAAAACTGTTTGCAACCATGAACGTTTATAGATAGTCCGAAGATGACGTCACTCAGGTCTTTGTTATTGTGTTTTTTGCCATCCGCGTTTATGAGTAATGCTCACTGAACTGTATTAACCTGACTATAAACGTTCATGGATACACACAGTTTTTTGTGTTGGTCCGTTATACTTCCGGATGGCAATGTTATGAGCTTCTTAGCCAAGCGCATACGATCTATAGGCAGGTAAATACAGTTTAGTGAGAATTACTCACAAAACGCGGATGGCAAAAACAATAACAAAGAGCTGAGTGACTTCAATTTCGTTCCTTCTATAGATAGTATGCGCTTGGCTAAGGAGTTCACAACATTGCCATCCGGAAGTATAACGTACCACCACACAAAACGTCATCTTCATTCTATCTATAGACAATAAAATCGCCAAAACTACCGGGTAACCTCTGTGGGGTTATGGTAGCACGAACAGTTCTTTAAGGTCCATTTCTAGAAAAGGCATATAATCCAGGCGTCAGTAGCATAGAAACATTGCAATGTGAATAATTCGAACTAAGTTTATTGCCCAAGGAAAAACGAGATGCCGAGTTCAGGGCTCGAACCTAGATAGGTCTCACGAGGGAAAGTGTAATGTCATATCTTTTAACTCGGCCACCTGGACCCCCACGTAACACGATACAATGTGGCCTTGTGGTACACCTAGTATTACTAAATGTCAATAACTTTATTATCCTAAACAGAATTACCATGATATACTTCCTATCTTCTTCATTGTCAACGAAAAGGGTATAAGCGTGGTCCTCATTTACAAAAACAATACAAAAACAGTACTAGATATTATTGCTGTGGCGCTTCTGTTGTTGTTATTATTATTATTATTATTATTATTATTATTATTATTATTATTATTATTATTATTATTATTATTAATTTTGCCTTTTCCACCACGACATCATAAGACATCGTCGCCTGGGCATTCCACGAAGGAATATAGATAACTCATCAAACAAGATGTCTGATGTCAACAGGAATCACCCATGTTGTCCAAGTGAGCAAATTGGGGGTTAATAATCTTGCTCAAGGAAAAAAAAACCGAAAGTGCCTGAAGCGGGGCTCGAACCCGGGTCCTTCCGGGTCACAGTGCAATGCCTTAACCACTCGGCCACTTATTATTATTATTATATATTATTTTTATTATTAATTATTATTATTATTATTTTTATTATTAATTATTATTATTATTATTATTATTATTATTATTATTATTATTACTATTATTATTGTAAGTATTGGTGGAATTACAATGTTGTATTTTTATGATTATTAATGGCATTATTTTATGCTTTGGTTTCATTTACCTTTTTTTTCTCACTTTCATGTATGTTGTCATCAATTTGTATGGATTATTGGCGAAATCCTAAGATTAAATCAACGGTATTTTTGTTTGTCTTATTTTGACCATGATACTTATCATAGCAAACCTGCCTACTTGAAATATGAAAATGTAATACGTAGTTTTCAGGGTAAATAACATCGTAGACATTTTAACTACCCTTAAAAATCACCAGCTTGTCCCTATAATGCGTGGAGAAAATGTTTTTAACTCCTTTATGTGATAGCTCTGGCACTAAAAATTCGTTTTCAAGAAATGGTATTTCATTAAAAACCTTTATTTTATACAGCTGGGGATTTAGCCGTAGTTCTACGGGAATTTTCGTAGTAATAAGGAGATCTGTTGTGATGGGTATCAAATTTTTAAAAACGAGAAAAACTGATTGGAAACGTAATAGTGATGGTGATGGTGGTAGTGATAGTGGTAATGGTGGTGGTGGTAATAGTGATGATTGTGGTAGTAGTGATGATGGTAATATTATTATTGTTATTGTTATTATTATTATTATTATTATTATTATTATTATTATTATTATTATTATTATTATTATTATTATTATTATTATTATTATTATTATTATTGTATGTATTGGCGGTATTACGATTGTTGTATTTTTTTTTATTTTTTTTTTGTGGTTATTAATGGTATCAGTTTATTTTTTGGTTCCATTTACCATTTTCCCCCCACTTTCATGTATGTTGTCATCAAATTGTTGATTTATTGGCGAAATCCTAAGATTGAATAAACTTTGAAACTTTGAAACCTTTGTTATGACACTCGCCTTCGGACCGGGAGGTTCAGGGTTCAAGTCCCACTTTGAGCGGCACATAATGGAGTCTTTGGAAAAGGCTCTTTACTCACATTCTCTCACCGTTTTCAGATGTAAAATGAATCGTTAACAGCGTTGTCTTTGTCGGCAAAAAAATGTATTATCGCTTAACAGTCTCGTCCCAAATGTTAACTGTTGCTGTTGACTGGGAACCCGTTGTAAAGTGCTTTGAGCACGTTTATTTGATATTGTGCTATATAAATAAGTTATATATAAGTTAAAAATCGTTGTAGAATGCAAACCAAATCAGAAGAGTTCATTCCATATTATGATATTCTATAAAAAAAATAAACCTAAAAAACGAATGATGCCAGAATTGGGATATTATCCCACTATTACAACTGTTCCTATTGTTACAAATAATTATCGTCGTCAGCATCCCCATCATCATCATCATCATCATCATCATCATCATCATCATCATCATCATCATCATCATC
Organism: Berghia stephanieae; assembly: GCF_034508935.2. Lineage (NCBI taxonomy): Eukaryota > Metazoa > Mollusca > Gastropoda > Nudibranchia > Aeolidiidae > Berghia > Berghia stephanieae. The sequence continues at coordinate 126,022,864 of NC_088360.1, read as the reverse complement.
ATCAGTATTATTAGTCGTTTGTCCAATCCCTGGCGAGGCGAGACTCTTGGGAAAAGCGAGTGGGATAAGCTCTTTGCAGACTTTTATTTTCATTTGTGTCAAACAATGATCTGAAAATGATATTGAAAAACCCAAAACAAACAAACAAACAAAAACAAAACAAGGCAAAAAATAAATAACCCCCCCCCCAAAAAAAAAAAAAAAATAATCAAAAATATAGAAAGACTCATAAAAGTGTATTTTTTCATTAGTTATGTCTCTAATGCGATATTGGATATATTATTCTAGGAAATTAATTATGGCGCTATAGTAAATCACTTTTTTACTGATTAATGATTTGTTCAAGTTCCCCTATGTCTTACTTTTTCTTGGGTGCTTTATTTGTAATTCTAGAACTTTTTACTATCCCATTTTCTTCCTTTTTACTGGCGCTGATATAACCTAAATGTGTTGCAAGTTCCGTAAAACCCTTAAAAACAAAAAACAAAGTCGCGCACCGAGAAGAGCACATACTGTACAGCACTGGGAGCACAGCAATGCAGCTCATGGATATAAATAAGTATTATTTCTTTATTATACAACTCATCATTTAACGGGTGAGCCATCAATAGGCCAATGAAAACCTAATTAATCACTGTCATTGACCCACCTTCCGTTTACATCTTTTGTGTTGCTTGGTTGTTGTTTTAATTATTGATGATTCGACTCAACTCGCGCGATATTGCATTGTTTAGCATAATAACATTTTGTTTACCATGTCACTTGGGTCTTTGTTATTGCTTTTTTGCCATCCACGTTTATGGATAATGCACTTAACTGTATTAAGCAGACTATACAGGTTCAAGATTATACTATCTATTGATAGTGTGCGCTTGGCTTAGAAGCTAACAACATTGCCATCCGGAAGTATAACAGACCAACACACAAAATTATGTGTAACCTTTAACGTTTATAATCTGGTAGATAGTTTATTGAGAATAACTTATCAACGCGGATGGCACAAAAAAAAAAAAAAAAAAAAAAAAAAAACAAACAAACAATAACAAAGACCCGATTGACGTCAACTTCATTCTATCTATACATCGGGATCAAGGTTACAAACGGAGGAGCGGGATTTCCTTCACGCGAGGGCAACGCACGAGTGATTGGTTTATCGATGTCTGTGACGTAAGTGGGTGTATCCGACTATTTTTAGAATGAAGTGGGTAGGAGAAAACCGTGGAACAGTGGAGAACATAATGTAGGTGAAGGTTAACATTTTTTGGTGTCAGTGTTGAATAGCACGTAGGCACATAATATTATGCAACTAGAAAAATTAAAAATATAAACACTTTATAAAGTTAATCGCGCTTTAAAGACTTGAAAACTCTGTGGCTCAATGAGTAAATTAATCTTGAAACTCACAGGCAAGGGACAAGGGCTCAGTTAATTTTTATAGAATGGATTAATTCCCCTATAAATAGTATGAAGTTGACGTCACTCGGGTCTTTGTTATTGTTTTTTTTTTTTTTTTTTTTTGCCATCCGTGTCTATGAGGAATTCTCACTAAACTGTGTTAACCAGACAATAAACGTTCAAGGTTACACATAATTTTGTGTGTTGGTCCGTTATACCTCCGGATGGCAATGTTGTGAGCTTCTTAGCCAAGCGCATACTCAAGTGAAGATACTAAATATATATTTGTGTGTATATATATATATATATATATATATATATATATATATTGCAACGAAACATGGACAACAATAAAGACAGTGCATAACGTAAAGATTGGAAGCAGCAAAGAAATGACTTTACGAAAGAATGCTGAATATATCCTGGAGAGAAAGAAATAACAAACCAACTGACAGTTGGCTACAGCAAGAAATGAGCGAAGAAGAAACAGTTTCTACAAACATCAAACACTGACAAGAGAAATAATATGACATAATATGTGAAAATTCGAATAAGAATCAGCTGCAACTGGAATAGGCGGGGTTGGGGGGGGGGGGGGGGAAAAGATCCAGAGGAAGACAAAGAGTCAAAGAATCTTAACACATTGTCAACATGGATGGAAACTGGAAATGTCAATAGCTTGCTTAGATCAAAGCAAGACAAATGAGAGGAACACTATCTCAAACGCCAGTCGAAAAGGAATACGACGAGAGAGAGAGAGAGAGGGAGAGGGAGAGAGAGAGAGAGAGAGAGAGAGAGAGAGAGAGAGAGCGAGAGAGAGAGCGAGAGAGAGCGAGAGAGAGAGAAGAGAGAGCGAGAGAGAGAGAGAGAGAGAGAGAGAGAGAGAGAGAGAGAGAGAGCATGCCCTTTTCCCCCACAATGTTTGAGGCTGTATCTTCGAAGTCTTTGGTCACCTAATTTTCTAAAAGTTGAGATAATCATCGTTAGTCACACTTCAAAGGAATTTGTCATTAGTTTGGTTGGGGGTTTTTTAAGGGGGGGGGGGGGGGGTTCTTTTTTGTTGTTTTTGTTGTTGTTGGGTTTCTATCTTTACTTTGGTTAGTTTTGTCTGTATTTTTTTTCTGTTTTTATTTTTTGTAAATTTTTGTTAGTCTGTTTTTATTTCTTGTTATGTTGTTGTAGTTGTTGTTGTTGTTGTTGTTGTTGTTGTTGTTGTTGTTGTTGTTCTTGTTGTTTTTATTTGTTTGCTTTGTTTTGTATTTTGTTTGTTTTGTATTTGTTGTTGTTTTTTATGGGTTTTTTAAACATTTTTTTTGGGGGGGGGGGGGGGCTTGTTAACTTTTATTTGTCTCTGACTCTTGCACTGAGGATTTTATTAGTCTAGAAGTTTACCAATATTCCCTTTCAAAATATTTCTTTCATTTCTCTTATACTCAACATTCTTGACGTTTCTTACAAATAGACGTCGACTTCAGACTGCCACAACCAGTTGTCAATTTAATTCGGGTAATTTTATTATTTTAAAAAAATCAAATGATGAAAATGCGCCATGTGGGGAGAGAAATCCCGTGCCCTTTACATACAGATCCAGCTTCCTTTCTACCTGTTTTGCGATGTAAATATTAACCAAAGGGGCTAAATAACACTCAAAGTCATCATTACTTAATCAAAACATTAACCCGAATTTTAAAATTAAAATAAATGCAAACTACAATTTACATCGCTCTAAGACTAGAAAGTAGTTGCACTCTATGACATCTTTTTCCAGAGAATTGTGTTATATTTTACCAGCGGTACAGACCGGTTCGTTTCACCTTTCTCGACTTCTCGCGTAACGCTCGACCCATTTCCAAACAGGAAAACACCTTATTTACACCACACGATCATTCAATTGCTCCACTTATCAGGAATTCACACTATAAATAGATCACGGTGCAACCATTCCGACGATGCATATAGTTTATTATGACATAACCCTGCTTAACTAATCACGTGGTTCAAACAGCTGACTGAAGGTCTCCCATTATCTATATAAATTGTCGCGGCTTGCCTGTTTCCACAACTTATTTATTTTTGTTGTTTGTGCATGGACGTAAAACTCTTATGTTCTCTAGTATATTTTAAATAGCGTTTTCCTGTGTTGAAGTTGGACCCAGCTAGAGCTATAATATTTTATATGTGTGCATTTTGTTATATAGTTATTATTTTTCAAGTGGTTGGAGCGTGTGTGTCTATTGAATTTTATGTCTAATATTTCAAAAGGCGGATTACATTTTGAATTAATGATTTTTTGGATGATATCAACAAAATTATTATGGACTGAGTCACAATATTGTGAGTAGATATTTATAAAGTGGTTATAATATAGTTGCACGTAGTTACAATATTAAAAATAGTACAGAAATAAAGCACATGGCCCGGAATCGACGTGTACATATATGCAGGTCTGACATCCAAACCCACTTATGGGCTTAGTTTTACTTAGTTGTAATGGACAATATTTTGCGTCATTTTTTGAGATCTCCATTACAACAATGAGCCCATAAGGAAATCGGGTTATCAGACCTAAAAAGAAGTGCACGTCGCCCAGAATCCATCCGAATTCCCGTAGTGTTAAAAAGACAGTAAACGTTACTTGCTAAACTTTGGATAGAACCTTGATTATCGCATATTATTTTCAGTCAAATCCCTTTTGGCAGGACAGAGTGAGGGGTCCGATAAAATATGACCATACGGATTCGAACCACGTCCATTGAATGTGAGTCGAGCTTTCCGCCATTTGAATTACTGTGACCTTCAATATCGATAGAGCAGAGTTAACGTGTACTTATTTGCAGGTCTGATAATCCAAATTGTTGGATCTCATTGTTGTAATGGAAATACTCTGGTTGGAATCAACGCTATATATTGTTCATTACAACACTGTTAAGTCAAACTCTTAATTTGCGTTCGGTTATCAGAACTGCGAATAAGTGCACCTAGACCAGAGTGCATTGAAACTGAGCACTCTCCTTACACCAAGTGACATTTCTATTGGCATTTCCTATCAAGAGGGTTATAGCGTGTGTTTTTTTATGCTTATGATATATATATATCTTTTCATATACTTTGCAAATTGGAATTTTGTTACACAATCATCCCCAAATTTTGCAGGGTATTTACAATTGACGCGAAGATATGGTTTGTGTGTATTATGAGATTAATTTGTTTCGTCAAATCCCATCAAAAACAGACGCTATCATTTTTAACACGCTTTCTGAATTACTTGTGTTTGAATGAAAAATATTTTTAAAAATTAAATCAAAAATAGTAGAGGCAGTGCATGAGGTCACGATGGAGGGGATGGATAATGCATTGCTTTTACACTTGGGATTGAGCGTAGCCTTCGTTAAGAGGGAACGAAATTGACCGTCACTCAGCTCTTTGTTATTGTTTTTGCCATCCGCGTTTGTGAGTGGTTCTCACTAAACTGTATTAACCAGACTATAAATGTTCATGGTTACACAGAGTTTGTGTGTTGGTCCGTTATACTTCCGGATGGCAATGTTGTGAACTCCTTGGCCAAGCGCATTCTATCTATAGAGGGAACGAAATTGACCGTCACTCAGCTCTTTGTTATTGTTTTTTTTTTTTTAATTTTGATTACTTCTCACTAAATTCTTACTTTTTGTTTTGTTTGTTGTTTTCGATTATTTTTTTCCTTGAGCAAGATACTCAGCCCTTATCGCTCATGTTGCAGCTGACGCCTGGGTTATCGCGATCCTTTCTCGAAATACACCCCAGGGAAAGATTTACCCTTTGGGATTCGTAAATGGAAATTTATATTTTATTTTATTTTATTCCTAAGATGTAAACGGGTTGTCGATAGCTCATTCGGTAGAGCACTCGCTCTACAAGCAAAGGGACCGATATCGATCCCGTGTGCAGTTGTGATTTTATGGAGTTTAAATTTTATTCAACATTTGAATCATAAATTTTGAGTTGATAGACTTATCATCACGTTCATTGAACTGACAGCTATGCTCTCTCTCTCTCTCTCTCTCTCTCTCTCTCTCTCTCTCCCTCTCTCTCTCTCTCTCTCTCTCTCTCTCCCCTCCCTCCCTCCTCACCCCTACCCCCTTTCCATCCAGCAGTGATTGGGTAGCTGGATCTGTTAGATCTGGTAGAGGGTACTTTGCGATAGATTAGCGTCCTATCCGAAGGGTAGGCCGTCATCCTCGCTTATGCATACTCAATTAATATTGAGCTCGGGCTCGGATAGTTTTAAATCCACGATAAATTGGTTCGTTATATGTGCGTCTATGTGTACAAGTGGTATAACACTCGCTTTCGGATCGGAAGGTCCTGAGTTCGAGCCTCGCTCGGCGCATAGTTGAGTCCTTGGAAAAGGCTCTTTACGCACATTCTCTCACCGTATTCAGGTGTAAAATGAGTACCTGACCGTTAACAGCGTTGTCTCTGTCCGGAAAAAAATTGTAATATCGTTTAATAGGTGTCATGTCTCGTTCTACATGTTCTACGTGTTGCTGTTGGTCCGGGACCCCTTGTAAAGCGCTTTGAAGCACATTTAGTGGATATTGCGCTATATAAAAGTTCAATTTAAAAAAAAATTATATCGGCAACATGTTATACAACTAAATTTGCCAAGGATCACAAACATGTACACGACAGAATAATATGATGCATATAGCACATTGCATATCTAGCGGCTTCTAATCCTCATTGTCACAAAGTTTTTATTCTCTAAATGCCTTCAGGCATTTTTCTTCTCACTTCATTTCTTGTTTTTATCAGTACAACTACCTGCTCCAATAACTTTTCTGAATTAATAAATCTAATACATTGAAAAAAAATTAAACTGTTAAAGAGATATATTGCACATAAGTATAAATATGAATTTTTTCACACATTACGTGGCATTATATACGGTACACATCGTCGTGCACTTAATCATATTTGCAAGTAAGTACACGTCGGTACGAAATCATAAATCACAATGCTTTGATATTTGATATAAATCATGTTGTCTATAATGTCTCATACACGGACCGTGCTCAAATCATAACACGCAATTTTACTGTCTGTGCCAGCTCATGTCATTCGAAATAGTATCCGGCGTCAATGATTACAATGACAAACAAACAAAAAAGTAAAAAAAAAAAAAAAAAAGAAAGAAAAAAGAAAAGCAAAAAAAAAAAAAAATAAATAAACAGAAAAAAAAAGAAAGAAAGAAAAAATCCTCTTTTCGAATGCAATTTTCCATCAATGCGAATTTGTTGCACAACAGTCGGAATTCAATCTAATAAGAATAGCTAACATCAAATAAAAATATCAACTGAACTGTGACACGGCCGGGGTTTTCAGTTTACCTTATACTATAATATCCGGCTCTTTGATTTCAATAGGGAATTTTTAGAGTTGCTGTTTTTATTTTGTTAATCTCAGTTCGTGTAAACTAAGCAAAGAGTATTGTGATGAATAATTAGTATAGCTAACAAACATTTATTCTCTCTGCATTGATTATATTTACGACTGCTATAATGCATTTCTGTGAAAGTAAATAATATGCAGTGATTAAAGTAGTGACTCATGTCAGTAGCAGCAGCAGTAGTAGTAGTAGTAGTAGTAGTAGTAGTAGTAGTAGTAGTAGTAGTAGTAGTGGTAGTAGTAGTAGTAGTAGTAGTATAGTAGTAGTAGTGTAGTAGTAGTAGTAGTAGTAGTAGTAGTAGTAGTAGTAGTTAGTAGTAGTAGTAGTAGTAGTAGTAGAAGTAGTAGTAGTAGTAGTAGTAGTAGTAGTAGTAGAAGTAGTAGTAGTAGTAGTAGTAGTAGTAGTAGTGTAGAGTAGTAGTAGTAGTAGTAGTGTAGTAGTAGTAGTGTGGTGAGATAGTAGTAGTAGTTTTATGTTAGTTAGCGGTAGTAGTAGTAGTAGGTAGTATGATAGTAGTAGTGTAGTAGTTTAGTAGTAGCGGTATAGTAGTAGTAGTAGTTAGAAGTAGTAGTAGTAGTAGGTAGTAGTAGTAGTAGTAGTAGTAGTAGTAGTAGTAGTAGTAGTATAGTAGTAGTATAGTAGTAGTAGTAGTAGTAGTAGTAGTAGTAGTAGTAGTAGTAGTAGTAGTAGTAGTAGTAGTAGTAGTAGTAGTAGTAGTAGTAGTAGTAGTAGTAGTAGTAGTAGTTAGTAGTAGTAGTAGTAGTAGTAGTAGTAGTAGTAGTAGTAGTAGTAGTAGTAGTAGTAGTAGTAGTAGTATAGTAGCAATAGTAGTAGTTAGTAGTAGTGTAGTAGTAGTAGTGTATAGTAGTAGCAGTAGTAGTAGTAGTAGTAGTAGATAGTAGTAGTAGTAGAGTAGTAGTAGTAGTAGTAGTAGTAGTAGTAGTAGTATATAGTAGTAGTGATAAGATAGATAGTAGTAGTTAAAGAAGTGGAAAAGATAGAGTGTGAAGGAGAAGGAGAGGGTGGAAGGATGGGAGAGAGAGAGAGAAAAAAGAAAAAGCAGAAGAATAAGAAGAGAATGGTGGTCCAAAGAAAAATAATGAGGAAAGTGCAAGGATAAGTATTAAATATAAGTGTCAAATGATAACTCAAAAATATTTTTAAAATCTCCACCCCAAGACATCCTGCCCATATATATATAGATAGTGTGCGCTTGACAAAGAAGCTCACAACATTGCCATTCGGAAGTATTTTGGACCAACACACAAATCTATGTGTATCCTTAAACGTTTATAGTCTGGTTAATACAGTTTAGTGACAATAACTCATGAACGCGGATGGCAAAAAACATTAACAAAGACCCGAGTGATGTCAATTTTATTCTGTCTATAGATAGTTTGAAGATGACATTACTCAGGTCTTTGTTATTGTTTTTTGCCATCTGCGTTTATGAGTAATGCTCACTGAACTGTATTAACCAGACTATAAACGTTCATGGTTACACACAATTTTGTGTGTTGGTCCGTTATACTTGCGGATGGCAATGTTATGAGCTTCTTAGCCAAGCGCATACTATCTATATTCATCGGAGATGAAACAATGGGTGATCTATATTACCTTTCCATGTGCTCGTAGGCATTGGTCACATTGCAAAATAAACTCAAAGTGACCCACATAGTGAAAAGTGATCACAGTTTTCGAACTATCCAATATCACAATTGGTCATTTTGTTCGGCTTGACACATGTGTATGTTTACAACTTTCAGAAACAAAGCAGCGTGTTTACATTTATTAAGAAATGTCCATTCCTTAGACAGTAACATGTCATGTGATCGATGACAAAGTTGGACGAAAACCTGAATATTGATCGCTCCCATTGAGACATTTTAGGATTTAAAAAGGGAGTCTAAAGTAGACCCCATCAATGATGTTGTTCTAGCATTGCCAAACCGCTACTCTAAAGGGAAATGGTTAATGCGATTAGATGGAATCAAACCAGATTTGCTAGAAAATGGGCAATAAGGCCACCCTGTAGAGATGTGGCATTAGGGATGATGAGATGGCAGAGAGAGAGAGAGAGAGAGAGAGAGAGAGAGAGAGAGAGAGAGAGAGAGAGAGAGAGAGAGAGATGAGTTGTTTTCACGACAGAAAAAAGTCGAAATTTTCTATTTGCTTTGAATTAGTCCAACAAAATAAAGAGACAGATGGATGTAGATGTGTGCTAAAATAGGTAGATGGATGGTATGATTTGCCTATGATTGGGTGAATTGGTGGATGGGTGTGTGGATCGAAGGGTTGTCAGGGTGCTCTCGTGATCATATTATGATGGATGGTGAATTGATGGATGGATGTGTGGATCGAAGGATGGTCAGGGTGCTCTCGTGATCATATTATGATGGATGGTGAATTGATGGATGGATGTGTGGATCGAAGGATGGTCAGGGTGCTCCAGTGATCATTGGGTGGATGGTGATTTGAGGATGGGACATCTATTGATAGGATATCGATAGAAGGCTATATTATGATTAATAGATGGACCAAAATAATTGTCAGGAAGATCATTATGCTATTTAATTCACGAGTCTACTACAAAGGTGAAAGAGCAGTAAAGAAAGAAATAGATCTTTCCTTGCTTTAAAATATCGAAATACGTTGAAAAATGCTCATTTGTTACTTTAACGCTCTCCTTACCGACAATTCTCAAAACTTTTACTCAAATCTCATACCTACCCGACACATAAATTGAATTTTTAAACTCAAATTTAAACGCACAAAGTGCACGATTTACATAATTTTGAAGAGCAAAACAAGCTCAAAACAGTATTAAGTTCTTGTAAATATAACAACACCTTTTCTTTAAATATTGTGATTAAAAAAACAAATCAGAGTCTGAAAAATGTTGGTTGTATCGTAACGAATGTGACGATTTTCTTATAGTTGGTAAGGAGAGGGTTAAACTAGTCACAAATTATTAATCCTAAGACTTCAAAGTGTCCGGTAATGGACTTTTGAACAATTATGCCACACTCTGTAAAAATTCATTTTTCAAATTTTGTCCAGAAAACTCACCCTCCAAATTACGATCGATTAAAATGAGCCTCATCTTGTCAAAAACTCTCAAACCTGGAACCTCAAATTCTAATCAATCGAGCGAAGTCCCAGGTTTGAGAGTTTTTGACAAGATGAGGGTCATTTAAATCGATCGATATTTGAAGGACGCGTTTTCTGGCCAAATTTTTAAATACATGGGTACGGCAGTTAGCAGGTTAATCAATCGATGGAATATGAAGAAAGAAAAAAAGGGTTTCTGACCAACATGTAAAAAGGTCAGCAGAGTCTGTATAGAAAGAATGAAGTTGGCGTCAATCGGGTATTTGTTATTGTTTTTAGCCATCCGCGCTTATGAGTTATTCTCATTAAACTGTATTAACCAGAATATAAACGTTTAAGGTTACACATAGCTTTGTGTGTTGGTCCGTTATACTTTCGGATGGCAATGTTGTGAGCTTCTTAGCCAAGCGCACACTATCTATACAGTAGCAGTGCTGATTCGGAACAAAAACCGAAAGAAAATGTCAAAGTTCTTAGAACGCTGTGATTTACAAGCTGTTTGTGATATGTTTTGCTTTTAACTGGAAATTATAGTTAAAAGTAATGTCAAAAATTCGCAGTATCTGCTAGTATTTTACCCAATTTACTTGCTTTTACCGTTTCCTCGTCGGCTTTCGATACCCTAATTTCCACGTAATCACTCACATCCTTCTTCTGAAAGGTAAAGTGTAGCAGCGCGGTAAACGTAGAGGAAGAGAACTAAAGTCACGGTTTCCACCGTGAATTAGCCTCATCTACGATCTCTAGCCTGTGGCAATGCATAATCAGATATTTCAGCTTTCCATGCAAGTTGATGTCACGACTTAATGATAAGTATTGGTATTGAATCAACTGCTTTTGGTGAAAACACGGATGTTTTGAACATTAATATGATTTTGAATAGGTTCTAAATTGAAGCAAACAAGTTGACCTTAAAACATTCTCTTTCCGATCGTTTTCCAAATTAAAGAGATTACGCTATTAATTTCTTTTAAGTTGTGAATGAGATTTTGGTCGATTCTGAATTTTCTTTCAACAAATTATTATATATATTACAATATATTCTATCTAAATTGTCAAACAGTGTACGAAATTAATATCATCAGGATTTCGTACACTGTTTGAAAATTCATATAGAATATAATTTATGATTGTTTAGAACAAAATTCATAATCGACCAAAATCTCATTCACAAATTAAAAGAAATTATTACCGTAATCTCTTTAAAGCGCTGTAAATGACAGTTATAAAACAATGATTGAGTATATAATTTTTACGGCGGTTTAAGAACAACCTAAGCAGTCAAATTTGATTAATAATTATCTAAATGTTCTCTTTTAGTTAGTTTGTATATGTTTAAATCGACGTTGTTTACCTATTTGAAGGTCTGATAACCCAATTACGGTCTTACTGTTGTAATGGAAATACTCTCAAACCAACGCAAAAAAGTGTCCATTACAACAATGTCAAAACAGGCCCATAATTGCGTCCGGTTATCAGACTTGTAAATATGTGCACGTTGGTTTAAATTATTCCAGTCATATTCAATCTTGAGCACAGATGACTATTAGAAATAATAAAAACTTTATCACAATCATTTGACTTGTATTTTAGGTGTTTACATTGATCAAGTGCTGGTACCTTCAATAGCCTCTTTCTTTGCAGTATACGTTGGTTTCCAACAATATCTATCTCCGACACTTTTTGATCCCCATCACAATTTTGAACTTCACAAATTTTCGTCAAATATTTTAGATTTTAAAATACGAATTAGATATAATAAGGGGCAAAAAAAAAGCCGGATTTGGTCAAATTTGGGCACAAAAGTTGGTTGCAAGTTTAAAACCGCATCTAAGGATCATTATTCTGAAACTCGAGTAAATAAATCAGTGCAACCTTTTTATCAACTCTATCAATTAATGAAATCCATACACCAATCGTCGTTTAAAAGCTGGAATTTATCTCATATATTATATACGTGTGCAGTACGACTACTGTATATCAATTTTTAAAATTGAGCTTTATATAGTGCAATATCCACTAAATGTGCTCAAAACGCTTTACAAAGGGTCCCTGGTCAACAGCAACATTTAACATGTAGGACGGGACATGACGCCTGTTAGGCGATATTACAATTTTTCGGACAAAGTCAACGCTGTTAACGGCTAGGTACTCATTTTACACCTTAGTACGGTGAGAGAATGTGAGTAAAGAGCCTTTTCCAAGGAATCAACTATGTGCCGAGCGCAAGGCTCGAACTCAGGACCTTCCGATCCCAAAGCATTTGTCATACCACTAGACCACATAGCCGCACAAGGGTATTATTAATAAACTGAACAATCACTGCTGCGATGCCATGCATGTAAATCACTCCCCCCCCCCCCCCCCCCCCCCCCCTCCTTGCAAAGTCCCTCGACATAAATTAATGGTAAACGTTGTTGAGGCTTTTACTCGTATCAGCAATGGGATCTTCCTATAGTATCACGAATAGGACAATGCATATTGCATGGATTGAGACTAGACGGTCTAAGTCTAAGCTTAATTCCATTGGAAGAGTCGATGTTTCATTCCGTATTTAAAAAAAAAATAAATTCTTTTTCTTTTATAAACACTTTTATACAGGGTATTACAGGAGCAGGATGCGTGCAGATGACACTGTGGTAGTGAAGAGTATTAATAATAGATTTTTGTATCTCTCTGGAAAAAAAAATAGATATATTATATCTTTTATATTTTTATTCGGTTTTCTATCCTATCTTGCACGGGATGACGTAATGTACTTCTATTCCAACGATCGCGGGTTCAAACCTCGTATTGAAAAATGTCCATAAATATAATTATTACTCAAATTAAAAAGGATATTAAGTGTTTGTAATGTCATGCAGTTATTAATGTGTACTAAATTAGAATTTCACTGCAGAGTTGATCAAATTGAATCCGAAGGAAACAGCGCCAAAAGATTCTAAAACCAAAATCACCAAAAGCCCCCTTTTTTTCTCTCAACCGCATGTAAGGGTAATTTTTCTGAAACCCGAGTCAAAAGATCCAACTTTTTTATCATCAACTCTATCAATTAAGTAAATCAATACACCAATCAATCAGCCTATAAAAACTCGTTCAATATTTTCAATTAGTTTAATTGGATTATTATGCCAGGAATAGAATAGCCGGAGTTAAACCAACCACCGCCATGGCGATGAAAAGAGTCGGATCGATAAGATAATACTTTTGTAAATTAATTTGATTTTCATGCGTCCTGACTTCCTTTTTTTTTTTGAAAGGCCATTGAAAATAGAATGAATAAAACCGTTGCATAATATAGAGGGAACGAAATTGACGTTGCTTAGCCCTTTGTTATTGTTTTTAGACAGTCATTTTAATGATTAGTTCTCACTGAATTATTTCATAAACGTTCAAAGTTACACATAGTTTTGTGAGTTGATAAGTTATATCCGGCTGGCGGATGTTGTGAGTATTTTATCTAAACGCATAGCACCAATGGGGGTTCTAATACTTAGCTCCATTGATAGAACACTCGCTTCACACGCAAAAGTGATTGAGATCGATCCCTGATGGGGTCGAGATTTTTTTCTGAGCCCCTGTCTACCCAGCAGTGATTGGGTAGCTGAGTTTGTCAGATCAGGTAAAAAGTCGGTACTTTACGATTGACCAGAATGTTACCAAAAGGTAGCAAACAATTGATTTTGGGTTTTTTGCCATCCATGTTTATGAGTAAATCTCACTAAACTGTATTAACTAGACTATCAAAGTTCATGACTACACATTGTTTTGCATGCTAGTCCGTTATACTTTCGGATGGTAATGTTGTGAGTGTCTTAGCCAAGCCCACACTATATACAGATGTACATTCGTGGCCCATAATCTCAAAACAGTGTCATATCTGAGAGGACCTGATGCTGAAAATATAATTTCAAGTTTATCTCACTAACAGCGACTCTCTCGGTATCTGACTATGGCTTCTTTTACCATGTGATTATTTACATTTTTCTGAGATAGCTATTGTTTGTTTGTTTTTTTTTTTAGCTTTTTATATAGCGCAATATCCACTAGACGTGCTCAAAGCGCTTTACAAAGGGTCCATGACCAACAGCAACACGTAACATGTAAGGACGGGACATGACGCCTGTTAGGCGATATTACAATTTTTCGGACAGACAACGCTGTTAACGACCAGGTACTCATTTTACACCAGAGTACGGTGAGAGAATGTGAGGAAAGAGCCTTTTCCAAGGACTCAACTATGCGTCGAGGGCGAGGCTCGAACCCAGGACCTTCCGATCCGAAAGCGAGTGTCATACCACTAGACCACATATGCGCACAAAATAAACATAGATCGAGGCAAATCTTTTGAGCCATCAACGATCAAAATCGGTCCGGTAATAAAGTATGTAGGTACACGCAAATGAATCTGGCATAAGGGCAAATATTCTAAGAACTCAACTAGACGCGCCGGTCAGAATGGGACTCGGACCAAGTACCTTCCGATCCGGATGCCAGTGTCATACAACAAGTCCACGCACATAGCCGCACAATTTCAAAAAGTGCATCGAAAATAACCCCAAAAATCATTTTTTTTTAAAATCAACATGTTAATAATTATTAGATACTTATAACCTATATCCATTTTTGTTTTCTGCTTTATTCCGATATAAAACCAGTTTTTAACGAGGTGACTCACATTTATTATTCATTACAATGTTTCCTTCAAAACTCTCGGGACAAAATCAAAGTCAAAAGCATTCTCTCCTACTCGTTTTTTAATTTTTTGCCAGAAAACTCGTCCTTCAAATACCGATCCATTTATACAACGGTTACAAGGAGTAAAGAAACGGAAAAAAGAAGAACCAAAAAAAAAAAAGGTCAAGTCGGGGGTGAAAAAGAAATTATAACAAACACAACGATTCTAGTATTTCGCAATCCTTGGTTTTGTCGCTCACTGCTCACTCCTTCCTCACAACCCCCCTCGCACGTAAAATGTGTGCCACTTCATAGGATTGTCGCGACTCTCTCTCTCTCTCTCTCTCTTTCTCTCTCTCTCTCTCTTCCTCTCTCTCTCTCTCTTCCTCTCTTCCTGATTTCACCGACTCAGCTGATCGGTTGTTGTTATTTCAGCACTCTTCACAAGCCTACTAATGTTATAGTAGGTATTAGATCAGCAAAATATCACCACATTATTATTGCTTGAAGATGGATAAGGGGTGGTTAGCTTGATGAAGAGTCTGTGATAATTATTGCATTTTTAATAGATTGCGGTGTTCGTCCCAGGGATAGTTATATATACAGTGTAAACTAATTTTTCTTTTAGGAATTTTTGGATTTCTGTGCATCGGGGTAAGTGAAAATTTTAAGATAACATAGCCCCAAACTAGGAACGTTCCTATTCATAGACTCCGACCTGCATATATTTGAAGGTCTGATAGCCGAACGTATTGATGTGCTTGTTTTAATTTTGTTGTAATGGACAACGTTTGCGTCGGTTTAAGAGTATTGCCATTACAATAATGAACCCATAACAATTTGAGTAATCAGACCTGCAAATAAGTACTCATTGACAGACTCCTAATCTTCCTTTCATTTTCTTTTCTCTCTCTCTCTCTCTCTCTTTCTCTCTCTCTCTATCTATCTATCTATATCTCTCTCTCTCTAAAAATATATTTCAGTGTACATTAATAGATTTTAACGTTACAGTTATGGGATCCGTTATTCCGTTATGGAATTCCTCTGAGAAAACGAAAGAAAGAAAAGCATGTCAATGAAAAAATAGGTAAACGACACACTGCACAGGTTTGTGCTGATAACACAAGCACTATACCGGGTGTGAGCTAATTCATCACGCATTGAAATTCGCTGCCTGTTTAATGCACGCAGTGGAACGCACAGATACTGCCGTTCTTTGATAAAACGCATTTTTGAATTTTGCCAGAAATCTAGTTCTTAAAATAACCATTGATTAAAATGGCCCTCATCTTATCAAAAATGACAAAACCCGAGTCTGATATTAAATCCCGTATTTGATAGTTTTGACAAGATGAGAATCATTTTAATCCATCGATATTTGAAGGACAAAGTTTTTGGCCAATGTTTTAAAATTTGTTTTGCATTTTAAAGTAGGGCAATAAAGATAGAGCTATTAAATAATATTTTATCTTGATATTCGTTGGATTTCGTTCACTGCTGGGTGGCAAATCGCTCACTTAGTTTTTGTCAATCGCTCTTTCTTAGATCATCATAAAAACCAACAGAAATTCGAATAAAATCGAACATGTAGCCTATTGGTTTTCTTTTCCCTTTCCTCACTGTAGAGGCATGTGGTTAATCTGGTTCTTGTTTATTTTGGGTGGATGGCCGGGGTGGGAGGTAGCGGTAGTATAATTGATGAAACACGCTACTCGCACTTAAATGGACCCGACTCCAATCCAAATATTAATTTTATATTATCAATTGGATATCAAATCTTAATTGCATCTACCGGAGAGTAGGCTACTTTCGTAATGGGCCAGAATCGTGTCCAAAGGGTAGAAGAGAATTGTTTCTGTCTTTCTCACGTCATTAAAAGTGGGATAAACGGACAATTTGCGTTAGATATCATAACATCAATTTACCTCGTTTAATTGTCTGTACAGGATGACATGAATGAAGAATGTTTACCTTCTGTGTTTATGATTATTGATTTAACGAAGTGCGTCATTATTGTTTATCGCACATATATTATAATCACCTGTTGCATTGTTTGCTAAGGCTATATAATATACATCATGGTAGAATTAGCTAAGTGCTTTATTCGATCGATTCCACACGGCGTGTTGTCGACTTTCACCACTGTTTTAAGTGATATGGAGCATATTTAGTGACTAGATTGGTGCGCCTTGAAAAAGACAGTTTTCACGACTCCCACTCCCCGACCCCAACAGTAGCTATCGTTATGTTATAGATAGAATGCGCTTGGCCAAGGAGTTCACAACATTGCCATCCGGAAGTATAACGGACCAACACACAAATCTGTGTAACCATGAACTTTTATAGTCTGGTTAATACAGTTTAGTGAGAACAACTCACAAACGCGGATGGCAAAAACAATAACAAAGGCCTGAGTGACGTCATCTGCATACTATCTATAGCCTGACACTGAAATCCAAAAGGTTTGGCAGTTTGACGTCATTATTAGTTGGGGGTTTTTTTACACTGCCTAATGAGTTTTCGTTAGTAGAGCTCGTGGAAACAAGTTATTTCATTGGTTGAACTATTGAATACAACTCACGATTTGTTTTCTTTTGTGGCAAAAGACTGGCATTTTGACGTCATTTTTTGGTCAGTGTCGGGCCATAACTTGGCCATGCCCCAACCCCATCTTCCTATTTGTTGGCATTTAAATTATCTAAATATGTCGCAACTTCGTAGAACATTCAAATTCAAGCAATAAAATATGCTACACTACAGTTCGTTATCTGTTGTGTACATAGCGGAGGTGGCTACAATAGTATTAGACTTTTAAAATCGATTTTCTATTAAATTAACAATTATAACTACGGGCTTGAAAATTGATCGTTCGTCACTGCATTATTAAATTCTTGATATAGCTAGAAAGGATTCGATTCACCAGTTTTCTCAACAAATCGAGTACACATTTTGATATGTTCTATAAATGTCCTACAGCTATAAGGACCACTCAATCGGTTCTTAGCATTTAATGCTTGCTTCTCTTTTTATAGGGCGCTAGTCTACTGGAAAGTACTTTCCGTCAGATCTCACAGACCAAGTTATTCAGCTACTGTTGAGTATAGGGAGGAAACCGTTTATGAAATGTTTTTCCTATGGACATGCCAATGAGTTGACCAGTTGCCGACTCGGATTTCATTTCGAAATTAATAACTGACTGTTTTATTGGCGCCCGCCTCCTAATCAAGGGACTGGGACGCCTCGGCTGCTTCTATGATTCTATTGACAAATTCCCTCCATCGGTGTCGATCCTCTACTAGAGACTGTAGGTCTGTTTGACTCTTGATGGTCAAGTGTCTGTTTAGTGTTTAATTTTGTGAATGTTTGTTATTATTGGTCAGCTTCGATATAAGTCTTGACCAGTCTGTGCTGTAGTTCGTACGCCTTCGTGTCTTTGTTTCCTGGAATATCGTTGTTTCCAAAGTCTGGTCTGTATCCGAAAAGTCTCCATGGTGTTTCTAATATTTGGGTTAAAAGTGGTGATTCATTGAATTAATATTATTGATTTATTCACAGCACTGTGTCGCTTTGGAATGAAAAACATGCCTTTTCATAATGAGAGTACCTAGTATCGTCATGTACTATGGCATGGATTCGAACCGAAAACGGAATGACCCGTGTCCACGATTCATTGCCATCCTTTGTCATAATTTGACATATTATGGCTGCCGCGGTGGAATAATAATCAAATGGCCCAAATTTCAGTCTCTGATCTGCCTCAAAGTTTTCTCATGTGTGAGTTGTTCAGTTATAAATAAATTTCTACAGCACAACAACACGCCTGCATCATTTATTTTTTAAGGACTTACATGGCAATCGATATTCAGTCCTTTTATACTTTGAAAGTATAGACAGATGTTTCAGCTGCAGCTCAATTGCAATAATAATAGTAATAATAATACACCTATTGCATAAAAATGTCTTTTCGCATTGCCATTGCCTTTTAATGCTGTATTCGTCACCTCTTATCTGTCAAGCAAATAATATTTAACGATTGACAGACTTGGATAGTATGCTTTTCACATTCACAGTAATCTCTTAAGACGTCTATTTTAGAAAGTCACAACGACCTACCTTATGAAATTGCGTAGTGGGTTATTGTGTTTTTTAAATTTTTAATTGTTTTTTTTTTTTTTTTTGGGGGGGGGGGGTATTTTTGTTGCTTCTTGCGTGTGTGTGTGTGTGTGTGTGTGTGTGTGTGTGTGTTTGTGTGTGTGTGTGTGTGTGTGTTTAAAGCGTACAAAAGTCTCTCTCGGAAAACAATGAGTCTCAACAAATTATAGTTTACCTGTGAGCAGTAGTCTGTGTTCCTTATTGTAAATTCCAAAACTAAACAAAAGGACTGAAGCATGGCTATCTTGACTACATGCCAAACAGTCGAAATGATGGTCTCTCCAGATTCTGAATATTATCATTAAATCTCGACACCGTACAATGTTACTCTCGAGACTAAAACGAAAATATGAGGACATGGAACGTACGGGCTGCTTCCGCTTGTGGGTGTTCAATGTCAAGTCTGTAAACATGGCATTTAACAATTGATGGTATGTATTGAAATAAAATACACCCCATTTCTGAAAATATCAATCATACAAATACACACTCTGAGAGAATTTAGTGAGAAGAAATCACCCAACTGAATATCGATAGAACGAAGATGACGTCACTCAAGCATTTGTTATTGTATTTTGCCATCCGCGTTTGTGAGTGATTCTCACTAAACTGTATTAACCAGACTATAAAAGATCATGGTTACACCTAGTTTTGTGTGTTGGTCCGTTATACTTCCGGATGACAATGATATGAGCTTCTTAACCAAACGCAAACTATCTATAGATAGTTTGACGTCACTCAGGTCTTTGTTATTGTATTTTGCCATCCGCGTTTGTGAGTGATTCTCACTAAACTGTATTAACCAGACTATAAAAGATCATGGTTACACACAGTGTTATGTGTTGGCCAGTTATACTTCCGGATGGCAATGTTGTGAACTGCTTAGCCTACTATCTATAGAAAGCTGCAAAACCCGTGCCAAATGCCAATTGTATTACATATAAACATTATGAGCGAGAAGGTGTTTACCGACGTGACACAAGCTGGCACAGATACGCATCTTCTGCTATTAAAACCCTATAGATAGAATGAAGTTGACGTCACTTAGGTCTTTGTTTTTTTTGGGGTTTTTTTTAAATTTATTTATTTATTATTATTTTTTTTGCCATCCGTGTTTATGAGTAATTCTCACTAAACTGTGTTAACCAGCCTAAAACATTTAAGGTGACACATAGGTTTGTGTGTTGGTCCGTTATACTTCCAGACGGCAATGTTGTGAGCGTCTTAAACACGTGCGTGAGGTGGCAATGGACTTTCCTCGTCGTTATCTAAAGTTCTTGCCTACCATAACATTCCTTCTGATAGTTGAAACCATAACAGCTTGATTCATCTGGTCACCATTTTAGGGGAGGTTTTGTAGCTTATCACGCATGCCTAACTTGATCCTCTTTATGATGTGGTTTATTACGAACCATATTGTCCTTTACTGCATTTTAGGGAGCTGGATCACCATCTGATATGGTGGAAAGTTCTTTATGGTGACCAAGACTTGTCATCTGCTGAAGGTAGCAACCAGGCTTTACCGTTCCCGTTTAATACAACAGAGACAAGCTTCTGTTCCGTAGAACGGTTGGGAGCGTTATCGCATTGCCATCGATTCGTCTTGTTCAAATTATCATAATATAATGAGCTACTCCAGTATTGGAATGCTGTTGGCATGTTCTGTTTGCCAGAGTATGTGTTTTACATAATGGCATCTTCATTAGCACCATCGCCACCGTCCCTTATCGGTTATAGAATTACTCGCGTTATGCATTTATTCAACATCAAAATTTGCATTTTACTTCTGTGAGTGATGGTCTTTTCAATGATTAATATTAACGATTCTAGAGTCCAATAATGCCAGGGGTGTTAAGCAATTGAATCGAAATCTATCAAGCTCTTTTCCTGTAGTGCACTACCTCGTAGGTCCAATATTTGTTTTTAACTAGAGCCTGGTGGTTTTGTGGCCGTTTTACTGGGGCAGTATAACCTCAACCTGTATCTTTGATTGTAAATAGCAATGCCTTATCTAAACTCACATGTGCTTATATCGCATGCAAATGACGCAAGCGCTTTTGATATTTCTCGCACAAGACTGTTGTTCAATTTCGATCAATTTTCTTTCCTTTTCTCAATCGTAACCTTTCTTTTTTATCTTCTTTTTCAGGAATCTTAACGGGTGTTAACCAGTGCCAAAACAAAGTGAGAGAAGTGCCGATCAGATTGTCTTGAACTAACAAATTTGGTGCACAAAAGAGAGTACATCTGTCCAAAGTTGTCAAAAGAGTAGACTGAATGTCATTATGTCCTGTTTAAAGAAGTTGTCATAATGTTTTAGATGTACTCATGTTTGCCCAGAATTTGCGAAACTTGTGATTCCTTTTGCCTACTTATTAATTTTTTAATACTTAGTCTATATATACGCAGCAAAGTTATAGTTTACGCACTTTGTTGGTTCCGATTTGCTTTCATTTCATGAGCAAAATGTTGTTCTGCAATAATATTTGCATTGCAGTACAAACTCCTTGAGCTTAATGCTTTTGCCACTATGTTTTCTCATCGTGTGACCTAAAAGTTCATTTTTACTTTCGTTGTAATTAGAAAATGTCTGCTGCTGCTTTGATGCCATGCTTTTTGAACGGAGATCGTTTGAAAAGAAGTGCGGTATCTAAGAGAAACGGTTCTAGTTCCATGAAAATTAAATTTGGTGTGAAAAATTCTTGTGTGAATAATTCTGAAAGCAACGGAGTTATGGATTCTTATCGGAGAATGGATGGAGTCACGGATAGTGCCGCTTCTTCTTCTACAGATCATATATTGAGTACCGTGAGTCTTTGTGCTGATTCGAATTTGGAGTATTGTGCGGAAACGGAAGTAATTCCTTCAGTCCAGGATATGGATATGG
>NC_088360.1:125981214-125993714 GCF_034508935.2 Berghia stephanieae | reverse complement strand
CATTATGTCCTGGGATAAGCTTTATCTTTAAATGTATTTCGTCAACCCAGCTTCTAAAGTCTTCCTCAGCCCTAAGGATGGTTTCGTAGCCACCTTCAAGTTTAGTGACTGGACAGTGGAGGACAGTGTGATCACTGGTCTCTGGATTGATTTACGTCATTGTAAAGTAAACCAACTTGTCTGGACTTATATTAACTTCTTTGTTATGGAGGACACCGATATAGAACCTTACAGATCATGTAACCGGAACTCATCCTCGGTTTATGTTGCATGAAACGATGAATTTGCTTGATATTCTATTTGATGAACACTGACGTAGAGGGAGGAGAGAGTTGGGGCTTTGAACAAATTCAGACAGTTCACGAAATAGTCATACTTGCTTACCTGCTCATCTGGAGCTACCATAAAACAAACAGATGAATGAACTCTTTTAACTATTTCGTCAATTCGACTGATTTTGATATCCTTCGTTTGAGAGAATGATACAACAAGTCTAGTACAAGTCCCGGGTTTGAGAGGTTTTGCCAAGATGAGGGTGATTTAAATCGATCGATTTTTGAAGGACGAGTTTTCTGGCCAAATTTTTAAATATGGGTTTTTCGAGAGTACGGCAGAAAGAGCCTATAACATTTTGGGTTATCAAACTTGCAAATAAGGACACGTTGGTTTGTATATAGTCGCACACAATTGATGTAAACGTCTAGTCGCACACATTTGCATGTCTGATATTTGAATGCAAATATGGGATTGTTTTAACTCTATTGTGATATATTTTGCGTTGGTTTGAGAGTATTTCCATTACAACAATGAGACCATAACAATTTGGAATATGAGACCTGTAAATAGGTACAAGTCAATTTGTATACATGGTCTGAAAAATTCGGCATTGTGTTGGATTTTCCATATCAAACTGTCATATGCGATATCGTATTTTTCAAGATATCTGCTGATATAGCGGATCCAATATTCTTTTTTGTTTTAGCCCCACAAACTCAGGATTCCGTTTTATGTCGGATTTTTCTTAGATCTTACTGTCTATATCAGGAAAGATACCAGTGTAAAGCAACTCGGCATTCAATTTTGCATCACAATCACTGCTCTTTTGGTGAAAACGGTTAAATTTGAAGTTGCAACGTTGTTGTGGCCTTGAACAAGTCACCTCAACCTATCTCAATTTTCGGCGCTGCACTGCACGGGTTATTCCAGTATTCCCTAGAGACAAATTATGTCCCCTATGGGATGAATAAAGGGAATTTTATATATTTGTTTATTATTGCTTGAATGGCTCATTTAAGATAATCAGGACGAGAGACGCATGCGCACAACCAACATGACGTTCTCTCTCTAATAACTTTTCCGCCGGTGACGTCACAGACTATGGGTGACGTCCAATCAAGGGACGCTACTCTTCCGCTAATCTCATTCCCTATTGACAAACAATGCCATCTTGTCTACAGTCAACTTCATTTAATGTAATTTCCATAACTGCTTATCCCTGCCATATTGTTGTTGTTGTGTTAACAATAAAGGGTAGGCAATGCATGCATGCCTGTACACTTCTGTCAAAACAAGATAGAAAACATTACTAGCATTGTTCTTATCTATATCTGTTTAAATATTAGTCAAAACAGATTTTTAAAATAACTATTGCTTTGTTTTTTTTTGCTTTTTGTTGTTCGTTATTTTTATTTGTTTGTTTGTTTTGTTTTGTTTTGTTTGGTTTTTGGGTTTTTAAAAAAATAATTTGCTTTGTGTTTTTGTTTGTTTTGTGGTTTGAGCGCACGCGCTCGCGTGTGTGTGTGTATTTGTTGTTTTTTATTTTACTTTTTTTTTGTCGTTTTCATTTACAAAAAAGAATATTTCATTTTATTTTTGTGTTATCGTTTTTCCCCATGGAATTTCCAGTAAATAAGCCGAATAATCTGATTGGCTACAGGTTTATACAGAATTATATATTTTTTAAATCAAAGAAATAATATTGCCTTTCAGACATAAATAATTATGGGATAAGCCCAACGTTTTGTTTGATCACATGGTGTCTATCATATCGTTGCGTGATGGAGCGGTGTTTACAAAGTGTGGAATATTGTTTAGAGAGAAGGAAAGGGCAGGCGCCAAAGTTAGCACCAGGAAGAGAAAGAGAGATCTGGGTAGAAGCGTAGAATTGGGCAAGGGGGAGAATGATAGTTGGCAATGCCAGGGTTCGAATCCGCGTCATAGATGACTGCACCATAGCTTAAAATGTAGCTTGTGATAACAACATTCCCAATGATTGATCCCAGCGATAATATAGCAAATCGATGATAATGATGACGACGGTAATGATTATGATGACGGTGATGATGATGATGATGATGATGATGATGATGATGATAATGATAATGACGACGACGACGACGATGATGATGATGATGATGATGATGGTGATGATGATGATGATGATGATGATGATGATGATGATGATGATGATGATGCATGATAATGCTGGTCTCACTTTCTTTTTCTTCAATTTCGTTTCGATTACTGCAATTTCTAAGGGATGATCATATTTACAAGGACATACCTCATACCTCGGGGGGCCTTTCAGTTCTCAGCCCATTTACAAACATTGTTAAAATGTTTGAAGACAAGATCAGTGGATAATATTTCCTAGAATATTACTGAATTCATAGGGAACTACAAGAATTCGTGACAGTTTAGTGTTTTTGGATGTCACCCACTATTTTAACCTTAGTGTCTGCGTGAGGAAATAATATTTCCACAGGCCTTTTTCAAAAATAATATGATATTGATCTATTAAATAGGCCATTTATAACAATAGAAGGGAAATCTAAATTCGTCCTCAATTGAGCCCTAATTGTAACCCCCGACTTAATGGCTATCCAAAAGGAAAGATTTATATTTTAGCAGGAGTTTTTAAAAAGTGGTACTTCATAGAAGCAAGGCATGTTGTGGAGCATGTGACACGTTTTCTGTCGCGTGAAACATAATATTAGGTATAGTCTTCTAGTTTTTTGTTCGTTTAACAAGAGAGGATGTTGGACTAGTTTGAGTATACTGTGAACAACTTCATGAATTACGGAAGACAGTCATAATAAAGATTTAAAGCAGCAGTGCTTATGGATTTTTGCTTTATCCAGGTTTTGTAATACAAAATGGATTTGCTATCCTTTAAATATGGCGCTTGTCCGTTTTAAATTACTTACCGCCATATCTTTCTGATCTAGCTACCCAATCACCGTTGGATGGACCATGAGGGGTCAGGAAAAAAAAAGCCCCCGTGAAATCGTCTATGACTCGAATAAACGCCACCAGTTTAGTTACCGACCCGGACCGCCTGTAATGGAAGGAGAGAGTGAAGTACTTCTATTTTCTGAAGAAACACATTTTAAAAGAATTGGCCAGAAAACCCATCCTTCAAATTTAGATCAATCAAAATGACCCTCAGCTTGTTAAAAACTCTCAAACCTGGGACTTCAGGTTTGAGAGTTTTGGACAAGATGTGGGTCATTATAATCAATTGATATTTGAAGAATGAACCTTCTTAACAAAAAAATTAATATGGTTTTTTTTCAGATTACGGCACTGTGTTGCTAATTGAAATCATATCAAGAGTTGACTCATAGGTTAAGAGATATCAAATGAAGCAAATACATCTGTATTCTACATTCCTGCCGTGTTATCGTGTATGGGCAGTCGTCTTTCCAGACATCAGAATGATTTTAGTCACCATTTGCCTTTACGCGAGAGACATCATCGTTTGATCAAGCGGAACCTTCAGTAAAACTCAATTTCACCCGGGCAGTCGTATTACTCCTCTCAAATTCCAATTGCCAAGGGTTATCTCATGTCTTCAAATTTCAAACGCGAGAACCAAATTCATCTCGTACTCCTATAATTGTTTTTAAATTAGGTCTGAACATTTTGTAAAATTCGATTCAGACAGAAACCAAAAACTTCACTTTTTAGCCACTTGGGATCCGATATTGGATTACACTAGAGCATAGTAATATTGTTTCCATTTTTCGTGCTGAATAAAGCTTCTCAACCTGATTCATTCCAGTCAATTATATATTTTCTTCCTTTATTAAATTACAATAATAGGCTACCCCTCTCCACTTCCCTTTTTATCTTTCTTTTATCTTTACATGATTGTCACGATGACAACAGAAAACATTAGTTCCATAAATTTATTTCATAACATTACATCAGATAGAAAAAAAAGACATGTGAAGCTGAAGACAAAGAGAGGAGGGAGAGAATGTGTGTGAGAGAGGGGGGGGGATGAGAGAGAAAGAGGGAATGAGAGAAAGAGAGGGAAAGAGAAATAGAGAGATCGAAAGAGAAAGAAAATGAACAAGAGAGGGATAGAAAGAGAGAAAGAGAATGAGAAATTGAACGTGATAGGAGGGAATAGAGAGAAAGAGAGATAGAAGAGAGAGAGAGAGAGAGAGAGAGAGAGAGTTAGAGAGAGAGAGAGAGAGAGAGAGAGAGAGAGAGAGAGAGAGAGAAGTCTGACGCCAATCGAATAACTCAATCCAAGATGTTTCCCCCC
The DNA here is from genome assembly GCF_034508935.2 of Berghia stephanieae. Classification (NCBI taxonomy): domain Eukaryota; kingdom Metazoa; phylum Mollusca; class Gastropoda; order Nudibranchia; family Aeolidiidae; genus Berghia; species Berghia stephanieae. The sequence continues at coordinate 125,989,159 of NC_088360.1, read as the reverse complement.
TGGATGTTCATGTCAATAAAGCAGTTTCCAATTGATATATCAGACTGGTCAACATTAGGAAAGGCATTTTGCCAAAAGACATTGAGGTTTTCGTTTTGTTTTGGATCTTTTTTTTTTTGGGCGGGCGGGGGGGGTTGTTTTGGTTTTTGTTTATTTTTATTTTTTATTGTGCAGGTTTTTATTTATTTATTTTTTATTTTTTTCATTCATCCATTTATTTATTTGTCAACGTTGTATTTGTGGGTGGACGTTTAAATAACGAGTGTTTTCTTCTTCTTTCATTTTTCCACCGATGTCTTCTCCTGAATTATAACCAGAACATTAAACAAGGGGCGTCTCATAGCTATTTATCACCCAAATAAATGCGTTGCTAGGCGCCAAGATATATCAAAGGGTAAAGAAGAAAATATAAAGCAAACATGAGAGCATAAAAAGTATGGATTTCCTCTATAGGAAACCAGATGAAACGGAAACGAGCTCGGACTATTAGATGTATTCAGAGTGACGTGCACATATTCATCATCATCATCATCATCATCATCATCATCATCATCATCATCATCATCATCATCTTCTTCTTCTTCTTCTTCTTCTTCTTCTTCTTCTTCTTCTTCTTCTTCTTCTTCTTCTTCTTCTTCTTCTTCTTCCGAACGCAATTTTGGACTTGTTTTACCATTGTTGCTCTAGCTAGACAAAGAATTGTTTTTCTTCGTTTCCAAAATTGTCTTTCTGATCAAAATTTGAGAAAGCGAAATCGGAAGAAGACATTGGTGAAAGATTATTATCTGAAAATTGGCTTCACTTCCTCACTTCGCCCACTAGTTTTGCAGACTATACTTTTAGTCGTAATCTAGATCATCTTGTTGTCCGGCATAATATTATTACGAGGGAGACGTCTGACGGCTAATCCTTTCATAATTTCCTCATTGCTCACAAGTACAGTCGTGTGTGTGTGTGTGTGTGTGTGTGTGTGTGTTTTGTGTGTATTTGTATTAATAATTTAATTTATTTATTTATTCATTCATTCATTCAAACCTATATCGATGTAGAGGACCATAAAAAGGAATTTTTCATGTACGATTAACATTAGAATGCATGAAATGATCACAAATGTCTACAGACAACAAACTGTTGTAATTAACATTATTGATTCCTGGGTTGTTTTTTAGTTCACTATTTCCTATTTCTTCTTGTATTAATTTCGAAACATTTATAATCGCTATATAATCCATTCCTTATAGAGTCTGCCGTGAGATTTAAGCTTTTGTTAAATTTTGTTACGGTTGCCATCATCAGTGAGTCTTGTAGGCACTCTCAAGTAATATCTACCTCGCGAGGTCTCAGGTTTGAGAATTTTTACTAAGATGAGGGTCGGTCATTTAAATCGATCAATATTTGAAGGATGAGTTTTCTGGTCAAATTTTTAAATACGCGTCTTTCCAGAGTACGGCAGTTAACTGGTTAAACACATTCTAATCTCTTTTCATTTTAAACAATGTATAATTTAAATACAGAAAATACTGTATGCGAGCAATAAACTGCCAATGTTTGCAATGTTTGAAGATTATGCAAAATCAAAACAGCAACGCCTTCCTGAGTCGATAACGTTTAGCGTGTGGCACGCGACACTTTGATAAATAAACCCTTTTATTCGTCCGGTCCATATATTTTTGACACGTTATTAGATCTGTCGTTCTGTTTTATCGATCAGACAGGAGACAGATTTCCAATATAAATTAAGGAACAAATTGAATAAGAAAAAAACGTAATGATATTATAGCATTCGTGCACTGGTGGTTTTATTTTACTTTAATGCAATACCACGGCTTGGGAAGCATAGACTAAAATTAAATATGATAAAACAGTTGAAATTGAAATCAAAAGTCACCACAAAAAATGAACCATGATTAGGAATGCCGCATTCAAATGTCATGTTTATGGATTTGAACCCCAGATACCCAATTCTTAAAAGGTTTTACTCTAAATTATGTTTCAGAACATACCGCATAAAGGTAAATCCAAAATGGACATTAAAAAGAAGAGAGGCTCGGCATTTGAAATAATATAAAATGTATTGGCGAGATTATCCAAATGATTTTAAGACAAAGTCTCCTAGTTCGGACCCAAGTCCTGGCACCCTGCATCACGTTCCTGGAAATGTTTTTGTACAATCAAAAACTTGAACTCTTATATAGCGCAATATCCACTAAATGTGCTCAAGTCACTTTGCAAAGGGTACCTGGCAACACGTAACATGTAGAACGAGATATGACTCCTATTAGGCGATATTACATTTTTTCCGATAGAGACAACTGTTAACGACCAGGTACTCATTTTACACATGAGTACGGTGAGAGAATGTGAGTAAAGAGAATTTTCCAATGACTCAGCTATGCGGCGAGCGAGGCTCGAACTCAGGACCTTCCGATCCCAAAGCGATTGTCATACCATAAGACCCAATAGCCGCACTTTCATCCGCAGCTTGTACTGTGACTGCGCGATCGATGACGGAAGTGACGTTTAGAGCTTGCTCTGCTTTGAACCCAGCAAGAGTAGAGAACTAAAGTGACAGCCGGGAAGAGCATGGTACACGAACAGAAAGGCTGCTCAGCGCGATGTCAGTAACCATGGTATACAAGCTCCAAAAAAAGCCTGGTCGTTGCGGTCTATTTCTTAAATTTACGTTATCCATTTGGAAAAAAGACCTTTTAGCATAGTGCATGGTTGTCAAGCTAAGGATGAACAAGAGAAAAAGAAAATTTCAACTCTCTCTCTCTCTCCTTATCATTCATCAAGAGATCACGTTGCTGTTCAACAGTAATGAGCTTCATTGAACGCGTTAACATAAGAAAATACGATAAGTGGTGTCGTCAGGATACTATAGCTAGTAGGTACCTACCTGCGACATGAACAACAACGACTAGAGGTCAATAAAAGTTGTTGTTTTTTGTTATTTTTTGTCGTTTGTTTCACAGTGATTTCTTACATTTTTATTTGATTTGGATGGCACTGCAAAATACACAACCTTTCAGATTTAAAAGTAAATATTGCTTAGATCCCTTTTGCAAAGCGGTCCCACCTGTCTGCATATTCCAGTGTGGTATTTTGAGAATTGGCTCGCCAACACCAAACGAAATTGCCACATGAATTCCTGCCATGAGGTAATGATTGTTACATGTCATTCAGAGGACGGGTTGCTTTTATGCAGCAACGTGGCTAGTCTGACACGCATAGTCGATGGATAATCACCATCGGTATAATGTATAGGTAAATGCCGGTTGGTGTTTGATGATAACTGCTCTACATTTCTCTTCCCGGCTATGTGGTCTAGTGGTATGACACTCGCTTTCGGATCGGAAGGTCCTGGGTTCGACCCTCGCTCGGCGCATAGTCCTTGGAAAAGGCTCTTTACTCACATTCTCTCACCGTAATCAGGTGTAAAATGAATACCTGGCCGTCAACCGTTGTCTCTGGATGGGGTTCCTGGCCTCCCATAGTGGGCAGGGAGGTACATACTGTGTCTTCTATCCCCTTATATCTGTTTTTCAACATACTTTCTGTCTTTGTCTTGGAATGAGATTACTTGGTTTTGTCCTGGCCCTGGCCGGAGTCCTGGCTGAAAGGGAAACAGTCAAATCCACAGTTATTGTTTTGGGAGATGATATTTTTTTCCTTTTAAATTATCTTGCTGTTATGTATTATTATATTTGTTATTTTGAATGTATAATGTAAGCATTTTAGTGTATTCCTCTTTGTTGGATTTTGTGTTTGTCTCCGAATGGGACTTATAGGTGATCTCAAACTAAGTACATTGGTGGTATGGTCTTGGAATCTACATCTGATCCCTATTTGTTCCCGGTTCCCCGTTGTCTTACTTTCTCTTGGGTGCTTTAATTGTAATTCTTGAACTTTTTACTATCCCATTTTCTTCCTTTTTACTGGCGCTGATATAACCTAAATGTGTTGCAAGCGCCGTAAAACCCTTAAAAACAAAAACAAACAGCGTTGTCTCTGTCGAAAAGTAATTGGAATATCGCCTAACGGGCGTCATGTCTCGATCTAACTTGTTACGTATTGCTGTTGGTCAGGGACACTTTGTAAAGCGCTTTGAGCACGTTTAGTGGATATTGCGCTCAAGTCTTTTTTCCCTTTGTCACCAATCCATCTCATCATCAAATGTCTGGTCATCCCGCCCTACCCATCCTGTCAGACCGTCTAGCATGTATCCCCGGGGTATTCTTCCTCTTTTTCGTCCACAATCCCATCTTCCCATTTGTCACCTAGAATTCTAGTTCTTCTTCCCTGCTTCGCAATTTGTTTAAACTTTTCTTATTTTAGATTTCAATTTTTCTCGCTTCCTCTTTTTTCTTTGTAGACAAAATTTGTCGTGAAAGCAACGAATTAATTGACAATGACATATATCTATCTTTCAGATTGTTTTCTAAATGTAACTCTTTGAAACCAGAATTTCAAACTATATTAAATAAGTTTCGTAGTTTTGTCTCAGTCAACTATTCCCAGAATTTTTTGGCGGTCATGATAGTTGTAACCAACACCCAATTATATATACCGCATATTATAAACTGCCAGATTTAATGCGATGAATTGTATCAACTGTCCTGTCGGTTCAGCGCAATAGTCACTAAACGTGCTCACCCCGCTTTACAAGAGATCACTAGCCAACAGCAATACTTAACAAGTAGGACGAGGCATGACCGTGTTAGGCAAAATTACATTTATTTTTTTTCGACAGAGACAACGCTGTAAACGACAAGGCACTCGTTTAACCCTCGAGTACGATGAGAGAATGTGGGTAAAAAGCTTTTCCAATGACTCAACTATGCGCCGCTCAGAGCGGGACTCGAACCCAGGACTCGAACCCAGGACCTTCCGTACCGAAGGCAAGTGTCGTACCACGAGACCACACAGCCGCACAGCCGTTTCGTATTTTGATATCCGGTATCCGTGTCGTTGAATGCATTATTACTGCATCCAGAAAATTTCCTATTACTATAATATAGCAATCAATAGAACAAACCAAACACTAATAATAATATGTTCAGATTACAATGTGGCCTGCGCGACATCGCTTGCCTTTCCTTTTTATAACTTGAGAAAATCGGATGTCGAATATTCATTTTTTTTCTTTCTAGATTGGTTATTTTTAGAATGCATATCATTTTTTTTTTTGTAATCTAGAGATGTTTTTATCGTTACGCAATGCAATGTGAAGCATTGCTTACCAATGGAACATTTTATTTAATAACGTTGATATTATAGGATAAAGCAAACCGAAACAAGACAAAACAAAACAAACGAAAAAAAAAAAAACAGAAACGAAAAAAAAAAAGATTGATAGTGATACAGTCTCGAAATGACAGGAAATAAATTCATGAAGCCACCATTTTGTGTCCTTTTTTTATATAGTCTAATATCAATTCTTTCGTATTTTGTTTAGGATTCCAAGCTGGTTCACTCATCCGTCTCCAAATTTCTATTTCTAAACACTACATGCCAGCCACTGACAACTCATTCAAACACACCGTATTCAACAGATCAATCATTTCTATTCATTCACATATTGGTTAATGAAATTCGAGTCTTGCCTGAATAGTTTTTGTTTCCACATTAGCCCGTGGTCATAATATCCATGAAAATGGAATCAATTTTTTTCTCTTCAACTTCGAATTCATTAAAAAGGTTGTTTGTTTGTTTTGTTTTTTTGGTATTCTTCATTCTCTCTCTCTCTCTCTCTCTCTCTCTCTCTGTCTCTTTCTCTCTCTCTCTATCTCTCTCTCTTTCTATGTGTGTGTGTGTGTGTGTGTCTGTGTGTGTCTGTGTGTGTGTGTATCTCTCTCTTCTCCTACTGCCCCTCTCTCTGACCTCTCCCCCCCCCTCTCTCTCTCTCTCTCTCTCTCTCTCTCTCTCTCTCCCTCTCCTTTCTTTCTTTCTCTATTTATATATCTATCTATCTATCTATCTATCTATCTATCTATCTATGCGTGTGTGTGTGTGTGTGTATGGTATTAATGTTGATATACTATAACAAGTTTATACATAATAAGCATTAAAGGGTAACAGTAATACTTATTATGTCTATACGGTTGAGACAGATTGACGTAGCTAATACGGAGATTTTAAAAAAGCCCTCGTTAAATCTTCATTATCTATAACATTTTTTGTACTTAAAAAAGAAAATATGCATTATATGATATGCTTATAATAATATAAGTAAATAACTGAATGACCCTTCATTTCTTGTGGCGTCGTTCATAAATCTTTATCAATACTATGATGCGCCTGAAAAAAAACCCCATTATATTCAGTGTCTCATTTTTGCTCCATCGTTGTATAGATGGAATGAAGTTGACGTCACTCGGGTCTTTGTTATTGTCTTTTGCCAACCGCGTTTATGAGTAATTCTCACTAAACTGTATTAACCAGAATATAAACGTTTAAGGTTACACATAGTTTTGTGTGTTGGTCCGTTATACTTCCGGATGGCAATGTTGTGAGCTTCATAGCCAAGCGCACAATAATTTATTATTGGAATTTAAGAAACACACTGTAAATCAAATTTCGATGCAAGATGACGTAGAAAATACACCGCTGTGTTCAATTTATTAACTTAGAAAATCAAATGTGTTTAAACACTCTGCGTTCCCACGATAACAAACTGTTATGGTTGCGTTTACATAATAGTAATATTACGCAACCCATTTGCAGTCATTACTTGATATGAATACGATTCAACCAGCCCCCCCCCCCCCTCCTCCCCAAATGTATTCGAAATTGTTGGGTTTTTTGGGGGGTTTTTTTCAATTTCTTGTGTCTATTTTATGCCATTTTAAAAACGTCTATCCACTCATTATTTTCAAGGGTTAGTTGAATGGCTTTCCAACCAATTGCTTTCGATAATCATAGATAGTGTCAGACCCCTTGCTACTGTAGAATTTGGATTCTATCCTAGTCTTCATGTCCCACCCTGAGAGGTTATTTTTTTTATTTTATTAAAACATGATACGGATTCATTCTACAAGGTTGGTCGGTTCCGAGTCGTCAATCAAGTCAGAATGATTTATCTTCTTCTTCCTACCGACTGTGGCACTGAAAAAGATCATTGATGAGAGGAATGAGGTTGGTTGAGTTGGGATTTAAATGTTTAAATAAAAGATAAGTCAACGTGTTTTTTTATTAATTATATCTAGTTACGTTTTTTTTTATTTGTTTACGTTTTTATTTATTTATTTACGATTTTTATTCTTTTATTTAGTTTTTATTTATTTATTTATTTCCGTTTTTATTTATTTTTAACGGGATTTTTTACGTTTTTATTCATTTACGTCTTTTATTTATTAACGTTTTTGTTTATATATTTATGTTTTATTTATTTACATTTTATTTATTTGTTTTCGTTTTTCTTTATTTATGTTTTTATTTATTAATTTACGTTTTTATTTATTAATTTACGTTTTTATTAATTATTTATTTACGTTTATTTCAATTATCCATTTATTTATTTATTTAATTATTCTTTTACCCCTTCACTCATCAAAGAGCATTTTTGGGTAGCTCGTCCTGTTTGAAAAGTACCTTGCTTAGCATATAGACGTCTAATCCAATTTGCAGAAAGAAATTATGTCAATCGGTTCCACACTAAGGAAGGGGTGGGGGTGGGGGTGGGCGTGGGGGGGGGGGGGCGGGGAGGAGGAGGACCGGCTCTAGACCCCCACCCCATCACCCCCAAGGAATCGAATAAATCTTCCACCTCTTAGTCTTCAATTTTGATAAACATTCAATTATTTTCGATCAGACCATCATTAGATTCCATTTACTTGTCTAAAACTTCCACTACTATAAATTTGACTGACGGTTTTTCTGGCCAGAAAAGGGTTTGGCATGTCCCGAATTTATGAGTTTACAAATGACTTTTCTAACCTTCCAG
>NC_088360.1:125953714-125976214 GCF_034508935.2 Berghia stephanieae | reverse complement strand
CTTTAATTTGCCGACTTATGATATTATGATTGATCAAAGGTGTGTTATTGTGAAGTCAATTTTCCTGTGAGCGACATTACAAACTCTGTAATCGATATTCATGTGATTTTTCGGTGAACGAATATAACGAAAGAAAGAATCACTGTTTTACTAGACAACTCGTAATGCTCATCTTGTGCAGAATGTAGTTATATGTCAGAGAATTAATGGTGGTTTGTTCATGACAAATGGAGGATCTGGAGCATATGTGGGAAAACCTCAATGAAATATTTTACACATAGTTTTATAACTATTAAGAAATTGCATGAGTTGATTGTCTGCAAAATTGCTAAAGAGATAAAAATCTATAGCACAGTCTCTAGAGTCTGTGTGCAGAGATAATAATGGGTCAATGATGAAAATGTCATGTCATCTCATGTCATACCTCCATGACATTTTTTCAAGAATAATGTCATAGTCTAGATTCCATTTCAAAATATTGTGTTTCTTATCACCTCTCTCTCTCTCTCTCTCTCTCTCTCTCTCTCTCTCTCTCTCTCTCTCTCTCTCTGTCACACACACACACACACTCACACACACACAGACACACACACACATACAAACACTCTCCTCTCTCCCCCTCTCTCTCTACCTCTCTCTCTCTCTCTCTCTCTCTCTCTCTCTCTCTCTCTCTCTCTCTCTCTCTCTCTCTACTCATATCTCCCGTCCATCCCATTGTCCAAACGTTACAGCCCCAGCTGTTGGAAATACACTGGAACCAACGTAAACCATTGTCCATTCCAACAATGTTAAAACAAGCTCAAAATTACCTTTGGTTATCATATCTGGAAATAATTGCACGTAGCCTTTGTCCCCATCCCCGTAACTCCCTGCACTCGTCCCTGGATGAGATCTCTTGGAAAGTCATGATGACAATGGTCGGGGATATGTTACCTTTGAGTAGATTCTGACTAAACAAATGAATTGGACAGCATGGATCTACTTCTGCTCTGTGTAATCAATTCCCTTCATATTCCTTTTTTTAAAATCTATCACTACACCGTTGATCTGTAATCATTTGACTGCAATCACCTTTGATAAAATGAACTGTTGCGTTGCATTCGACGTTAAAATCCTCAAAATGGCAATCAAGTCAAAGGATGGAACGTTTTCTCGTATGATTTTCTCAAAAATTTCAAGGGTTTTTTCTATGAACGGAAAGTATAATAATGTGCTATCCTGAATATGAAATTTACTTACAACTAACGACATCAAAGTAATACGCTTCATCATCCAAATCTGAAAACTGTCTGTTGAATGCATTGCCAGAAAAGAAGGGGGAAAAAAAGAGGAAATACGTTCTCCCAAAAAGTCAGCCATATCTGGTTATGAGCAGAATTTCCTATTCGCTACTTTACGAGTAAAGAAGTTACCCGATCATTGCGACAATTCAGTTTTTATATTCCCATGTCGATATCGGCTTAATGTGTCTTTTGGACGAAGTTTTCTAGTTCCAGCATTATATCTTACACTACTACTCTGCAGGTCTAGATTTTCGCAGGTAACAACTCCTGTATTTATAATATATTTATGATATTCAGAGAGTTTATATTTTATATATTTACTTATTAGGTTCTAGAATGAGAGACGTTTATTTATAATCATTTTTTTTTCAAATAAACGTTTTCATATTTTCTGTTTATATCTATGACCAAAATAACATCTAATCAAAGGCCAAATAACGATAAAGACAGAGCCTAGTTGGAAACTGAAATAAAAAATATTTTTCTAACAGTGCAAAAGAATAATAATTTAATCACGAGAACTGGAATTAGACCTTAGATCTTAGCCTTTCTTGTGATGGAAATCAAAGGGTTGCCATTATCTTCAATGCCTGTCTGAATCGTGTCATGCCTATGGCTGCTCTGTATTTATCTCGATTTTTTTTTTATTCATTGGGGGTTTTTTTTTTTTTTTGCAAGTTTCTTTAATCACTGTTTTAACTGACTTGTGTATGATCGTAACACTGAAAATGATTCTTCAAACAATCAACTTTTTAAAACTCATTAACTGTTAACTTATAGAATGAATGAAGTTGATGTCACTCAAATTTTTGATATTTATTAATTTTCAGTGCGGCTATATTATGGTGTTGTGGTATGACACTCACCTTCGGACAGGAAGGTCCAGTCTCATTTTGAGAGACGCATAGTTGAGTCTTTGGAAAAGACTCTTTACTCACATTCTCTCTCCGTTATCGTGTGTAAAATGAGTACCTGGCCGTTAACAGTGTTTTCTCTGTCGGAAATTATTTTTGGATAATATGTCATGTCCTTCTTATTAAGCGTTGCAATTGGTTCGGGACCCCATTATAAAGCGCTTTGAATGCTCACGTTGCTTAGACCGCCAATAATTGAGTAATTAAAAATCTTACAGTGTATTTCTCTTGTATATTCTCCATTATTGAGTTACACGTATGTTTCGCATTAAAAGCGTTTTATAACATCTGAGAAACGTTAAAATGCATCCCGTTGAAACCTCTTCCTCTAATCCAAACCCCCCCCCCCGTCCCTTTCTTTTTTTTCTGGTTTCTTCCCTCTTATCCTTCTGCCTTGCCCCTCATGTTCTATCTTTTTCTTCCCCTTATTGATCTTAATCTCTCTATAATATCAACCATTTCAACTCTCTCTCTCTCTCTCTCTCTCTCTCTCTCTATCTATCTCTCTCTCTGTCTCTCTGTCTCTTTCTTTCTTTCTTTCTATCTATCTCTTTATCTCTCTCGATCTATCTCTGTTTCTCACTCACTCTCTCCTAAAAAAAATTGTTCCATCTTGTTCACACTCTCAATCCCATTTCACTAAATCTTTCCTCGTTTCTAGTTTCTCTTTCAACCTTTCCTTTAAATGTTATAAAAATGGGTTTTTGAAAGTCCCCAGGAAATCAGATTGTTCCCAGGAGCCTTAACCCCGGCACACTTTTCTCCTTGGGTTCAGGGAAAGGGAAAGAAAGGGACGGGGTGTTATGAAACTGAGATAAAACAAACCCTGCTCAATGGTCGAACTCATCTCGACTCGGATACCGAGGATAATTTGGTTATTTATCAAGGTATGGCCGGGAATTGATGTGAATGCAAATCTGATTTTAGAAAACACGAATTTGGAGCATCTTCACACGTTTTTATCTATCTAATTTACTCTGTGTGCGACATGAAATAATTCTATTGTATATGCGCTTCTGATACGGTCTTACCTAGCTATCCGCCCATTACATGCCTTGTTTTTCCTTTCCATATGACTTTATGTCGTATTCGAGAACGAGGCAACGATATGTGGCGTGGAAGGCTCAGCATTACGGTGTCTCGACTTGTAACAAAAATCAAGCGTTGTGATGTAACCAGTCAACGGGTGGGTGAAAATTATTGTAACATTCTGGGAGTTGTGAGTAAAGCGCTTTACGCGCAATATATTACTTATTTAGTTTCTTGGCGGGTACCCCAGTTATAGGCAATGACGGATATGGTCAAAGTGATTATATACAAAAAGGCGCATGACCGTTGACTTGCACATTGAAATTTGGTTCCATAATGTCTGATGGGAGAATGAAAGAAGCATTGTGAATCGCAATGGAGTTGTAAAAATTGAAACTGTTGCTATATGAAGATTCCCATTTCGTTATCTATATGGGGAAGTGCTTGATTGAGATTCTTCTCCGTCTGAGATAAATTTGTTTTTGTTCTTCTCTTTTTAAAACCCTTTAATCTTAATTGTTGTGTCAATCTGTATGCATTAAAGTTTGTAAGACACTGCAAGCATGTCCCCCTTTCGTCGAGCATCTCTTCCTCCCGTTTTAGGGATCACGCGAGACCTGAATGGCCTCGGGCTAGGTATTAATGCTATGCGGTTGCGTAAAATACTCACAACATCCGCCAGACAAATTAATCATCCCAACACACAAAATTGTGGGTAATCTTGAGCCTTTATATACTGGTTGATATCATTTAGTGATAAACTAATCATTAAAATGGCTGTCTAAGTACAATGACAAAGAGATGAATGGCGTCAACTTCGTTCCTTGTATAGGTGGATTTGCAACGATGCTCTGTCAATGATTTCCTCTTTTTGTATGTGTTGATCTAATTCTGTCCTTTGTAGGGCGAGTTCTACATTCGGTCTGGTTTTCCCATAGTTATCGGCTCTCTTACTGAATGATTTAGGGAAATTATATTAAAAGACAAACCCACTGTATAATGAGCTTGGTGGGGAGAGAGGATTAGAATTGAGAGAGAGAGAGAGAGTGAGAGAGAGAGAGAGAGAGAGAGAGAGAGAGAGAGAGAGAGGATTGTGAGAGAGAATGGGGAAGATGTTTGGGTAAAACAACTTGAGGTGAGAGGGGAGGGAGTTGTAGCGAGAAATGAAGAGAGAAGAGGAGGAGGAGGAGGAGGAGGTTAGGCAGGAAGAGGAAAGAATATGAATGAACAGAACAAGAGCAAGTAGAAGAGCAAGACAATGAGCAAAGAAAAAAGAACAAGACAAAAAAAACGAAGTTAAAGCATACTTGTGTGTCTGTGGGCGTTCGTGTGTGTGTGTGTGTGTGTGTGTGTGTGTGTATGTGTCGGAGGGTTTGTGTGTGAGTGTGTGTGTGTGAGAGAGAGAGAGAGAGAGAGAGAGAGAGAGAGAGAGAGAAGAGGCGGGGGGGGGGGGGGGGCGGGGCAGAAGATGAGAGGGATGAAAGGAAAGGAGAGGGATTGTGAGGGTAAAAAATGTAGAGAGGTAGAGAGGAGGAGGAATAAGATTTCAAGGAGTAGTTGAGACGGTACCCATTGACCTGTGGATCCAAATGGCATGAGTACACACTTGACTCCCAAACTCCAACCCCTCTTCTAGACCGTGCACGTGCCGGCAATATTGACTCACCGAGGTACCTTCATTGCTCTTTGTAAAATGTGACACGTCGTGTGAAACCGGTATTTTGTCGGGGGGGGGGGGGGGGGGGATATCTAAGATGCTGAAAGTATGAACTCTAATGAAAAATATAAGACGATATAATATATTTATTGAGAGCAATACATTTTAAATATAGAGCAATATCCACGAAATGTGATCAAAGCGCTTTATAAAGGGTCCCTGACCAACAGCAACACGTAACATTTAGAACGAGACATGACACCTATTAGACGATATTACAATTTTTTTCCGACAGAGACAACGCTGTTAATGGCCAGGTACTCATTATACATCTGAGTATGGTGATAGAATGTAAATAAAGAGCCTTTTCCAAGAATTCAACTCTGCGCCGAGCGAGGCTCGACCCAGGAAATTCCGATCCGAAAGCGAGAGCCATAACAGTAGACCATATAGCTGCATTTAGATTTGAAAAACATCAGACTTGTTTTACATTTATCGAGAGCAACAAATTGCGGCGTCTTAAAATAACAAAAACTAAAATTTCATATTTCTCTTTCATTTAAACTTAATAATTATTTTTCGACATCTGCAGACTTGCCTACTTTAAACTGTAAAAATTCGTAACTTTTTGGGTATAAAAATTGTAGTTGCCATAGTTTACTTTAAAGATCAACACTTTACCATCACAATTACAAAATAACGCTTCAAAATCCTTAAAATTATGTACTAGTCTGGACCAAATTTCATTTTCAATAAGTTTTTATGACATTGAGATGCTCATGAAGTTTTGAAATTGAAGCCAAAATTTCGTAATTCTGCGAATTTTTCGTAATAGTAGGCAGGTTTGCATCTGGTTAACTTCGACATATTTTCCGTTTTTGGGCCGATAGGTCACGCATGTGGATTGAATTCCATAGTCATATGCTTGGGGAAGCGGGTACGTGTTTGAAAACAAATACCTACATATAAACAGAAAGTAATCCTGTTGAGCCAAGGAGTCAAAATCTGCTGATGGAATATGGCAGAGAAGTCGTGACGTCACACTTTATCTTCCGGTTCAAAACTCATTGGAAGTGTGAATGAAATCAGCCCTCCGGAGTGAATAGCGAACATTAAATAGGTTACATATTGAATCATAAAATGGTCAAACTATTTTAGTAGCAGAATGTGGAGGCGTATTCTTATGATTACGGGGCCTAACAGGGGGAGGATAGATGATTTTTATTGACGCCCAGCATCCATTTAGACTAGAAAATAAGACGGCAAAACTCTGACCAGAGTACAAGGTATGTATCCAGTTTACCGGAAGAGTAGTTTTACACTTCCAGTGAGATTGGAACCAGTATTTTGACATCACACTTTTGTTCCTTATTTATCCCTGCTTCTGTTGCAGGAAACAGACTGACTTTTCTTGTATTACCCTTTCGAATTTGACGCAGATTGAACAAAGACACATATAACCAAATACTGTTGTGTGGAAATGGGATGCAGGAGGCCGGATTAAGAAAGAAACGACTAAACGAGGATTCAAATCAGGTCCGTTTCTGCCTCTAATTCTCTTCTGACTGAGCTATCGGTGCCTCGTTCTACATGTGAGAAATGATTATTGGCATGTAAATGGGACATTTCCAATGTTATTATGTTACCTAACGATCGAATCACGTTAGTGTCAATAGAATCTCAATAAAATTCTAAAAATAGTGAGTTCATTAATGTACATTCCCTGGTGGGGTCTCGCTGCTCGTTGTAGGAAATGTATTATAACAAGTTTCTATTTGAATAGCTTTACTCGTTTTTTGTTTTTTGTTGTTTTTTTTCAGTTAGTACCATAATTTGTGTCGTTGGCTCAGGAATGGTCAAACTACTTATTTCGAGATATTTATGTTTTGTAACACAGCAATGTTTTCTGAACATTTGCACTTTTATTTCATCAATTTATCATAATGATATTGAGACTTGAAGTCATGAAATTAGAGAATTGTCGAACTGCGAAAAACGGGATTATTTTATGAGAATATTTTTCATATTTGTGTTTATTTTATGATTTAATTATTCTTTCAAAAACAATAAACATGTTTATGATAACTATTCTCACAACTGCTCTTAGCAATGCAAACAGGAGGGTCTATTTTGTAAAAAAAAATATCTGATAAAATGTCAATTTCGATATCTGAACCGCTAATCATCAATTTTTATCTTTGTCTTGAGTGCGGTAGTGTGAGTTTTCTCGACCAGCTAACATGTATTTCCAAATAAAAGATATCTGAACTACAACGAGGTGAGTGGGCAAGGATATCAATAAAATGTCATGGATGACATGAACTTATTTGCAGGTCTGATAACCGAACGCGATTATGGGCTAATTTAAAATTGTTGTAATGTGCAATATTTTGCATTGGCTTGACTGATACCATTCAAGTTGGGTTATCAGTTCTGGAAATGGATGTACATGGAACATGACAGATTTAGAAATGACACAGACTTTAGAAAATCTGCTCAACATCAAGTTGATTAGTAGACAACAGCAAAGTATTTATATGTTATATCACAGTTGCTAAAGGTTCGATGGAATAATTATTGATTATGTTTAAGATAAAAATCTTCCGCTCTCCCAATCTCTAGATGGAAACGATTGGAAAGAGATGAAGAGATATAACCGGAGAGTGCAATCGCCGTCCCCCCCCCCTCTCCAAAAAAACACAATCAAAATAAATCCAAACAAAATAACCAACACAGCTACATCAGATTTTAATCCTTGACAGTTCTGTTTGACGTCATATCTTTTCATTTTCGCCATAGAGCTGCGCACTCGATCTTCAGCTAACCAGTTAACGGCCGTACCTACTCTGGAAAAACAAGTATTTAAAAATTTGACCAGAAAACTCGTCCTTCAAATATCGATCAGAACGTCATTTAAATCGATTGATATTTGAAGGACGAGTTTTCTGGCCAAATTTTTAATACGCGTTTTTCCAGAGAAGGGCAGTTAACTGGTTAAGCCCGAATCGCAACGCATTACAACAGTCAATGAAAACGGTTAGGGGCGCATTTATAACCATAATATGTCTTCAGGGGTGTCCACAAAGCCTGGGTACATGGTAATAGTACACGCTACTCTTTAAAAACTCAATCTTATTCAATTGGGATGTTAATAAATTTCATTTTAACAACACGTGACCTCTTCTTCAGTGAAGAAAAGTGGCTTTCAGCCAAATCTCCACAATATATAGATTGTGAAGTACGTACATGTACCCAGACATTGTGGGCATCCGGTATAACGAGAGGAATCGTGAATCTGAAGGTATTCTGTCATGTGGTAAAAACGTGAATAGCAAAATTGTATTCTTGTATTTTGATTCATTAAAGATGACATAAAAGAATAAAAAGAATATAAATATATCACCAGATCAGCATTTCTTTCGGGATGAAATAAAATTCAATACATATTTTGTATACTTGACAGTGCTCCGTCTTCTGCAGAATTGTATGAGATTACCACTCTCTAGCGTACGCTGACGAAACACCCAAGTAAAAACGCTCCACATCATATTGGGTATTTTTATACTCGTCGATCATTTAATGACTTTCATTTTTTAAAAATAAAACATACCAATCCTGACATCCACAGTCTCATATTTACTAGAAAACCTTGTGGTAGAATAAAATATATTAATTTATAATGATTTTATCGGAAGAACACTCAATATTCTACTTTTCCTTCCTCCACAATAAGAAACTGGAGGACCAGGAAACAACGGCTATCCGGAGCAACACGTTATGTACAGACAGTTGGTACATTACAGCCCCAAAAGATGTATAGCAACAAAAAATGGTCTATTCTAGTCTGCCATGTTGTTTGTCTTAGGTGTTCTGTTAGCTTGTACATAACAGCATATGTTTTTCCTTTTTAGCACCGGGTGATACCGGATCGTGGAACGTGCAGTTCATTGACATATTGCAAGATATTTGCACATTTCTTTGATATTAATAATCTACCTGCCATGTTTTAAAATTTTTTTTCTTTTGTTATGTTCTGTCTGCACATTGTCATTTTGCATCACAATAAACCAAAAAATTCTCTGTCATGTTACAAATTATATCAACATTCTCTCAGAAACGATTTCGGGTAGTGACATCTTAGGATGCATCTTAGATTAAGAGAGAGAGAGAGAGAGAGAGAGAGAGAGAGAGAGAGAGAGAGAGAGAGAGAGAGAGAGAGAGAGAGAGAGAGAGTTTGAAGTTTGAGCTCATTTCCTGTGAGGGAAAATTGATCTTCTAGTTTGTGAAAGTATGACATTTTACAAAGGGACACCGGAATATTTATCAGTTGTACTCAAAGGTTGGAAATGTTTCAATTTTGGCTACTTACTTGCTTACTTGCTTAATCATCTCATAAGAAGTCGACTGGAAATAGATCGCCACATGACATGTAAGAGCTCATTTATTTTTCCTAGAGTAGCCAGCAATTTGCCATCGGATGACGAGAGGAGGGACCGGATTGGTGTATAGAACTTTAGTTTGTCGTAAAGATATGTCGGTTGACAAACTGAAGCACAATACCAGAACTTTGTGTAATATCATTTCCGTAACTGTATAGCCGCTTTGAGCACATTTAGTGGATATTGCGCTATATAAAGCTCAATTTAACTGGAAGCCAATGAAGCTCTTTTAGCAGAGGCGACGCATGCTGTTTCTTGCTTCTTTTTAGGACTAATCTTGCAGGACTCTGTTCTGAATTATTTGCAGCCTGTATATTCTCTTCCTGGTGCTGTTTAAAAAAAGAGAGAGTTGCAATAGTCACGTTTCGAAAGAACCAATAATGTAATCAAGGTTAATCAAGTTAAGCATTGTGATATACATTTGCTAATTGCCATCCATTGGTAAATGATGTAAATGGTCGAAAAAGGACATGTGAAATCCGATTCCCATTTTCCTGTCTTGTCTCCTTTGTCTTGGCCATATTGCTGTTTTTATAAACGGGACCAGAGGACGACAGGATTGACAAGGGTATTCTCAATTACTTTCATTCCGCGGATGTCAGAAAATCGATTGCAATGGCGTTACGTGACACTGAAGTGTGTAGAGATTACGCAAGGAACGTTGAGATGAGTGCTTTGGTTAAAAAATAAAAAAGCTCAAGGTGACTTCAGAATCGAGTAACTTATACCTGCTGTGCAGTGTTACGCAACCAAAAGTTTTAGTAGAACGAAATGTGTTGCATGACATTTTCCGTACAGTTATTCCATCTGGTAAACATAAGTTGAATATTTTAGTATGATATAGAAAGAGGACAAATTCAATGGCCTAAGATAGTATAAAACACATTTTAACAGGCTTTATTTACTACATGTCTTTTCCATCTCATGAATTTCAATGTGAATGTTTTCTATGCTTAAAAAACAATCTTACAATGTCTCAAGGAAATCGCGTCAGAAAACTAACAACTAGGCTTGAAGCTGTAGACTGTATAAAGTACGTAGAAAAATGAATATACCAGCTTCAAAAACTATCAAAATACTACATACGGCACATGTCGTACTCAAAACTCTTCTTCAGCGAGTGAAAAAACTAAAACGTTAATAATTCATAATAGATTTATCTGAATGGGCGAAAAGTTCTTTTGTAGACTACTTTTTTCTTCCTACAGGAGACTTTGAAACAAGAGATCATGGGCTTAGACAAATTGTTTGGGAAATCTGTGGTGAAGGCGATCAATGATTACTCTAGCGTTTTTCTTTGACTTTTTTGTTGTTGGTCTTTGTTAGGGGCTTTTTATTTTAAAATATTTCTTTTCTTTCTTTCTTTTTGTGTTCTTTATATCTTAGATATCATAAGCTGATAAGGAAATTTTCGACATTTTTAGCAACAACTTTTAAGGTTATGTGATGTGTATTTTTGGCAGAACAGAGTAATTTATCTTTTAAATTCGCGCGTTTTTTTTAAATGAACAAATCATTTGGCATGAGGTGATGGAGCACAGAAACCTTTTATTAAGTCACATTGTGCCAATTGCAGTTTTCTTTTGCTTCTGTGTCTTCTCAATTATTGCCTTAACTGCTTTTGGAACGTTTTTGTAACCTTTGTTGAAAGCGGGTGACATGACACAAAGAAAAAGACTCGTAATTAAACTATACTTAATTTGATTTTCCTCTCCTCATGATCAACTGGGAGGGAATTCACTTTCTCTCGTGGGCCAAAAAAGTCAACATTTTATCCGTTTCATATGGGTAGGTGGGTGAATTTTCCTTAGGACGGAGGAACGTTTGCCCATTTGGACCAATAGATTAACCATCGGTCCTCAATCTCCCTATTATTTATTGTCCTTTCCATCCGTATTTAGGTATGGCCTTGCTATAGATAGTTCGAAGATGACGTCACTCATATGTTTGTTATTGTTTTTTGCCATCCGCGTTTATGAGTAATGCTCACTGAACTGTATTAACCTGACTATAAACGTTCATGGATACACACAGTTTTGTGTGTTGGTCAGTTGTACTTCCGGATGGCAATGTTATGAGCTTCTTAGCCAAGCGCATACTATCTATAGAGTGAAACCAGTTGTTTTCACATTGGCCGTGCCTTGAGTCTTTAACATGGTACGAGGCAGAGGAAGTTGCCTTTTATGAGATATACAAGCGTTTCCATACAAATCCTCTCTCTAATGTTTGATATATATGTTTAAACATCTGAATGTGACCTCCTACTGGGATTATGTCCTGATGTCTAGCAGGAAAAATAAAATTAATAAATTGAGCTTTTATATAGAGAAATATCCACTAAATGTGCTCAAAGCGCTTTACAAGGGTCCCTGGCCAACAGCAACATTTAATATTTAGGACACGACGCCTGTTAGGTGATGTTATAATTTTTTCGGACAGAGACAACGCTGTTAAAGACCAGGTAGGTACTCATTTTACACCTGATTACGGTGAAAGAATGTGAGTAAAGAGCCTTCTCCAAGGACTCAACTATACGCCGAGCGAGGCTTGAACCCAAGACCTTCCGATCCGAAAACGAGTGTCATACCACAAGACCACATAGCCGCACAGGAAGTTTGGATGATCTCTAGTTATGCCCACGAATAGATTGATCTCAGAATCTTCTGGTCCCTTCTTGAACTAGCCCTTTCCCCTTCATTTTATGTGTGCTTAAACTATAATATCTACTCTCTTTTGTCTTTTGACTATCACTTTATAGCTGCCAATTTCTCACTGTCCACATTTGATTATGCCTATTTTGACCGCGTTTCTTTTGCCTGTGTCAAGTCAGGTCTGTAAGGTCTTTGAAAGGAGACAGATCGATAGATTGCTCTCGAAGCTATTTCGATGCCCTGATTGAATCAATTCTTTTGGTCTTCCCTTTTCTAAGCATGCCTCAGCGTGGACAAACTCTTAAAATCTAAAATCTTTTGTTCATTTAATCACCTTCCTTTTCTGGCCTTGATCAAAACTTGTCGCAAGCGTCATAAAAACTTTTGAAAACTAATAAATTACATGATTAAATTGTGTACAGCTGTAAACTAGAGTCAAGTTAAAGAATGGATGTGTCCCGTATGAAATTACAGACATGAATTTTAAATTACGAATAAGATTAATTGGTATCAGGATACTGAGAAGATAACGCATCCCAACATAATTCTCAAAACGTCCTTTTTGTGGTCTAAACTTAATCTGATAAATAAAGACCAAATTTAAGTAGACGTCTATATTTTGGTTTCATCACCGATATTTAGTCAAAATAAAATGTCATGTAAACACCAAAATGATATATTTTCCTACCTAGACCCGCAGCCGTGAATTCTTCAGAAGAAGCAAACAGGAGACCAGAGTCATGAGACTTTGACCTTAAATTTTAAAATGCGTCTCTCGAGGTTGATACGATTTATTCGTCCATAAAACACATCCCATTTTAAAGATTAAGGCGACATGACCCAACACACAATATTAATAAAAATAACCTCTCAAATTGCAGACGGCAATAATAATATATTGTCGAACGTGTTGAAACTGACTGGAATAAACTGAAAGATTTAGAGCCAGGATTTAAAAGATTAGACTAACCTAACAGATGAATCATGCTGGTTGTCTCGTTATTTTGTTTTTTTACCGGCAATATAATATGGCCACTGAAACAGGGAATTCTCCAGGATTCTGATGCGTAAAGCGGACAATAAAAATTGCTTGCTATCCTTCTGATTTGCTATTGAAAAGTACTTTTCCGCTAGATTTACCACTTATAGCAACCTTATCACTGATATTGGATAAAGGCACATAAAAAAAACCTCGATTAAACTGAGATCGATAAAAGTCTCATAGGTTGCGAGTCGAATTCACTACCAATTGAGCGAGCTGTATAGGACCCGTTGAAATGTAAATTTAAAGTTAAGATTTAAACTATTGGTCCGGCATGACACGTGGCACAGGTAGGTTGTCTGCGTGGTTATTTAGTGTTGTGACAGCGTGTTTAGTGTGAAATATGACCTTATACGATAACATTATCAGGCCATGTATGCCAGACGTGTCACATGTCCTTCGACCCTTGAATGGAGTACGAGTATTTTGACGGGCATCGAATTCTGGGGTTTACGAGCGAGTTCACGCAATTATTAAAAACGATTGGAGAAACATTCTCTCTCTCTCTCTCTCTCTCTCTCTCTCTCTCTCTCTCTCTCTCTCTCTCTCTCTCTCTCTCTCTCTTCTCTCTCCTCTCTCTTCTCTTCTCCTCCCTTTTCTCTTCTCCTCTTCTCTTCTCTTCTCCTCTCCTCTTCTCTCCCATTTCTCGTCTCTTCTCTCCTCTTTTCTCACTTTTATCATCTCTCTCTCTATCTCTCTCTTTCTCTCTCTCCCCCCCCTCTCCCCTCCCTCTCTCTCTCTCCTCTCCCTCTCTCTCTCTCTCTCTCTCTCTCTCTCTCTCTCTCTCCTTACCGTAATGAACAATACCCTGAAGGTTGTTTGTTGGTCTCTGTTTTAATTGCAATTAAGTTTCATCAGACTAGACTTCTTTTTCAAGAAGCTTTCGTGCATGTTAGTTATAATTTTATAACGATTGCTCCAGTTGAGGAATATTTATTATTTATTTTTATATTTTGATATCTCCATTTCAGTATTGGTACTTTTCACGTAGACACATTCTGTATTTGTGTGCATACGTTTTTGCATGGTTTATATAAATATTTGACATATGCATTGCCAAAGGGCACTCATAGGTACGTGTTCAAAAGGGTACAGTCGCACGTATGTGCAGTGTATGCAAAATAGCGTAGGTCCCTTCGTAAAGGCATTTTGAGTATTGATTTATATGCCAAAGACGAGAGCGTATTTATTTTGATGATCGGAGTAGTCAAAATTAAAGAAGTAAGTAGTAAGTGGGATCAGAGAGAGAGAGAGAGATAGATAGATAGGTAGATAGAGATTGATTGATTGACTGATTGACTGATTGATAGATAGATAGATAGATAGATAGATAGATAGATAGATAGATAGATAGATAGATAGATAGATAGATAGATAGATAGATAGATAGATAGATAGATAGATCGATAGATAAGATGGATAATATATATATATATATATATATATATATATTTATATATATATATATATATATATATATATATATATATATATATATATAATTGGTAGATAGAAAGATAGAGTGATAGATAAGATAGGTTTTGAGACCTAAATAGACATATAGATAAATAGATAGATAGAATTATATGGAGAGAGTTGTTTCTATATTGTTGTTTTTAAGTAACCATTGTTTTTTTTTTTCTGGGCCTTTGCAAGCTTTAAGCATCGCAGCCACTATGGTTCATGAAAGAAACAGATTGTCTTTTCACTGGCAGCAAAGTCGGTAGGGAATAGGGCGATGATTATTTGACATCAATTATTGTTGTCTTCAGGGGATAAATTTATGGTGACTTTGCGAGTAACTAGCGTTCAAACACTAGCTCAAGACCATTTGACACTCTCTCATTAGTAATTTGAATTCAAGAATTAGATAAATCCCATTGTACATTATGTTGCTCAAACATCTGGGAGGGGAGGAGGAGAGAGTGAGAGAGAGAGTGAGTGAGTGAGTGAGAGAGAGAGAGAGAGAGAGAGAGGGGGGGGGGAGAGAGAAATATTGCAGCGCTCCATTTTGATACAACTGATAAACAAGTTTTATAAACTTAATATGCTAACAATAACACTAATGAGACCTGAGCCTGCAGGTGCTATGACACAGGAGGGGGGAGGTTGACAGAGACAACACTGTTACCTGAGTTCGGTGAGTAAAGAGCCTTTTCTAAGGACACAAATTTGCGCCACCCAAAGCGGGACCCGAACCAGGAACCTACCGGTCTAAAAGCGAGTGTCAGAACTCAAGAGCTCAAAGCCACAAAGAAAGGTTTAAAATTGTAGCAAAAAGTCACAAGGGCCATCGTCCATCCACTGTGATAAGCTTCTTTCCCGAGGCAAGGTCATGAGATAGAGAATACTGCCGCTCTCTGAAAAAAACACATTAAAAAATGTTGGCCAGAAAACTCGTCCTTCAAATATCAGTCCATTAAAATGACCATTATCTTATCAAAAACTCTCACATCTGGTACTTCCTTGAGGTTTGAGAGTTCTTGATAAGATAAGGGTACTTTTAATTGATCGATATTTGAAGGACGAGTTTCTGGTCAAAACTTTAAACATGTGTTTGGGTTTGTTTTGTTTTTTCAGAGGTCGGCAGGTCAGTCAACATGGACAGACCGGTTAGTGACTTCCAATTCCATGTATAGTCCCTTGGGATGTTTTGGTATGTCACAATGGGCATCAACACTTGTCGTTGTTGCTTTGAGAGTATAATCAATTATTAAATTCCACATCACCATGCCGAACTTGCTGTAGGGAATGATTTTAGAATTGAGTGTGCTATTCACAAATTGGTAATATTATAACAAGTTAGGATGATGGAGCTTTTTTACAGTCACTTGTAGAATATGCCAGCTTAATCACTAATCGCTTTTCCGATTCTCTCTATAGTTAGTGGAAATTCTTAGATGAATTACACAAAGCCCCTCTCCCTCTCCCAACCACCACCAATTATCTACATTTAAATATTTAGTTTCAGAGCGTTAAGACCCTTGAGGTTTCAGAAAAGGATAATAAAATTACTGTGTCAGCAAATTCGATTGTCTACATTCTTACCGTTTTTAAGTAAATAAGTGATATGTTTCGAGAGTGGAAAACAGGATAAGAGACCATTCATGTGGCAGATAAAGTGCATGGTTAAGACAAGGGGTATTAGCATTAGGTGTTTAATATGGTTGTTGAAGATAAGGTTCCTGAAAATTAAATTCTAAAACGATAATATTGGCAATGTGTTTTCCTTCACGACGAGTTCAGCATAATAAATAAAGTGGTTGACTCTGAATCATATTATCCAAATCTTGAAACTCGTAGATCCAAAATCCCCATACCGTCGTGTACTTATTTGCAGGTCTGATCACCCAAATTGTAATGGGCTTAATGTGTAATGGAATACTTTCAAACCAACGCAAAATATGGACCTAAACGAGAATGTTTAATCAAGCCCATAATTGCGTTTGGTCATCAGACCTGTAAATATATTCACGTCGCCTCAACCCATTTATTTGATCCATTTTACAAACCGACGATTTAAATCAAAATTGTTTTTTTTTAGAGTGGAGAGCTGACCATATTTCAAAATTGTACCAAAGGTGAATTAGATTAACCGGAAATTGTCTTTCCAATGTTTTCTTTTATTTCCATTTAGTGATGTGAAAAGGGCAGCGATTTGGATTCGATTACTTTTATTAGATTGTGAAAACGTTCAGAAAATAGGTCGATTGTGATTTCTATTTTTTTAATTGTTTCATTTATCCGTCGATCGATATTGAGTGGAGTAGCACCGTGGTTGTGACACTGAGTTCTAAATGTAGACCGGAAGAGCCTGGTAGTCTGAGTCCCCGATCGACATGTTCTATTTGTCATAAAAATTGAATTCATTCAATTCAGACGGAAATGGGGATCTAGAATAATCCAGGAAAGACTTAAATTACGTTTATAGTAGAAAATTGAAGCCCGACGCTCAAGGACGCTTACAAGGAATTGATATTGGGGGGGGGGGGGTACGATTAAAAGATGGATGGAGATGTCAGAAAGGGAAAGTGTTTAAGATTTTAAAATATCGTATTGACATATTGAGGACAAATTGAAAAAATAAGATACAGTTGGTGAATTGTTGGTATTTATTGAGCTATCATAGAAGCGCTCACGCTGACTTTTGAGGTAGATCTAAAGAGTTTAAATGTTACGCTTTTAAAATTGAGCTTTATATAGCGCACTATCCTCCGAATGTGCTCAAAGCGCTTTTCTAGGGGTCCCTGGTCAACAGCAACATTTAACATGTAGGACGGGACATGACGCCTGTTAGGCGATATTACAAGTTTTCGGACAACGACAACGCTGTTACACCTGAGTACGGTAAGAGAATGTGAGTAAAGAGCCTTTTCCAAGGACTCAACTATGCGCCGAGCGCGAGGCTCGAACCCATGACCTTCCGATCCGAAAGCGAGTGTCATACCACTAGCCGCACAAACTATAGAAATAAGACTTGGTTTTACACTAACAAAACTGTGATATGGTAGAAAAAGAGCATTTTAAAATCGTTTCGTTTAATGTCATAAATTTGATATTGTTTTCAAGCTTTATCAAATTCATTAAATATCAAGTATATAAATATCACCTAGAGATAGATAGAAAACGTGGCAGCAGTAAGTCGATATTCAATCAATGGAAGTGATCGGCAGGGGACATTTTCTCATGGCAACCGGGGACTCTGCTGGGTGGACATAATTTAAATTTACATAATGCCTGCCTCGCTGTCTGTGAACGTAATTTGATGGAGATTGGATCAAGTGGTTGTGAAATGTTTAGATTTTATCCTGTATCTGGCGAGTGATGACTGAAGTAATTTTAAACGCAGAATGGTGTTTTCGCATAAAAATAGGCAAAGGAACAAAAAAAAATGTTGATGGAAAATTGGGAGATTTTTGTGCCACTGAGATTTTAATAAATATGCATAGAATCTGATATACCAGAAACGTTATTTTAGCCAGAAATCGTTTAATTCATGAATCAATCGATGGAAATTGCCTCCAACCAACATATGAAGAATTCCTAAAGTCTAGACCGAATCTTAGGATTTAAAATCTTTATTAGTTGGTAGTCATATTAATCAATAGATAAATGAAATAAAAATTATCTGGCCTAAATGTCAAAGAATTTTTTGTTATTCCGCGTTAGAAAGTTTTCTGAAATTAACTCGGAGAAATTTATCTCATAATCCTATTTTCCGTAATAAGAATTTTAACCACTTAGAAAAAGATGGAATGTTGTGCAAAGTAAGTCTACCTTCAAGATGGACAATCCTTTGATGATCTCAGTTCTTTAAAATCGTAAAATACCCGAGATGTCTTAGGCAATAGTTTTATGATGCGTGAGAGATTTATCAAGTAATTTTGGGGTGAACTGGAGACTGACCGGTCAATTGAAAAAAAGAAAAACCTTTAAATATCGTAATTTTTATATTTTAGCAATTGTTTTCATACCAACAGTTTTATTTAGTTGATAGTAATGGGCTCATTTCACCATTATACAAATAAATATTCTTAATTCATAATATATGTTATAAACTGTCTCAATTATCGGATAACCACAGTGGTTAAAAGGGAACGCGAATCTCTCGAAACCCCAGGCCGGGTGAGTATGAGTCATTGAGAAAATTATTTTCTCGTGCACTTTTATCTTCACAGTGCACTTTTTATCTGTATGATTAATATATGACCATACAGGTGAGAATTCTTCTGATATTTTTTATAAGATATCCCGATGCCACACATTATCTGTTAAGTGCTTTCAATAAACAAAGAGAATAACAGTGAACAAGTTAACTGCCGACTCTGGAAAGACACTATTTTAAAATTTGGCCAGAAAACTCGTCCTTCAAATATCGATCTATCTACTTAAATGACCTCGAAGGTTCCAGCTCTGAGAATTTTTGCCAAGATGGGGGTCATTTAATTCGATCGATATTCGAAGGACAAGTTTTCTGGCCAAATTTAATTATACGTGTCTTTCCAGAATACGGTAGTTAACTGGTTAAAACGATAACGTGATATCAATATCACACGGTGTCACTGGTATCAAGATATTACGGTGACAGGTTCAAGAGACTCAACTCTGAACAATAAACATAATAAATGCATTTTTTCCCTTCTATATATCATATCGCTTGACTGTTTTTTATAATAATATTATTACAATGATTGGCATCCTGAGTGATATTCATCCGCCAATACTGATACACTTCCTTCTGGACATTGAAGGATTTTTAAAACAGTTCAAGACGATCACGTCTGCCATTTGTTTGTACTGTCTCGTCCGTGGTTTGTTAACTCACTCAACCTTAACATCGACTATATCCGTTGTATACCCGGGGCGGGGTGACTTTTACCCCATGCCTATTTATTATATTTTTCTGAGACAAATTATAGGCGTAGTTTCAAAGCTAATGTTTATTTTCATTTTTACATGTTAATGGTAGTTGAATAAAACTATTTATGGACATGCTCATTTTTAATACATATATTTTTTCTTTCTAAATTTTGAAAAGTAACAAAAATCTATAGGACTGAGTGAGTTAACATGAGTTTATCACCTATGACGTTATACAATATTTTGTTTTGACAATATCATGTGATAACATTTTTAGAAATAGACAAAATCCCGACATGTCTTTTACAATGTTTTGTATATATAACCTAATGAATATGGAAGCCATATCTACGTTCTAAAAAGTATGAGAAGCATGTCTTATAAAAGTTACCCATCTTACTGCAAGAGAGTGATTTATTTACTTTTGATTTGGTTTTGGTTTTGTTTTAATTTGTTTGAGTTTCTTTTTAGAGGGAAGGAGTCTATTTTTATTTATTCTTTTTGTTTGCTTATTTGAATGTTTATTTGGGTGGATTATAGCTGTTTTGTTTTGTGGTGTTTCTTATTTATGTGTTTATCCCTTAGATTTAGGGGGCGGGCGGGGGGTATAATTAATCTACTTGTATTTTAAGACGTTATCAATCCCCCCCACCACCCCCCCCCCCCTCTTCCTTCCTCCGTATTTTGTTATAAAGAGAGAACTGCCTGTATCGTTTTCCATTTATGATCTTTCAACATCTTGATGCCGAAATGTCACTTTCATTGGGAGAAGGTTGGCGAAAGAGGGTAAAGTTGAGTGAAAGGTGGAACATGAGTACAGGTAATATTGATAGGTAATGAGAGTTATAGTTTTTCACTCTATATTTTGCCATTCATGAGCTTGGTTTCGATTACGCGACACGACCTCTATCCGACATTGAGGGCATGCGTTTGACAGTTCATGACGGTGTAAAACTGAGGCCTATTTGTTTAACACGGACATCGGGGTTGCTTTTTTAAAAACAATTTTGGCAAGCAATAATATAATATAGATTGAAATGTTTCGCATTTGTTCAATAAGTTTTAAATATGAGACTGATGAAAGAAGTGTGGGGTTTAAGACTTTTCAACCACTCCCTCCCCGAAAAAACAAAAACAAAAAAAGTCTCAGCTCTGGAATACTGGCCGCTAGAGGCGAGAATCATCTTCTTTTATTGTTCATCCCATGATCAAAACGGACTGTAATGCACAGATGAAGGGGTTCCCTCTGTTTCATATTTTTGAGCGTCTTTACTTACAGATAACTTGTTTTAGAATGCTCCCCGGGCAATGAATAGATTGATGCTTTACACCTCCAAGATGCAACAACTACTTTGTCTAATGGATTTACACATCAAACTACTCTATGCTTTTCGTTATTATGACTTTAAGCATTCTTGACAACACTCCCGTGAGAGTTCATTGAGGCGATATTGTTGTTAACCACTTAACTGTCGTACTTTGGAAATACTCATATTTGAAAATTAGGCCAGAAAACTCGTCCCTCCCATATCAATCGATTTAAATAACCCTCATCTTAACAAAATTTCTCAAACCAGGGACTAAGATTAGGGTCATATAAATCGATCGATTTTTGGAGGACGAGTTTTCTGACCAAGATTTTAATTACGACTTTTTCCAGAGCACGGCAGTTAACTGGTTAACGGGGTGATCTTATGGCATTGACGGTTGTAGGAAGTCATTCTTTGATGAGTGTCTTCAATGATAAGATGGGTGAGATGTGAACAAACTTAAAATGAGGGTAAGCGGTCGATTACAGACAGGCTGGTTTTTTCCCCACTTTCATTGTTTGTCAATCGATAGATAGAACGAAGATGACGTCAATCATGCCTTTGTTATTGTATTTTGCCATCCGTGTTTGTGAGTGATTCTCACTAAACTGTATTACCCCGACTATAAAAGTTCATGGTTGCACATAGTTTTGTGTGTTGGTCCGCTATACTTCAGGATGGCAATGTTATGAGCTTCTTAGCCAAGCGCATACTATCTATTAAAATGCGATTATTTTTTGAACATAGTGTAAAACTGCATTTTGATCGATTGCGTAATAACGAAATTGCCCGCGGCCAAACGCCAAAGAAACGCCGCTCGACGTCGTAATTAGTTCCTCTCCAACCATACTTTTATCATTCATATTATTAGACAATCAGACTATCGGATCAATAATAAGACGATATTATTTGATTAGCCTGGTGTTTTATCTTAGGTAAGACGGTGCCGGTGGACATGTCTGTACATTGTCCCATTTTTGTAGTACCGTCAAATATCGATTCAACGTCAAGTTTTCTTAAATCATCAGATCTGCTTTACTCTGGAAAAACACATATTTAAAAATTTTGCCAGAAAACTCGTCCTTCAAATTTTTAAATGACTCTCATCTTAGCAAAAACTCTCAAACCCGGGACTTCGAAGTCCCGGGTTTGAGAGTTTTTGCCAAGATGAGAGTCATTTAAATCGATCGATATTTGAAGGACGAGTTTTCTGGCCAAATTTTTAAATATGTGTTTTTCCAGAGTACTAGAGCTGTAACATTATCCATCGTTCGCGACATAGTTGTTATAAAATGTTAACAACTCCTGGTGGAATATGATTCGTATCGTTTCAGAGCTAATCGGTTTTAAAGACCTTTAAATGCTCTGTGAAACGTTCATGCATAGATACAATTTGTTTAAATTGAATTCTTTTTCCGAGTTTTATGCCAAGTAATCAAAAACATTAACCGAAGATAAAAAAAAAGAAGAAAGAATAAGCAGAGTCGGTTGTGAGGTAATGACTCTGAAAGAAATGAGAAAATCTATTTCATTATTTAAGAAAATAACTGATGATCGTAAGCCAGAAGAATTAAAGCTCTCTGTGACATGTCTCACCAAAGTTGCCATAACATGTACACTTTGATAATGATCACTTAAGATTGTAATTTATAACCAATTATGTGGTCTTGTGGCATAACACTCGCTTTCGGATCGGAAGGTCCTGGGTTCGAGCCTAGCTCGGCGCATAGAGTTGAGTCCTTGTAAAAGACTCAGGTGTAAAATGAGTACCTGGCCGTCGTTGTCTCTGTCGGAAAATTTGTAATATCGCCTAAC
>NC_088360.1:125946214-125948714 GCF_034508935.2 Berghia stephanieae | reverse complement strand
TCTTCTCTAACTTCAATTTTTACTCAGTTCGTCTCTTTTTTTACATACAAAAGTTAACTCTTCCCACAGTTTTCAATATAAACTCTTGAAACTCGGATATATTGTGGACAAGATATATGTCTAAATAATAACCCAAGATTTTTTCGATCATCATCATCTAGTCAGCTGATCCTGCGTAGGACGTTGCTTCCCGAACTTTCTTGCGAAACAGATTACGGTTTTCCGCCAGTCTACTTGCTTGAGTTGCTGTCATTCCCAGCCATTCACATATATCTTGTTCCCAGCTTCTTGTTGGTCTACCTCTTCCTCTCTTGCCGTCTACCCTTGTCTGCAGAATATGTTTTTCTAATGATTCGTGGCGAGTCGTGTGGCCAAAATAGTTCAGTTTCAATTTCTTTACAGTTTGAAGAAGAATTGGTGATTTTATTCCGATCCTTCTCAGGACTTCTTTGTTTGTTTTTTTTTTCAGTCCATGCTATTCTGAGTATTTTTCTGTAGCATGCCATTTCAAAAGCTGTGATCTTTGTGCTCTCTGCTTTGCTGATAGTCCATGCTTCGCATCCATATGTTGCAGTTGGGAAAACAACACTTTTGAGGATTTTGATTTTTGTTTGAATGCACTGCCCTTTCCAGATATTATTCATCTTTTCTAGCTTTGATCTTGCCTTTGCTAGTCTCCTCCTGATCTCTGGGGCCGATTTCCCGTTGTACGCAATCCTGGCTCCAAGATATTCAAAATTCTTTACTCTTTCTATTTCTTCTCCATTGATTTTTTCGATGTTTTAATATATTTTCTTCCAGATTTATTTTTTCGTCTGAAAACTCCCAAATCTCAAGATTAAAAAAGCTTCTGTCAATAAATCAGCCATAAAATTTAAAAAAACACGTCCTATCTCTAAAATCTTGGGTAATGTTTTATATAATAGGACAAATTATACATGCCAATTTTTATATTTTAGCCTTTGCCTTTTTAGAAATTCAAGATGGCCGCCGAACAATTTTGGTTTCTATGGAAACGGATGATTTTTTTCCAATTTATATTTTCTATTTTTAAAGTCCTTATGCCATTTGTTATCAAGTACAATAAGTGTTATCAATATAGGTGTAAAAAGGGTCGATTATAGTCGTCACCCCCTCATATCCCCTAAAGACATAAGACGAGTCGATCAGGTTTTGGGTTGTTTTGTTCTTTTTCATTTTTATCAGAATCTGAATACTTTATATAGATATGTATATTATTATGAAGTAATAAGATTTCTATCCAAAATGTATAAAAACGTATTTTCAATAACATGAATGGATTGTGAAGTATGTAGAAATATACATAATATATTGTCGGTCACAAAAAAGTAAGAATTACTGTCAAAGTCCGATGCTAATGTATCTCTCTTATAGAAGGCATTAGCCATCCTAATGGGAGGATGTACCCTTAAAAATATCCGGCTTGCCGATGACATCAACCTAATGGCAGGAAGCGGCGAAAAATTACAAGTTCTTTTTAAAAAACTGGCTTGTTGGAAATGCGAGAGCTTATTATCGTATGGACTTGGCGTGTAGGACACACGCAATGGAATTTGATAAAGCAAAACAGTAGCATCAAAATATTCCATTTAAAAGTTACAAAGTCAAGGAAATAGGAACATGTTGGTCATTGTGTCACTGGATGTTGTTAATCATGGGGAACTGAGAATGTTTTGAAAATGTAGGTCTGACATTTAGATGACATAATTTGGCGTAGTCTACATCTAATGAGGTTGCCCGGTCATCACAGACCCAACGTGGCTATATTGAGGTATCTATAATTTGGTCTTGTATCCTAAATTAGCAATAATAAAAATTCCCAGTATCTAGGTTAATGGGAAATGTGTCTATCTGGAAAAATAGCCCAGGCATTAGCCGCATTGCAGCGCTGCAAAGTGAGCAAGCAATAGGGACTAAAATATTTCTCAAGGAAAAAAATAACAAGATGCCGACAGCTGTTCGAACCACGGGGCTTCCCGATGTATGCGCAATGCCCTATTCGCTCGGCTATTTCGTAATTTTGTTTTAAATTTAAGTGTCTCCGCTTGACACAAACTATGTGGCATAAGAGTTGAGTGGCAGACATTAGCGCAACGTACTCGTCTTGGAGTGTCCCATAGAATCTCTCAGTGAATGGTAACTGAGTTAATAACCATAGACGTCTACCTCTTTTATGATATAAATAAAATATGGTAATTACGTTTTTTGTTTGTTTTGTTTAGGCTTTTGGTTTATTTATTTATTTATTTATTTTTTTGGTTTATTTTTTTAATATTTTTTTGCTGCTGCTGTTTGATTGGCTTGGGACGTCTTGTAGATCGTATTTAGCACTTTTATTGATTATGTGACTCGGTTTTCTTAAACATGAATCTAAGCCTGTTGCGTTAATGAGTTAGTCGCCATAAATATGAATTGTTTTACTTGGATTTAGACGCCATGACTACATTATGGTATGGTAATCATTCCTTGAAGACTTAAA
>NC_088360.1:125916214-125941214 GCF_034508935.2 Berghia stephanieae | reverse complement strand
CCCTCCCTCTCTCTCTCTCTCTCTCTCTCTCTCTCTCTCTCTCTCATTACATCACTCTTACCATGAGTTATTATTATTATTATTATTATTATTATTATTGTTATTGTTGTTATTATTATTATTATTATTATTATTATTATATTATTATTATTATTATTATTATTATTATTATTATTATTATTATTATTATTATTATTATTATTGTTATTATTATTGTATTGTTATTATTATATTAATATTATTATTATTATTAATATCTCTATCTTTATCATTATCATTTATCATTATCACCATCATCATCATCATCATCATCATCATCATCATAATTGTTAATATTAATGTCATCATCATCATCATCATCATCATTATCATTGAGAGTTTCGCAAACTCAAAACACTGATTGTAAGCACCCGCCCTTTCATTTCCATAACGACTCTATCTCTCTTCCCATTTCACATTCTTCATCGAACGTTTCCTATACACTACGATATGAATGTAGTGAATGTGTTTGGAGTACGTGCCAAAAAAATCCCAGAACACCCTTTTGTGAAAAGCCGTTTTCATTATTTATTTTCTGATCGCTTTTATTGTCAGAATACAGCATTTGAATCCCTTATTTGAAAAATAACGGAACGTGCATAAGGGAGAAAATTCGAACTAGGCTAATGACAGAGTGGCAATTTATTATTTTTAGATATAGGTGGGATCCACAAAACTTCAAGCTTAGAGAGAGAGAGAGAGAGAGAGAGAGAGAGAGAGAGAGAGAGAGAGAGAGAGAGAGAGAGAGAGAGAGAGAGAGAGAGAGGGAGGAGAAACCCCTAAGAAACTAAAGAATCATTCGTTTTGGGTTGTTTTTTTTTTAAATAGCAGCCATGAATAAGACATTAAAAGAAAAAGAAAATAACATTGAGATTGTCCATGACTCAGCTGGAATTTTCATGACCGTTAAGCTTTTACTAGAAAAGAGAGGGGGTTGGGGGGGGGGGGGGGGGGATGCAGACTTGGTTATTATTGCGTTTTGGATTGATGCTTGGGTTTACTTGTTTCCGGTGTGGGTTTGTTGGGGTTTTTTTGGGTTTTTTTGTTTGTTTGTGTGTGTGTGTGTGTATGTGTGTGTGTGTGTTTGTGTGTGTGTTGTATTGTTTTGTTTGTTTGTTTTTGATTTTTTTGTTTTTGTTTTTTTTTTTAGTTGTTTTTTCATTTGTTAGGGGGGGGGGGCATATTTTGTTTCTTGCTTCAGTTTTTTTTTTTTAATCTTCTTTTTTGGGGGGTTTTTCTTTTCTGTTTTATTGATTATATTTTGTTATTTTGGATGTTTTGTTTTTTAGTTAGTTCGTTGTTGTTTTTGTTTTATTTTCCCCAACGCTTCAGTTCAGTACGCATCCTCTCTTTCACTAACGATACAAGTGCCTGCCTAATCTACATATTTTCTGAATTGATATGCTCTCAGCAACCTAAATTAGTTTCGGTATCATGTCGCACCAGACCTCAGATTGGCATACCAGCATTCTCAGTTTTAATGTTTACTACATTATTACCTCCCCTATATCAATGAGAGTGAGCCGGTGAACCAGTGTGGATGTCAAAATGTATCGAGTTCCATCAGGGCTTTGTAACATTCTTACCAACATGTAATTCTCACGGCGGTTTTGTTGAAAAGTTCATAAAACCTTAAGTTGCACAAACAACCACAAGAAATGAAGTGAGTAGTAGAGTGCCAGAAGACAATAGAGTATAGAAACTTTGCCGCGTTAAGGATTTGAACTCACGACCCGACTGTTACAACTCCTCCTGGTCACGATAGGGACGCTCTACAATCGACACCATTCACCACTTTTAAAAAAGTGGTTTCAAACGTAGTGTCTATTTTGAGTCCTTCTCGCGGCTTCTTCCGGTCATGAGCCCAACACACGTAAATACCACGTAAGTTTGTTGGTACAGCAACCACTAAATTTAACCGTTCACTACCTACTGTCAATGTTTGTCCTGAGTCGTTGGTTATACAAGGAAAGCTTTGTGTGTAGTTTAAGGTTGCATTTTCCATTTCCGCTGATATTGTCAGTACCAGACTTCTCTTTAAATCCATTTAAATTCCTTCCACTCAATCCCATTCTACAATCAAAACTACCAATTCCACTTTCAGACTCCCATACTGGATCCAATGACGTCATCATGTACGGCCTTGGGAACAGAAGAACAGAGCAAGGCGCATCATCCGGAATTCCGTCTCCAGGTGAGCATGCACTGTACCCAATGCAGACTATTAAACTTATTAGGTGGAACTCTATAAGCCACTTTTTGGAAATCACCTTTGATGTTGCAGATAGCCAGTTCTTCAAACTATAACTTCTAGATTTAATTCTCGTTATTTACTACTTTACTACTGAACCCCGGAGATCAGTGAGATAAGTACTTAAAATCATTGAGCAACACTCTGTCACCACTTAAAAATTTCAACCCACTGAAATATTGATCGATCGCTTGATATTTCCCGGTCTTCTAGATGATATAGATAGTTATACATTGGTGGATGATTTAATTCTTTCAATCCTTTGAGAAAACATTGTGACGAGAGCACTTCATTATCCGAACATTTTATCGTGGCGCCCTGGGGATTGTTTTAATGAAAATAATGAATAACGTGTAATTAACAATATAAGCACTTCTGAACGATTATCATTTGAAGTTAGAAATCCATGTTTGTAGATGGTAGAAGAAATTTCCCTCCACAAGTGTTTTGGTCCCTAACTTATTATCATTACTCTCTGAAGGAGCTGGGCTGCCACAAAGACATGACTGAAGATGGGTTTCTGCGTGTTACTCAAATTGACGGTGCAGGAGTTCGAACCTGTTGTTCCTTTCTTGCTTTCTTTTTTTTTGCCTCGCCCTCTTATCCACCCCGCCATCAGCGCCGTTGATGTTAAAACACTATATTATTTTATCTCTTGTATGATTGATTGAGCTCATGATTCATAATAAATTGTAGATTTTCTTGATTTTACTAAGAGTTCGAATTGCTTAGCCCTAACACCGACTATATCCGTAGTACACCCGGAGTTACTTTCACCACATGCCTATTTATTACATTTTTTCTGAGACAAATTAAAAGCGTAGTATCAAAGCTAATGTTCTTAATTTTTACATGTTAATGGTAGTTGAATAAAACTATCTATGTACATGCTCATATTTAATAATTTTTTTTCAATCTTGAAAAGTAGCAAAACTCTGTAGGATTGAGTGAGTTAAGTTCGCCGTTGCCAGACGGGTGCTCCGACAAACTCTCTTGATCTGACTCGTCTGCAAGGACTTAAAATTTATAGGCTACTTGACTTTGGGTTTCCGTTGTTCTGGAACTGATATAAGCTCATCATTATGGGGGGGGGGGGGGGGGGGGGAATTCGGGACGAAATATGTCATTAACTTTCTAGTTAAAAGTTGAAGTCGATCTGCGAAATACGCATCGATATTATGTGATAGAGCCTTTATAAAATCGAAGGCCAAATGTCTCTACTGGGATTCTATCGGGCGAGGTTTGGGGGGGGGGGGGGGGAGGTGTTTGAGGGATGAACATTTTGATGCTCTTGTTATCATCGGTTTACGTGCCTCCTCCATCTACATATAATATTTTCTGAACGTAATACACAATCTGACACATCCTGATGCAAATTCTGTTTACCCACGCAACCAGTGTATCCTTAGATCACGCTAGCTCGTAATCTTTGTTTATCGATATTTTGGTTTTGTTGTTATTTTTTTTCTCCTGGTCTTTCTAGCTATCTATCTATTTATCTATCTATCTATCTATCTATCTATCTATCTATCTATCTATCTATCTATCTATCTACCTATCTATCTATCTATCTATCTATCTATCTATCTATCTATCTATTGTATTATTATCATATCATATAATTATTATTATTATTATTATTATTATTATTATTATTATTATCATTATTATTATTACTATTATTATTATTATTATTATTATTATTATT
Source organism: Berghia stephanieae (assembly GCF_034508935.2). NCBI lineage: Eukaryota > Metazoa > Mollusca > Gastropoda > Nudibranchia > Aeolidiidae > Berghia > Berghia stephanieae. The sequence continues at coordinate 125,937,216 of NC_088360.1, read as the reverse complement.
ATTATTATTATTATTATTATTATTATTATTATTATTATTATGTTAAACCCGATCGAATTTTAAAGATTAACTTCATCTTACAATTTTATGGTCCCTTTGGCGATTTTTCGATTCAATTCTTCATTTCACACCATTTACGTTTTTTCATCCTCAGTTGATGAAGATAAGACAAACGACAGTCTATATCAAGATGTGTACATTGACAGTTTTGAGTCACCAGAACTCAGCTACTTCCCTTTGCACCAATCCGAGTCGTCATTCCCCGTCCTGTCAGATCAAATTTACTCCCAAAACAGTACACTCTTTAACGTTGACGACAATACCCCTGATGATATATTATTCGGTTCTACCTCGTTCCCAAAACCACCAACGGACGTAATTCACTATGCGAGATGCATGGTCAAAAATGATGTATCAACGAATGCACCGTCTAATCCTTTCAACCTACTTCAATCAAAATCCGTAGGGTTTGAAGCCAACGGATTTACGTGCCGAACCAAAAAGGGAGCCACTTCTAAGGATGCCAAATCGAATACACATAATATGAAGTCGTCCATGCTTACAAGAAAATCCATTAATAAAACGTCTATCAGTTTTAGGAGTGAAGGGGATACGTCAAAGAATGTGAAAATTAATTCGAAACATTGGAGAAAGGTGATGAAAAATGTGAGAGGATTCATAATGGCGCTGGATTCAGATTTGAACATAGCTTTTGTCTCTGAAAACGTAATCGACTACCTTGGATTTTGCCCTGTAAGTGCAGTTGTTTTATTTTACTTACGTATTATTCAATTGACCATTTCAACTCACCCATGGCCCATGGTTCACCAACTCATTTCTATGTTTCTCCATTCATTTATTTGTACCATCTCTGTCATTACCACTTCTGTATTAAACTTAGGACGGGCTTTCAATTTAGGCATAGGGTAGATAGCTATCTGCGTCTGCTCTCTCTCTCTCTCTCTCTCCCTCTCTCTCTATCTCTCCCTCTTTCTTTCTCTCTCTCTCTCTCTCTCTCTCTCTCTCTCTCTCCCTCTCTCTCTCTCTCTCTCTCTCTCTCTCTCTCTCTCTCTCTCTCTCTCTCTCTCTCTCTCTCTCTCTGGATTATACTACTTTGTAATCCCTTTTCGTCTGTAACCCTAGATTTGTATTGTAAGCACTGATTTTCAGATCGATCTATCTGGATATACTATCTTCCTTCCCCTGACGCTGTTGTGACTTTTAAGTATAGCGGGCACCGTTAAAACTCCTATATATATATATATATATATATATATATATATATATATATATATATATATATATATATATGAGTAGATAGCTTTAAGTTTGTATTTTTATCTGATCATATTTTTATTTCAGAACGAAATGCTGGGCCAGTCAATATCATCATTCATTCACCCTTCTTATCTTCCTCTTATGGATTACATCAGGCGCAGTTTTTTGTGTCATAGAGGTAAGACTATTCTTTAGGTTACAAATTTATGTCAGTGCCAGAGCATTGTTTTTGAAAGGTTGGTTTTTGGTGTCGATTTGTTTTTCTTTCTTTTGCTTTCTTTCTTTCTTTTTCTCTTTTGAACTTTTTCTGGTGTTTGTGGATACCTGGCTACAGACAATAGAGAGGCGTGTTAACATAACATGTTGTCCCCATTAGGCGGTTTGCACTGCAAAAAAAAACTAAAATTCTCCTCCACCACGTCTGCTTGAAGGGAAAAAAACAACATTGTGAAGCGCACTCGTCAAGGTAGGTACTTGGAAACCGATGTGTACATATATGCAGGTCTGATATCCGAACTCACTTATGGGCCTTGTTTACTATAATTGTTGTAATGGACAATATTTTGCGTCATTTTTTAAAGATTTCCATTACAACAATGAGCCCATAAGGAATTGGGTTATCAGACCTGCCCAAATAAATGCACGTCGTTGGAAACCAATCATCTCAGAACAGTATTAAATCTTATTGAAAATGTATTTATAGTAAAAAGAGCACAACACGCATTGTATTTCTGGCCAGTTTAACTGCACATCACTATCATGTAATACCATTTGGACGCAATGGGTTACAGATGGGCTGTATAGATGTGTACATTTAATTGTTTTATAACGAGATGACAGGACGGATTTGCATTGTAAATGTTGCCAAAGCCTCTAACGTTCCTCAGATTGTCTAACCATAATCTCATCTCCTTCGTTCTCGTGGTAAAAGACTGAGTGAAAGGAGCAAAGATTACTATCTGGCTACCAGTATACCCTTTACCTTTTTATCTCTGCTTACCAAATGCCTGAAGTCGTGCCGGTATTTGTGGTATATTCTTTCCTCCATAATTGATTCCTTTGTTCTACGCGCCAAGATCCATTTGTTGTTATCGCAGCATTAAACAGGTGGATAAAAAATTATTTATTGCCTCCGCCCAATCCCTTCCCACTCTTCGCTATTGATATTACATGCATATATCAAATTGTGTTGGCATTTATTGGCATAAAATGATCGTGCATTTAATATGAAATCCGGAATGAAAATAAAAAAGCGAACTTGATGTTGCAATTCTAACCAGAATGAAAAAATAACTTTAAGTGATGTTGATATATCTAACATCTTAATTATATATGCCGATTTGCTAGGTTAACTGTTCCAGAAATTATGAAAGAATAACAATAAAAAAGAGTTCTCTTACTAGAAAGTATGTAAGCAATGCACAGAACAGCTATTGTTTCATTTATATAATCGTTACATTTTTAAGTAGGCGTTGCCGATAAAAAAAAAAGAATATGAAGTAAAAGACTGCTATTATCATGAAAGAATTTGTGTTTCTGTAAACAATAACATTTTACAGTGGTGTTAAATTTATACCTATTAAATAAATAAAAAACTTTCGTTGTTGTTTTTTCCCTTCTTTTAAAATTAACACTTTTTTAAAACTTTCATTATCTATTAAGTCCCCCTTATGTTCTTCAGAGCCTAAAGTTCATAGAAAGGAGTTTATCCCGGTATCTGTTGTTTTAAACTAACAGTAACAAAATACTCGCCAGCCTTTGGATAGGACCTTAGAAGTTTGTTATATTTTATCCAACGATGAAAATCACCAAGTTGGCATGCGTTTTCGGAGTCTAAATAAGATGATTGAAAATAGAAGCTGGTTGAACTGTTGTGTCTATCGTATCAATTTCTGAGACCTCTGGTGACAGCTGTGGGTAAAACACACAATTGAATATGATATGAGATTGACAGCTAATAAACCCTTTAGAAAGCTATATTGATTCTATTATATTATTTTAGGTCCGGTTGTTTTGTGTTCATATTTATAACATCGGAGGCGAATCATGCTTTACTTTTTGATTAAGAGTGAACTTACCTTTGTGGAATCTAGATAAAGATTGATGATTATCACTAAATTTAGGATCTATTAAATAGGTGATGAACTGTAAGAGGTAACGGGGGTGAAAACGACGACGACCATGATGATGATGATGATGATAATGGTGACGATGACGATGATAATGGCAGTTAATACACTAGAGACGACTTATTTTGAGTGTACCCCATTATGGCGCCTCTGTGCCTTTATATGACATCTAAGCGGACCCCGGTCTGTACAGTGATAGACTACTATGCCGCTGTCCCTCTGTCTAACTCAAGCCTTTTCTCTTGGTTACCGCAGACATGCTCTAAATCTGACATCATCTAACATTAACCTTCCTTTTTTAAAGCACTGACGTGACCTAAAAGTATTGCAGGCGCTGCAAAAACTATTAAAACAAAAATAGTTCTTAAAAGTTCTTAATGTTACAAAAAGGTTATCAGCAAAGCAGTACGACATATCAGTTGGATTCGGTCACATTCCTCCACTCTATTAATCAGTTAACTGCCATGCTCTGGAAAAAAACTCATATATAAATATTTGGCCAGAATACTCGTCCTTCAAATATCGATCGATTTAGATTACCGTCATCTTGGCAAAATCGCTCAAACCCGGGACTCTGCGAAGTCCCAGTTTAAGAGATTTTGCCAAGACGGGAGACATTTAAATTATCGATATTTGAAGGATGAGTTTTCTGGTCAAATATTTAAAAACGAGTTTTTTAGACTACAACAGTTGACTCATGCAAATGAGCTGAAATTAATTCCACGTTAATGACTCTATGAAGGTTATTTGGATATAACTAACTAACTACAAGTCCCTCCCAATCTCTGATTTGCAACGCAAAACTTAATAATTACACTACTTATTCAATGCAAGTTGAGTCAACAAGATGCATGTGAATAAATTTAGAATAATGATCCAATTATTCATTGTTTTACTGACAGTTTACCTTTTTGGACACCCAAATAACTGATTACAGAAAATAACCTGATCTTTCAAGAACGAGCTCAGTTCAACCCGTTCGTTGTAAAGTCTCTCTCTCTCTCTCTCTCTCTCTCTCTCTCTCTCTCTCTCTCTCTCTCTCTCTCTCTCTCTTCCATACACATACACAAACAAACAAGCATACACAACAAAATGATAGCAAATAATTCTAACGAAAGAAATGGTATAATATTCATTTGCCATTCTGCTAAATAATTTATATTATTTCCAAAACTTTTTTTTCTCCAATTCACCATGAATCGATTCTCTGATCCATTTGTCTAATGCGACATTGCCCAGCACTATCTCATGCCTAAGTCGGGAGTCGGGAGTCCCCATTGTAATTTTTCTCCTCGAATTCCAGTAGGAATTCCATAAAATCTGTAGCCCCTTTCATGTCTACTCATGTGGCCGCTCATCTTCCCCGTAAACCTGACGAGTTTTAACGATAAACCTCTCTATCTAACGACACGTATGTAATGCAGATCCATTCATTCAACTCACGATCAGTTTCTATTAACTGAATACAATTGGTCTCATTCAGTTTTATTTATTTGCTTTCTTGGTTTGTTTCTATTTGGAAAGGTGGGGGGTGAAGGAAGAGTTGATTTTTGGGTTTTATTCGTTTTAATTTTCTTAGGGGGTGGGGGTGTAGTTTAGTTTAGTTTACTGGCTTTGTTTTTTTGTTTTATTTTTGTTTTTAGTTTTATTTGATTTGATTTGGCTGGTTTTTTCTGTGTATTAGTTTTGTTTTTGTTTGGTTTTTTTTTGTTATTTTTTGTATGTTTTTTTTTTTGGTTTTGTTTCTTGTTGTTGTTATTTGGGTTTTTTGGGTTTTTTTTTTTTGTTTTGTTGGTTTTAACCTATTCGGGGTTTTTTTTGTTGTTGTTGTTATAATGTTGTTTAGTTTTTACTTTCTTTTTCTCTGTTTCTTTTTACATGATTTATCCTTTTTAAGAGAATCAAAAACTGTTCGAAACATCTACAAATACAAATTGATCTCCCCTCCATTCTGTGTTTTTTTTTTCACCATAAACCTTATCACATCACTGTACATGCCATCCATAGAAATTATGTGAAGATTGATGCTTTATTTATCCCTCAGGGGAAATTTGTCGATAGGATCTACCCCAAGGGAAGACTAGAATAACCCAGTCTTTTGTCGCAGTGCAGAGCCGCAAAGTGAGCTAGGGCGAGGCGACTTGCTCAAGACGACATAGCGCAATTTGTGGTCGAACTCTGTACCTTTCGTATACGATGCATTCAATGTCATGTTTTACTTTTTATCACCATGTGTTGGCTATTTGCAATCCAATCAAATCTATTTTTTTTAAAACTTCATTGACTTTACAAATCCATATTTACCTATTCTATTAGAGTATTTTATTCCATCTACAGATCCGAATTTTATAGTTTTGCATGTACCTGCTGTTTATAGTTTATTTCATCCTATATTTGCTTTGTATATTTATCAATTAATGTATGATAATGTATAAATCAAATTTATTAATACAATGATGATTGATGTACGACGTATAATAATTTCCATTTTGAGGATTAGTTATGTATATCTTATCTTATCGTATCTTTATTGTACGTGAGCGTTACATACTGCGTTTTAACAGCTAAATCTTTATAATGCATTTAATTTTCAAAACTATGTCGGTATTATTACTTGTAAAGTCTATGTGTAATGCAAGCATTTGACGTCATAACTGTAATGCAAGCATTTGACGTCATAACTGTCAATTATTGCCAGGTGCGCTCTTTGACCTTTTAAATGATTATGAAATCTCTCTCTCTCTCTCTCTCTCTCTCTCTCTCTCTCTCTCTCCCTCTCTCTCTCTCTCTCTCTCTCTCTCTCTCTCTCTCTCTCTCTCTCTCTCTCGCGACTGGTAAATAATAAATCCATGTTGATGTTTCGCTTATCTACGATTCACCAATGCCATACTTTAACTACTTCGATTTTTATATTGATGAAGGACAATCAACCGGTAGCACGGCTGGTGGTCAACACTGGTCTGTCCTTACAAGACCTCAAATGAAGCATACTCTTAATCCCCTGTGTAAAACTTGACCTCTACGAACCGGTTACCGTTAGTACGGTGTAAAAAGCATTGCCTTGTCGAAGAGAAAGGGGCTTGGGGGGGGGGGGGGGGACGGTAAGAAATAAATTAAGAAAATCAATTTCTAAATTGCACATTCATGGAGTTTTGGTACAATTACAGTCGAATATTACTATCGCAATTTAGGCAGACGCATTTTGTCAGTAAAGCAATCAGTCAATTAAGTGTAAAAGTAATGATGATGATGATGATGATGATGATGATGATGATGATGATGATGATGATGATGATAATAATAATATGCGGATCGTTTTAATCGATCGACACTTGAAGGACCAGTTATCTGACCAAAATGTTTGAAATGTGTTTATTCAGAGTATGGTGGTAATACGTCTTCCCGCTGGCTCAATAAAATGGGAAAATCCATTTTAAACTTATCCCACATTTTATTCTCCAAGGACGAAACGTTTAAAAAGAAATCGAGGCCTTGAAATTAAGAAAAAATCGATGGAATCTTCTTGTAAGGTGACATAGTGGAAAACCATTGTGTGGTTTATTATTGTGGTTTCCATATTTAGCTATTATTATTATTATTTTATTTTTTTTTAATTATTATTATTATTATTATTATTATTATTATTATTATTATTATTATTTTTTTTTTTTTTTTTATTTTTTTTTAAATTATTATTATTATTATTATTATTATTATTATTATTATTATTATTATTATTATTATTATTATTATTATTATTGGACAGTTTGCGGCGTTGCACTGCGGCTGACGCATGGGTTATTCCAGTCTTCCCTTGGAATAGACCCTAGAGCCTGGGTGGGGTTCCTGACCTCCCATGGTGGGCAAGGGGGTACATACTGTGTCTTCTATCCCCTTATATGTGTTTTCCAACATGCTTTCTGTCTTTGTCTTGGAATAAGATTACTTGGTTTTGTCCTGGCCCTGGCCGGAGTCCTAGCTGGGAGGGAAATACGAATATGCATAGTTATTGTTTTGGGAGAAGATTTTTTCCCCTTGTAAATCATCTCTCTGTTATGTATTATTGTACTTGTTATTTTGAATGCATAATGTAAGCATTTGAGTGTATTCCTCTTTTTTTGATTTTGTGCTTGTGTCCGGATGTGACTTATAGGTGATCTCAAACTAGGTACATTGGTGGTATGCTCTTGGAATCTACATCTGATCCCTATTTGTTCTCAGTTCCCCTATATCTTACTTTTTCTTGGGTGCTTTAATTGTAATTCTAGAACTTTTTACTATCCCATTTTCTTCCTTTTTACTGGCGCTGATATAACCTAAATGTGTTGCAAGCGCCGTAATCCCTTAAAAACAAACAAAAACAGACCATAGAGCCAAATTTCCCGGGGATTTTTAAAAAAATTAAATCCATGGGGTGGAATTCCGGTTCCTGGATCGTGAAATGAATTGTCACAATTGCTTACTACTTATTGATATGCAACATTCATGCTCCATGCGCGTTGCTATATTATTTATTTCTCCGGTGTAGCGCTTTAATTCAGAGCATAGGACGACATAATATGCAGACTATTGAGTGTTAATAGATATAATATTCTAATAAGGGCAATTTTGTTTGATAACATAAGTAGGGATCGCCAAATCTTACATTCATCTCCGACTCAACGTGATGTTCCCTCTTACAAATATCTATGTTTCTTAGACAGGTTGTCTTTTATCTTGGGAGTTTTTGTTTTTTTTAAAGACTGCCAAATCCCTCAGGCACAGCGATAAAGATAGATAAAATGGAATAAAACTGTCGTCATAGGACAAAGGGTTGCTTATCGGTAATATTGGCCAAATTGAGTTATTGACACAGTCATTTTCTTGAGCCGACACGCATTTTTCTATCTGGGTTTCCTGACTCTAAGTCAATAAATGTTTTTATTTATTATTATAAAAATGAGACATACGACTTGATAGAGTAATATATATAGCAGCAAAACGGTTGTATTGTTGTTGTTTTTTTTTTTTGGGGGGGGGGGTTGTCTTGGGTTTTATTGTTTGTTTGTGGTCTTTTTGGGTTTTTATTTTGTTTGTTTTTGTTTGTTTTGTTGGGGGTGTTTTTTTTTTTTTTTTGTTGCGATCCTTTGTCTTAAAACGGCAGAGAAATATTCAGAGTTTTGAATTAATTTTAAGTGTCAGGAATAGTCTGACTTAATACAATTTGAGGCTGTGGTGCGGTAAAGATGGTATCGAGTGTTATTAATGTTTTTCTCTTTCAATCCAAGGTCCTTGTAGCCAGGATATAATATTGTTGTGTCGATGACCTTTTGTCTCCCCCCCCCCCCCCCCCCCCCCCCCTCCTCCTCCTCCTCTTTTCCAACCTATCCCGTAACCTCTATCATCCTTTCATAATTACCTATTTACAACCCACGTAATGTGAATTCACGGCAGATTTAGCCATAAAGCTCGGTGTCGCCATAGTGATGTCTGTGTAATTTAAAAGCCATCTCAATGTAGGCAACTTTATTCTATCAAGTTATAGGCGACGGGAATCTAATTCAATAACGAATCAAATAAAACAAAATTTTAATCAAAATAAGTAATATAATATTATGGGAAAGAAGCATAAGTGGTTCTGATGTTTTCGTGTTGTTGCCATTTCTTGGCGATGTGGCAGGCGCCGACCAATGTATGAGTCGCAGGTTTGAATCTGTCATTGTACTTTGATCGCTATCATTTTGGATGAAAAAAGAGTGCAGCAGTTTAATGATAGTCAAAACAAAAAAAAAAGAAACGCGAGCTCTTATATAACGTAATATCCACTAAACGTACTCAAAGCACTTTACAAGGGGCCCCTAGCCAACAGCAACACTTAACATGTAGGACGAGACATGACGCCTTTTGGGCGATATTACTTTTTTTTTCTTTCAAAAAGTGACAACGCTGCTAACGGCCAAGTATTCATTTTACATCAGAATACAATGAGAGAATGTAACTAAAGAGTCTTTCTCAAGCACTCAACTATGCGCCACTCAGAGCGGGATTCGAACCCAGGACTTTCCTATCCGATAGGGAATGTCATACCACAAGACCACATAAGTGAGAGGTCGATCGATCAACTAAGGAGGCCATGATACCCTTGCCTAATTGTTATCGTTATTCCTGGAACAATGGCATGAAATTGCATGTGTGCTTTTTGGAAAGTATTATTCTCTCCATTCCCTCTCCCGTCATGTTTATCCATCACGCTTTGCTCTAAAAAGATAATCGTTTTTAAACCATGATTCGAGCAGATCGGTTTTGTAATTTGAGAAGGTAAACCACATTCTTATTAATGTTGACTTTGGATCGTTTTATAAACTCTTATCTGGCAATATGAAAAAAATAGTTTGGCGAGTATATAGTTTATTATATTTATATGTCGTTATCCTGCTGAAATCAATACCAACCTGTGAAATATCAACTCCCATTACTCTAGCTTTGTTTTGGTTTGGTTTGGTTCTTTGTTGTTGTTGTTGTGTTGTTGTTGTTGTTGTTGTTGTTCTTGTTGTTGTTGTTGTTTTGTTTTGTTTTAAGGGGGGGGGGGGGGTGGTGTTTCGTTTTTATTTTTTGTTTTTGTTATACCGTCCTTTGTTTAAGAGGTCATATCAGCTTTGAAGACGTTTCGGCTTTTTCTCGATGTCAATATGTGCCGTTGGCTGAGTCTCATCAATATTGGTGTGAAAAGTGGTATGAATGTTCATAAAAGACAAAAGACAAAAGTCTCATTGTTTTTGCAAAAGCGGAATTGGACCGCTTTTATTTAGATACCATAATTTTGAGTCGCGACTAAAACAAAAACAAACAAAAAACATCCTTCTTAATTCCATTGACCTTACTCTGACAAATCAAACACTTTATTTTCCATATTAGACATACAACTTTTATTCTAAATATGAGTTGATTAAATTGACCCTCAACCTGTCAACAAATCTCAATCCCGAATCTTACTTGAATTCTTAGGTCTGAGACATGTTGAAAAGTTGAGGGTCATTTTATTGGATTGATTTGAAGGAGTTGTTTTGTGGTCAAAGAGAGAGAGAGAGAGAGAGAGAGAGAGAGAGAGAGAGAGAGAGAGAGAGAGAGAGAGAGAAAAGATTTGTCAGTTTAAGGCAGATACAGTATGTATTTTTTTAACAGACCATACTCTGCGGCTATGTGGTCTAGTTGTAAGACACGCGCCTTCGGATCGGAAGGTCCTGTGTCTGAGTCCCGCTCTGAGCGGCGCATGGTTGAGTTTTTTGGACAAGGCTCTTTATTTACATTCTCTCAAATTTGTAATATCGCCAAACAGACGTCATGTTTCATCCTATATTATGTTACGTGTTGCTGTTGGCTAGGGACCCCTTGTAAAGCACTTTGAGCACGTTTAGTTGATATTGCTCTATATAAATGTTCAAGTGTGTTTTTTTTTTTTCAACATGTTTGATTACTCACCATTGATCTAGACTCACTAATGGCCATTAATTAGTCAACCAGCAACGCGCCTAAGGTTATGTGACACAACATTCACAGATGATAATTTTCACCGGATGACCGTTGACTCACTTCAGTTTACCACCACATGTTGCACGCTAACTTAAGTAAGCCTAGATAATATAACAATAGTGTCCGACACGTTAATATCGATTTACAACAGCTATGCCCCTTTATGTCCGTTTTTAATGGGTCACATAACAATGGGCAGGACAGTCATCCACCTTTGAACTGTGAGGCCAGCCGCAATATTAGTAATAGGTGTTAAGTTTCATGCTCCAAAGATTTAAAAAACGAAATAGGGCATTTATATAGCGCAATTTCCACTAAATGTGCTCAAATCGCTTGACAAGGGGACCCAATCCAACAGCAACACTTAACATGTAGGACGATACATGACGCCTGTTAGGCGATGGTACAATTTATTTTGACAGATACCTCGCTGTTAACGGCCAGATACTCATTTTACACCTGAGTATGGTGAGAGAATATGAGTGAAGAGCTTTTTCCACGGACTCAACTATGCGCCGCTCAGGGCGGGATTCGAACCCAGGACCTTCCGGTCCGAAGACGAGTGTCATACCACCAGACCATATAGCTTTTACATAGCGTATTATCCACCCAATGTCCTCAAAAGAACTTTACTCGGGGTCCCAAGCCAACAGCAACACATCACTTATATTTGATCCATCGAAGATGGCCGATTACGTAAGGTATTGCATTACAATATGGAGGATCCGGGTTCGAGTCTCACTTAAGTAGAGCTGCTTTGTGGTCTTGTAATATTATTATGACGGCTTTCTCTTACCAGTATGTAGGTTAGCCGTAAGACTCTTGTCATTGTGGGCAATACAAAGCCGAATCCTAAGAAAGGGCTCCTTACTCACATTCTTTCACCGTACTCAGGTGCAAAATGAAAAACCAAAAATAAATAATAAATAAATAAAATAATTTTTAAAAATGAAATGGCGCCTTTACAAGAAACACGGCTCTTCTCATAAGGGCTAACCCACACCGAAGACTGACTCCGACGATCCGGCACTGCCGTCCTCTGCCGTTTTCTGGAAAAAAGACGTCAGGCACGGACACAATACAAATAATAAAGAGAAGAGCCGCTAGACCTACCCATACCAAGCATCCGACGTCCTCTGCCGTATTTTTATGTGCTTGGTATGGGTAGGTCTAGCGGCTCTTCTCTTTATTCTTAGTATTTTGTACGTGCCCGACGACTTTTTTTCCAGAAGACGACAGAGGACGGCAGTGCCGGGTCGTCGGAGTCAGTATCAGGTGTGGGTTAGCCCTCAGTGGCCCACCGTCTCAAAACATAAATATAAGTGATCAGAAAAGGTCATGTTAGCTGTGAATGAAATTGATAGCCTCTGTTAAAGCATAGTGAAACATCGGTGTTGAAAGATTAAAGGATAAACGGCTTCTGTCCACGACAGGCGTCTGTACAACATGAATAATAATATTATCATTATTATCTCCTCCTTTTTGTTGGTCGGTGAAGCATGGTGAACCAAAATAAAGAATATGGAATATAATGTCCCCGGGGTGCTGGCTTCATTTTTGGAACGGACCTTGAGAGGGGAACATGAATGAAGTACAGTGCTCTTATGTCATGGAGATAGAAATAAATTATTGTGTTCAAGGTTAAGTATATATATATATATATATATATATATATATATTATATATATATATATATATATATATATATATATATATAGCTAGAATAATTCTTTATCTTTTTGCAAGGATTCAAAAAACGTTTATCAAACTTCCTGAGAATGTTATGTGTACAACTGAAACTTGCTACATCTTAGCGATTCGCAATTTATTCTGGATAACCAGCAATCTTTTTTATTCAAGGGTAACTCGCATCAAATATTTTTTTGTCCTTTGAATGTTTCTACAATTGGTAGTTATTCTATCACCGATGCCTGTTCTTTAATTTATTAAATAGATATAGTTGTTCAGTTGAAACTCATTGCTGCAGGATATGTCTCCACTGGCGCTAGTCGTGATCTTTGTTTTACACACATATTTGGTGTATAATATGTTATGAAATTGAACAATATTGAAACCTTCCATGCAGACTAATAGAATCATGGAAGTACCAAACATTTTTAATACCAACTATTTGTCTCGACAAAGAGAAGGGAGAGGAGAGGAAGAAGAATTATATAAGGCCTACTTTTACTAATGTGTTAAGATGAAAGCATTCACTCTGACTAAAACTCATCATGAATTGAATTCAACGAATTTGTATTGATGGAACACCGTTATTTAATTTGAATATTTGAGAAATAAAGATTTAATAACACTGGACCCTCAGTGACCCAAACAGTAAGCAAATAAATATGGGTCGAATCTATCTAACGTCGAGTGGTTTTCTGGCTCCTCTATCCATTCACCAGTGAGTGTGGAGCTGGTTCTATGCTAGGTATAGAGGAATGTACTTTGAGGTAGATCGTTATTTTTTTCCAAATCAAGTGTATGTTTAACGTTACAGAAACTTGGAAAAACTCCGAATCCATGGGCTCTGAAAGTCTCCACAGAGACTAGACAGTAATTTTACTGTAAACATTTTGTGCATCGGGGGTTGCTAAATGTTTGGCACACCAGTATGTTGCCAAATATTCGAGAAAAATCGTTATGAATTTGTTGAGGGCGGATTGTATATTACAGCGTTATGACTTCCAAAACGTTTTCTCCGTCAGGCTCGCCAACGTGGCGTGTTAAAGACGTGAGCCAAAGGATTCTTGACATAGATAATTAATATCGACAGCTGATTTTCTTACCATTTGTACCTGGCGGAACATTTCTCTTAAAGCACAAGAAAACAGCTCGAGATCAGCAGTTAAGGGGGTGAAAAATCAAAAATGATTAGCATAACGCTCTGTTTAATATATTTGTGACAAATCCTCTCCTAACGGGATTGTGTCGGGATGGACAAATTCTAATTTAAGCTTAACTTGTAGAATTTGCATTCAAATAACTGTATACTGTATTCAGTTGGGAAGGTGTTTATCTATATTTGTGTGTGTGTGTGTGTGTGTGTGTGTGTGTGTGTGTGTGTGTGTGTGGGTGTGTGTGTATAACTTCAGACACTCAGATTTCCTTATTGTTATCATTTTGACTTGAAAGTAAAATTCCTTCATTTAGCTCCTTACCTCAACCTTAAATCTCTCAGCCCCAGGCGACGCATAAGGATGGACATTTTCCTTCCATTTCATCCAGTCCTTGGAAACAGTCCTGGCCCTCTACCAGGAGTGCCATCCAATTTCGTCCCTCTCCTTTTTCCACCATCCTGCGCCGTGTTGTTTTTTTTTTTGTTTTTTTTTGTTTTTTGGGTGGGGGGGGGGGGGCTTTCTTTCCCTCTCTTTCCCTCTGGAGTCCATCCCAATGTCTTTGCAGATCGTTCTTTTTCCGTATCCTCAGGACATACCCAATCTCATTCCGGTAGACATGATGACATGGTGAATCCCAATTTAGGTTATTTAACTGTAGGAGAGAGTTAAAAGGCGACACCTTGGTATGACTTACCAAACGTCTGTGATAGAATCCATGATACAAACAATTTACAAAAATTATATTTAAGGTCCCCTCAACATCCCAATGCCAAAGGCAAATGATTTAGCGCTATGCAAAGGACACTATAGTCCGTTCCACAACCCGTGGATTAAACCGATTTTTTTTTTTTTTGCATCGGTTACAATATCATACTTTAGGGTTTTTCCTCTTTACGGTATATAAAAAAGTAAGGGCCTGGGATGATTTAACATGTTAATGTTTTACAATACTATATAATACACTGTGAATTCTGTTGTGATAACGAAAACTGAACTTGCCACCAGGCTTGGCCAGAGGTTTACATTGCACGAGATTCATGTGCACTAACATTGACATCCTGGCTTCAAAATGACACATCAAATTGTACTTTGTACACACTTGACATTAACAATTGTTATAATTTAATAGTTGAAAGCCAGAGGCCTAGCTTCCTGTTGGGATTTCTACGTTCATAAAAAGTGATAAAAATATGGATTAAACATGAATACTTGTCACAAAGAAGAAAATTTACAAGTATTCAAATACCTCCAAAGAGGCGAAGCGCGGAAATCTTTTAAATGGATGCGGAAGATAACAATAATATGGCTCACAACCAGGAGCTCAGAGGAGAGAGCTCAAATTAATATTTTTTACGTCATCTATTATGCATCTCTTGTATTTGAAAACTGCGGATCCTTTGAAAGGTTATACTGTACAAAACTTACATGAAATCTGGTGTTAAAGAAGTTTACATTCGGTGATATTTCACATTAATACATTCAAAGCGCCCCTCCCCCTTCCAGCGAACATAATTCAACAGTGGCGAACAAGTAGCGTACTCGATGGGGGACCAGTGGGATTTCGTGACATGTCTTATCCGACCTTTATGACTTGTCTTGCTCAACAGCAGTTGGTCTGGTGTTATGTCTTTGTGAAAGACAATTTCTTATCGTCGTATCGGTGATGGGCGTAAAATTTCGAGGATCCCCTGTTTTGTGTTTTGTTGTCTATTTTTTTTTTTTTTGGGGGGGGGGGGTTGTTTTTTGTTTTTTTTTGTTTTTTTACATCGATGTCTTTGTCTGAAAAATGTATAAGCACCTATTGGGCTGCTTGTGTCGTCCATTGTATTATGTGGCCGTTGTTCACAACGGGTAGAGATAAAGAATAAACGCTGTGATGTACTAGATCAATGCTATCCATGATTAAATTGTTTCATACAACCCAAAATTATTTGCTAAGCAACGTCACTGAATGCAACTTTGTTGTGAATATATTTTCTCCACGAGAAAGAGAATCAACACATCATTACTGTAAACATTTTAAAGTTTAAGTCATAATTTATTGCCAACAATGAAAGGTTCAAAGGAATTCGGCATTGTGAGAAAACTGCTTGGTCAATCGCTATCGGTATTCAAAATTCGTAATGTCACTTAAAATTCTAAGCCCGCATGCAAAAAATCACCACACTACATATCTTATCTTTGGAGGAATTAGCAATAATCCGTGTGCACGGGACTTGGAACGGACACTAATTAATAACGCCGGGAAGACAATGTCCGACATGACACCCCGTCATTGATATTCTTGTTGCAGGGAAACCAGGAGGAGGATGGTCTGTTATGCTTTTGTTGTTGATTTCTTACTGCATGTTCAAAATAATTTCGTCCACCTAATGATCTTATGTTTTCCGTGTACTCAAAAATACACTTAAACAAACACTCACACACACACACACACACACACACACACACACACACATACACACACACTCGCTCGCTTGCGCTCTCATACATACATTTTTTCTTTCTCTTTCTCTCCAACCTCTCTTTTCCCTCTCCCCACTCCCCTCCTCTCTCTCTCTCTCTCTCTCTCTCTCTCTCTCTCTCTCTCTCTCTCTCTCTCTGTGTGTCTGTCTCTCTCACACACACACACACACTCACGCATAAACACACACACACACACACACACACTTTTATCTTTCCATCTGCCTGCACATCAGTCTATCTATCTATATTGATCATATATTTCTATCACTCTGGTGAAATGCTCACGCTTCAAGACACAATCACATCATACAATCTTAGAGAGAGTCGTGTGGCAGGCATCGCTTTTATCTGATTATTTTTTGTTTAAACTAGATTGGCTATTGAGACAACAAAACAATTCGTCGCCACGATTACACTTTTGTAATCCGATTTTCTCGTCTTTTATTTCTGAAGGTGGCAGTCGACCCCCAGATTGGTGCCATTCCATCTCAATTCAACTGAGACACAAACGAGACAAGAAATCTGGCTATAGGGTGAGTATTTTCCCTACCTGTGTTGAAATAATTATTTGAGCACTTTTAAAAAATTGCTGCATGTAAATTGGCGTTGTTGTTAAATGGCATGGACTCAATTTCACATTCATCTCCTTTTCGTTACATGTCATGGATTCATTTTCCACTTTTTTTTTATCACATGCCATGGAGTCATTTTCACTCTTTTTTGTTACATGTCATCGACTCAATTTTATGTCCATCTCCTTTTTGTTGCATGTCATAGACTCATTTTTACTCCTTTTTGTTTCATGCATGGATTCGTTTTTGCGACTATTTCCCTTTTTTTATGTTACTTGCCATGGACTTCGATTTCTTGTTCATATCTGCCTTTTGTGGTACATGGCATTCTACGTTCATATCATTTTTGCCACAAGCCGTGGACTTAATTTCAGGTTCATATCCTTTTTGGTAAATACCGTCTAACGTTCATTTTCTTTTCGGTAAATACTGTTTCAGACTCATGCCCTTTTTGTAGATACTAAATACATTTTAGTACTTAATTTCGAATTGAGACCTTGAAAAGGGCTCTCTGTTCACATTCTATCTCGGTATAAAATAACTACCTGGGCATTAACACCGTTGTCTCTGTCCGAAAAAAAAATAATATAATATTGCCTACTAGCAGGCGTCATGTCTCGTTCCACATGTTACGTGGTTGTGTTGGTCAGGGACGCCTTGTAAAGCGTTTTGAGCACGTTTATAGTGGATAATGCGCTATATAAAAAAAAACTCAAGTTCTATGAATGCTTGTAGCTGAGAATGAGCTGATGATACAGTATCTGGTTGCTACTTGTATCATTCTAAAAGAGTTTTCGATATGTCGAAGTGGAGTTATTGCTTTTAGAATAAAGGCTGGTATTTTTTTACTACCCGTCTGCAAATAAGATGCTGCAGCTTTGGATTTCAATTTTGTATTGAGTTCTGAAAAAACACATTACTTTAAAACATCATTGCTCAATAATGTGATCATGAATGAATTTTGTTTTGTTTGAGTTGGGCATTGTTAATAAATACCAATTAGTCTTTAAAAAGAACATCACATCAAACAATAAAGCACTAGGTAGTAATTGGGTATCACTAGGAATCATAGATATACACCACCCATTTTCGTCTTATCCACAATATCAATGACCCGGGGGGGGGGGGGGGCAAATAAGAGTGTGCCAACGTTAGAATACCATTCAAAGGTCAATAATAATAATAATAATAATAATAATAATAATAATAATAATAATAATAATAATAATAATAATAATAATAATAATTCTGACAAGTAGTTTGAACAAAAAGCGTCAGTAGATTCAGAAAGATAAGATCATGATAAGTTAACATTGTCTGCACAAAACCTTCGGGTGTTTTGTGCGTGCTTTTTTTTTTTTTTTTTTTTTTTTTTTTTTTTTTTTTTTGAGTTATTTTTCTTTTTACTCTTTTTTCTCATTTTTTTTTTTTTGGCAACGACTGGAGTGGTATTAAAGGTAAACTCAGGGACAATAAGGATTTCTTTTTGTACAAGCACATCTCTGTAACATGTTCTCTTAAAACAAAATCAAATATGGTTGCTTACATGGGTTTTTGGTCTTTCAGTTCTTTGATCACTGAATTCATAATGAGATACAAGAGGGTTTTTTTATGGTGATCTTCATAATGTAGAATTAGTCGGCATCTAATCCTGGCAATGTACCAGCTATAGAAACTATAGGGAATGAGATTAGCGGAAGAGTAGCGTCCCTTGATTTGACGTCACCGGCGGAAAAGTTATTAGAGAGAGAACGCATGCGCAAAACCATTTTGACGTTTTCTCTGTAAGGTGACGTTCAATCAAGAGACGCTACTCTTCCGCTAATCTCATTCCCTATCCTATGATTTTTAAAAAGAAAAAGAAAGAACAAACACAAAGGTGGAGGTAAGTGGTTCCGGTCATTAGATTTGCTATCTCCATGAATTCCAACTCGATTACTTACCTTGGGCCATACGTCATCATTAATTATAGAAGTCTTTAGTTGCCAAGTATGTGACAAATGTATGGATTGTCTTCATTGATGAGGTCACATTGTGCTGTTTTGTCTTCTCTGAGTGGAGGCATTTATGTATTCAACGGATTCTATCTTTTTTTAGATTCCAGGTATCGAATTGCTTTTTTCTTGTTCTTTCTGTTGTCATTGACGTTGTTTGTTACGTTGTTGGGTGAAGCAGGGTTATGAGCCCGAAAGGTTCCTTTTTACATTCCACTTTTTAAAGCAGTCATATTGAATGTTTTTGTTTAATGTGTCAGACACAGGCTAACAATTGGTGTATGTATGTATGTATGTATGTATGTATGTATGTATGTATGTATGTATGTATGTATGTATGTATGTATGTATGTATGTATGTATGTATGTATGTATGTATGTATGTGTGTGTGTCTGTGTGCGTGTGTGGATTGGCTCTGTAATTTCCCCATGTTCAAATTTAGTCAGTCCCTTTTCTTTTTCTTTATTTTTTTTTTTTTGTTTTGTTTTGTTTTACGTTTGGCTTGAGTAACCTTGGCACGTAGACAGTCAAACTTTAGCCCACATTACACCATGAACACCCCCCCCCCCCCCCCCCCCCCCCCCCCGGCTTACGCCCATTCTCTCCTCCTCAGGCCTCATAACATTTCTGTTCTTCCTATCTCCTATGAATGTCACCGTGACCTCGCAATACACCTCCCCCACCCCCTTACAGCCCACCATTTCCTCTTCAAATAATATATTTTTAAAAATAAAAAATAAAAAAACAATTTACAACCACATAATCTACATCACTGATCTAAACAATTTCCCTTATTCGTTAGCGTCATTGCGAAATGCGATAAAGGTGGCTAGCGTAGACAGACTATGAAAGATGAGTTTACGATCCTCGCAAACATCTTTGTACTTTGCACAGGATAGTTTGTACCTTACCATATCGATCTTTTTCGCAATAATAAGGGAAGTAACGCTATAATGAGAGTCCGACTTGAGAGCCTTCCTAAATATTGTCAAAATGTAGAACGAAGACTGACTTACTTTGAGAGTTCTCTCCTCATCATGGATCTTCAGGCGGTGTGACCTCCTAGCGCTCAGAAACGACCTATATTCCAAAAACAAACTAAGTAGGCGTACTCAACCTCACCGACCTAAGTCGGCCATAGCAGTCCTTTCTTAGTAGCCATCTAGGCTCAAACCCGGGGATAAATATCAAGAAAATGTCGCACTTTTGAAATGACAATCGACGTGGACAGAACATATCATAAAGTGCACAATGCACTTAGACTACTGAATCAGTCGCGTTGTTTGAGGAAGAAGAAGCAGCAGCATCGGAAGAAGAAGAAGAAAAAGGAGGAGGAAGAAGAGGAGGATTTGGGGGGGGGGGGAGGAGAAAGGAGAAGAGAAGGTCATTGACTTGGCTGATTATGCTTTTCTTTATAACAATTGAAAGGAGTTCGCAAAGAGCTGATGGCGTGTAATAGAGATATTTATCTAGCGCCATTTCCATTAACAATGCTCAGTAGCGCATCAATGTAAGGCCACTTGTCTACTAATCAAAGTATCGCCAATAAGAATCAATGTGAGCGCTCTTTTTAACTATTATCGAAGACCGTTCATACTATTTAAGACTCTGATCTATGATTATAAATCAGATTTGCTTTAAAGTCGTCGGCATTGGGTTGGAGCATATAATACAACCATCAGATGATATCAAATTAGGAAACTAAGGAACAGGTATCGGTGTCAGATACAGATCTGAACAAGTGTGTATGAAAGGTGCCAGACAAAGCAAAA
Organism: Berghia stephanieae; assembly: GCF_034508935.2. Classification (NCBI taxonomy): domain Eukaryota; kingdom Metazoa; phylum Mollusca; class Gastropoda; order Nudibranchia; family Aeolidiidae; genus Berghia; species Berghia stephanieae. The sequence goes on along the minus strand of NC_088360.1, from coordinate 125,916,652 downwards.
AAGAAAAATACATGAAAAAAAGCATGGATAACAAAAAAATATAATGGAAGCCTTTCACTATCTAGAACAATTTACTACTTCTGTTTTGATTCACCTTTCCGATACACCTAAGTTGCATTATTCAGTTTTGTTATCTATAATATTTGTTTCTATGTCTCAATGATATGTGGTATTTAAGTTGCTAATGTCACAAAAATGGTATTTCTCTAACCTCTAAGAATCGTCAAGAATTAATGGAAGTGAAGTAGCTGGCGAAAATAGTAGTACAAATTCCTCATAGAAAGTTCAATGGCTGGTTATGAAGCTGTGATGAAATCATGTATTGAACCTCACGTCGTCAAGAGGAACCATAAATACTCTTCCCATTTCCACCTCTCTGAAGATATAATCAATTCATTCCAGGCACGAAGTTGGAATATGTGGTCAATTCTTTGTTGA
>NC_088360.1:125888714-125908714 GCF_034508935.2 Berghia stephanieae | reverse complement strand
ATTGAATGAAACGACTATTCGATGAAAGGACAATACATCCTGTAATTTAAATAGTATTATAAATATTAATAACTACGACTTCCACACGACATTGTTCCGTAGATTTCTTCAGCGTTCAATACAATGCAACCTCAGTTGGTTGTTCAAAAATTGACTTGTCTGAATTTAAACAAGTATATAATTGCTTGGGTGCTCTAATTTCTTACGTAGAGAGCACAATATGTTCAATTGGGACAACACGTGTTTTCCTGCATAACTACTACAAATACTGGTGCTCCTCAAGGTTGTGTACTGTCCCATGTATTATTCACGATATACAAGAATGACTGTAGAAGTCAAACCCTGAGTGTACCTTTAATAAAGTTTGCAGATGACACCGCTCTTCAAGGCCGTATAACAAATGGCACGTATTGGCTTATAGGCAAAAAATCGATAGATTTGTGTCTTGGTGTGATGCCCACCACCTAGATCTTAACATAAGCAAGACAAAGGAGCTAGTGATTGACTTTAGAATAGTGAAGGAACCGATAGAACCGTTAAAAGTAACGGACCAATTCGTCCAGCGGGTTACTCACTACAAATACCTTGGTGTAACAATTGATGACAGGCTCAAGTGGGATGAACGCTTGAAAATAATTAAACATAAGATTTTCAGACGTACTTATTTTTTATCAAAACTTTATCAGTTTAGAATAGATAAAACCCTACAATATTACATTGAGTTGGATCAAATGTTTTCATTTTTTTTTTTTTGAGAAACTCACAAAACAAACGAAATTAACGTTAAACTTCATATATAATGAAAACATGTTGTGCCCTGTTGAGCTGTTGAGTATTTGAATTGTCAGCGTTTCCAGTTTTGAAGAATGTAAGCATTAAATCGTCCCAACTATCGCTGTGGTGTAATGACGGCACGTCTGACTGGTAAGCAAAAGGTTTAAGTTTCGATCCCCACTCGAGGCCGGCTCATTTTTTGGGGATTGTTTTTTTTCCCGTACTGTAATATACTATCAAACACTCTAGCTGTATACTATAAACCTACATAATATATTGTCCCCATTCTTTGGCTGTCTTTCATTATCAAGAATCGGGGACTATTTGGATTTAGCTCGGCCCAGAATGGGATCCTTCAACAAAAGATAAAGCTTTAAATGTTAGTTAAACTCGATTTTTTTCCCCGTGGAAAATGTATTTTATCCTCTAATTCATCTATTTGAATAGTCTAACATATTAGTATGTGGCTCTGCCAGTTTGCCTCTGTCTATTGGCGGGGATCCATTGTGGACGTTTGGGTAACAAAAAAAAAGGATGTTATGTCTCAACTAGTTCCATTGGTGCGCTACCTTTAAACAGTTGTGTTCTTTTCTTTTCTAATGCATTCATGACCCAAATGATTTTACAAGCGCTGATAGACTATTCATCTGTTATCTCTAAACAGTTATGTTCATCTCCATTTTTTCCTAACCGCGGATACGACTTCAAAATGTCCCGAGTGCTCAACAACAACACGTTTCCCCCCTTTTATTTTGACTTAAGTAGTCTTTTAGAGCTTTGAGATCATGGATATCGATTTAATCCCATTTAGTGAAGGACAAATGGAGATATCGAAGCGGGCTCGAACCCGGATCTTTCAGCTGCCTTAGCCGCTCGGCCGTCGGGCCCCTATTGGCCTGAAATATTAAGAGTGGGTAAACGATTGTTTGCAGCGATGGCATATAAATTTGTCTTCTGCGACTTGCTTTTTGTTGGTGCACAAATTTGAAAGTTAACCATGAACTGTCAAAAATCAAGCATAAATAAATGTTTGCAATAGTATGAATATTTATAATCGAAAAAACTTGCCTTTTGATTATGTCAATACCTCATCAAATGATTTTCATCTTAATTGGGTTTTTCTTCTTTTCTATCAGATCGAAAAGTCCTGAGGGTCACTTGGATCTCTCAAAACACAACACCTCACAGCAGTCCACAGCAACCATCGACAAACATCACACTCAACTACACAATGTACGTCATCAATTTCGTGAATATCCAAAAGGACACAAATCTGGAGATGTGTTAAAATGCTTTATCTTTTGTCTCCAAAGTAATTCAAAATCGTGCTGTGCAAGGATATTCCCAACAAAGAAACGAGCAATAATTGTGGAACATGGATATAAGGAGGGAAAATTACTCAAAAGTCGTTCTACATACAACAAAAAATGTACAGAAATAGATGAATGCAGGGAATATAGAGCCCTAATTGCAGAGTCACCAGCATCGTGTCTACAGCATTCCTTGATTGAAGATCGTTTCTCCGAGCATGACAACACATCCGCCACTAGAGAAAAGAAATTTGGGGGGGAAAGTAGTGCACATGGATTACACTCGCTACTGCTCTCCAAGAATTCCGATAGAGACGATAAGTCGAGCAACCAGTGTGGAAATCCTAGTGAGAAAATGAGCTATCACGATTCAGATCAATATCAATCGTCCATTCAGATAGAAGGCTCGTGTATACAAAATATTAGACTGGAGGAGAGTGATTCGTTGTCTCATGGCAATTTGTCCGACTGTTTTGAGAGAGATGAAAATCAAAACGACTCGTCATCAAACATTAGTGGGGGGTTTACAGTGGATGGTTTTGAAGAGATCGACCTGACCACCGAATTTTCATTCAACAAAGGAACGGGCGATGTTGTGATGCCCGTGGAAAGTGAACTTGACAACTTGAATGACGACATTGTATTAAATAATACACATTCTAGCAACATGGGAACTAGTTTAGACAACCTTAACGCCAATGAACAGTGCATAGATCAGTTTTCTTCTCAGACTTCAAGTGATTTTACTTATTCATTTGACAGTGAATTTCAAAATGAGGGATTTCAAACTTTTGATCACTTTTTGAATTTTCCATCACCCAATATCACTTCGTCAGCAAACTCAATCACTAGTCATAACCACCCAATCAGCAGTCTTAATATTGAAGGAAATTCTGAACTAAATAACGATTGCTCAAATGAATTGCTAATGGGAATGGACGACGTAATCCCTGAAAACAAAAATCCTTTTGAAAAACATTCTCAATCATTTCATCACTCTTTATCCTCCCTTCTTCAATCATGTGACAATCCTCTAAAAGACAACTATATGAATTCTGCGCAGAATAGTGAAAAAGGAAAGTCTTTGTTAAGGTCACTTTTGAATAAAAACGAGGACAAGACTTCAGCGCCTTCAGATTTACGGCAGCCACGAGTTTCACAGCCTTCAAAGTTCTCAAGATATTTTAGTTTATCCGAATCTTATTCAAAATCAAAGCATATCTTGCAAACCAAGGAACTCCCAGTTCCTCAATCTCTTACTTCTAGGAAAAGGCGCTTTAGCATGCCAACACCTACTCAAGAATTGCCCCTTCCAGGATCAGCTTTAAAAAATGCCTTCAACTCGATTCCTTCACCCACGATATTTTTCAACTCCTCAGAAACCTGCAGAAATAGCTTAACAAGCATTTTACGTGGGGATGAAATGATGAATTTACCCCAACCCCGAAATAATCTTCCAGATCTTAATACAAAACCTGCTGTTGAAAATCCTGTCTCTATAAATTTGGCTGCTGAAAACACCGATGACACCTTGCCAGATGATTTAGTGGATTTAGCCATGGAGTATTGTAATTCTCTGGACACTAAGCAAGCCGAAAGTCTTATAAAAGAACTCAATGAGCAAATCGGCTGTTTAGAAAACATAGATTCAACCAGTCCGAGCGGTTATACTGATAGCTTAAATAAAACTTCTTACTCTTCTGAGATCAGTTCAGCTCTACACGTTCTAAATGCAACAGACCAAATCTCAAGGTTAGAGGCTGATTATTCCAATAAGTCTTATGAGATTCACCACCCAATATCCTCATCTTTATGTTTACCATCAACAAATGTAATAGAAAAAACTAACAGAGAATTTCCTTCCTTCCTTGGTGCTCCAGATTTTTCATCATCGTCCTCAAACACAAATAAAGCAAACAATATAAGTTTGCTTAGACAAGCGGTGACGTCACCAGATGTAGATAAACTCATTGAGAAAATTCCATTAGGCCGAAAATTTTTATCAGAAAAGTCTAAATCTGTCGACCAGAATCCATCATCTTGTAATGACAAAATGCATTTGAATGTTCGCAACGGTTTTGTTGACAACGGCTCAAAATATTTTCCCAATCAACAAAGTACCAAGAGACACTTTCAGACATCTACGGACAACCAAGCCATTATACATTCAAATCACAGTAGACCATGCATTTCAACACACAACGCCGATAACAGACCTGAAAAAGCGGCTGCTGTTTCCCATATTTCAATATCCATCCCTCCTCATTCTCCGAAGAAAGTTTCCAACCCAAGATCTCATATTTCTTCTATAAAACTTAAAATTCCTGCTTCCCATGACTTAATAAACCGACGTAGAGCTCATCCAATTAAAACTAGCTCTGTCTCTTCGTCAAATGATAATTCAAAACCGTCTACCTCTCCCAATTCATCATCAGAGGGCGTATCAGTTATGGTGATGCGAAAGGAAAATCATAGGTCCAGAAAAAGTAAAACTGTTGCTACCCAGACGGACAACGATCCAAACGAGATCTACCCAGCACTAGAACTTAGTCCATCAGATGTCATTTTAACCCCATCCGTCTATCTTGATGTGTCTATCTCATCCTCACAAAACTCTATACAATCTGCAAAATCTCCAACGGTAACGTCAAAAAACAAATCAATATCTCACAACTGCAACGTGTTCTCGACAGCTTTACGATCCTTTGCTTCCCCACGAGATTCAAAAGAACTTATTGCTACAACTTCTCCATCTCCAAGTAATGCATCATCATCTCCATCATCTAGTCTATCTGAGTTAGAGATGCATCTTAGAGGATGGAGTGGTCCTGACAGCAATTTATCTTCTCCACTTTCTAGTGATACTTCCGAGACATCTTCAGAAATTCCTTTTCTTCAAAGGTTCCTAACTGGAGAGTTAAGCAAAGACAAATATGAAAAGCTTGATAAAGATTTGTTAGAAAAACAAAGGTCGAGTTCAACAGCTCGAATTTAATTTTGGAGATTACATGCCGCATTTAGATGGCTTAAACATTATATTATTAATTAAGAATATTTAAACGCCCCGGACTTTATACGGCACTTAAATTATAGAATGTCTTGTCTTTAATATCAAACCATATAATTCGCAAAACTTATTATATCAGCGTGTTGATGATTAAAGAAAGAAGTAAAATTTGTAACGTATTAAACTGTATTATAGTCAGATTGTAAAGACATGAAGTTTTGACATACAAGTCATCAAGTTTTTAATTGGGTTTTTTTTTTCTTGTCAGTGATTGTAAAAACCAATGTATACTTTCAAACTTCCGTAAGGTCATATAAAATGATCAGTCTTTAATTAGAGACCGTTTAAAATCATTTGTTGTGTAATATAAATATAAGATAATATGAGAAAAATAGAAAAGTATCTCTTTTTATAAGTCAATACTGAGCTTCTCTTCAACATCTGTTTGCCCAATGTTTATACCATTTCGGGCATGGTTGGCGTTTTTAACAAGCTGATGATGACTAGTTTTATTATAGTCATCCAATCAGTTTAAAGTGTGATTCCTGTTAATTCTTAGTGGGTTTATCGTGTAAATGTACTGTTTGTGTAGTATCAGGTGCTTTACTGATGATAGAAATAGATTATTTAACTATCTGTCTTTCATTTAATTTAAACCGTTTTACCTAAAACGGTTTACATTTAAACTTTATCTTACCTACTGCTCTGCAGTATAAATTATAATATATTTGTGTTGATAAATCTTGTAGTTATAAATAAGCTTGTTCTGATGTGAATAATGAAATAATTGATATTCAATTCGTTGTTGAACGCATGATTTATAATGCTGGTCAGTCCGACGTTTGTTGGTGACGCTGTCGAGCTGTCCGTAATTGGTGGAACTCCCCCTCGTTCGGATGATTGTTGGCCTCCTGGCGTGAACTGTCTGCTTTCCCCTGTATCATTGTCAAGTTGCTTTTTGTTTTTGACCTAGTATGGATGGATTCTTCGTCAGTCCACAGAGTTGCTATCTCTTTTAGCCCTCTATCCCATTTGTCCTTTCCAGTTGGCTTTGTGTCTTTGCTTTTGGATGAGATCAATACCTGAGCCTGCCCAGCATCTTTTGCTGAAAAGGAAACAGTCAGCTGGATTCTTTTTATGACAGATGATATTTTTACCTCGAAAATTATCTCTCCATTCTAGTTTGCTTTTGTTACGTATGTTATTGATTTAATAATCTGAGTAGGCTATATCCCTTTTGGCGGAGATCCCGTAACAATGTCAGCATTGGATTGTTAGATTTCAGACTAGCTATAATAATACATACATTACTCTTACAGCTTATCTCTATTGGAAAAGCCTTCTATTTCTTACTATTTTCTTTGATGCTTGATAATCAGAGCTAAGGGTCTGAATATCCTCGTCTCAGGTGGCAATATAGATTTTATTTTTGTTTGTATTTTCTTTTTAAATTTCAGTTTTGTAATTTTAATTTTAATTATTGCTTCCATAAAAAATTATGCAAATTAAAAAAAATAATTAATGGTATAGTTACTATTATTATATTTGGCGAGAAAGGCAAAATCATCGATCATTAGGAAGTCCATTAGAAATTAAATAGAAACGAGTTAAAAACCTTCAAAAGGAACAAACGTCCGTCAAAGTAACTGTATAAAGGAAAAGCTTTTCTAACGACTTTACGCGATGTCCAGATAAAATCAGGAATTAGAGACAACAATTCTTCTAAAGTCCAAAGTAGGGATACAAATGAGTCAGACTGATATGGGCAAAATAGAATTTTCTTCTTCTGCTTCTATCAGTCACACTCTTTGCCCACTGCCCGTACTGTGTCCCCCTGTGTTTGCACTTTGCACACGCCCATTGGAGTTGAGCTAATAGCCACCGGAGACTATTCAGACTCAAGTCCGAATCGCAACTTCGTTGGTTTTTTGTAAGCTCCCTGTCGGGGGTCTTTTGCTGAGCTTAAAGTTTGACAAGTCCATTTAAAACTAATTGATAATGAATGCAGTGTTGGAACGTATTCAGCTCAATTCCGTTTTTGAAAACAAAAGGTTGCCTGCTTTGCCATACTACTTCTTCGTAATTCATTGTTGCCATAGTGGTGTTTGGAATTCACTACAGGTTGGGAGAAAGTTGGCCTCTTGTATCAGTGGGTTCTACATCCATCTTTAAACTGGATTTCTCATATTGTCTATATCTTTTGTCCTTTAGTTTTGGCTTTATGTCCTAATTTTTTATTAGGCCATTAAGTATGACTTTGCCCTGCATGAACTCTTTTGATAAGAGAGAGGGAGAGAGAGAGAGAGTTTTATCATCCGAGTCGGGATATTTTCTGTGGACTCATACCAGAATCTACCTCAGCTCTCTCTCTCTCTCTCTCTCTCTCTCTCTCTCTCTCTCTATATATATATATATATATATATATATATATATATATATATATATATATATATATATATATATATATCAAGTGTTTGTAAATGCAGATCAATTATCTTTTAGTTTTCTCTTCATGTTCCATTTTGCTGGTGCTGAATTGACTTGCGTACGCGCTGTAAAACTGAAAACGAAAACAATTGACCCCCAATAGAAGGAACGAAATTGACGTCACTCAGCTCTTTGTTATTGTTTTTAGCCAGCCATACTGGGTCGGGTTCCTGACCTCCCATAGTGAACAGGAAGGTACTTACTGTGTCTTCTATCCCACTTTATCTGTTTTCCAACTTGCTTTCTGCCCTTGTCTTGGAATGAGATTACTTGGTTTTGTCTTGGTCCTGGTCGGATGCCCTGGCTGAGATGGAAACAGTCAAATGTATAGTTAGTTTTGGGATATGATATTTTGTTCCTTGTAAATCATTTCTCTGTTACTGCTATGCATTGTATTATGTTTTCTTTATATTATATATGATTTGTAAAACATTTGAGTGTATTCCTCATAGTGGGGAGCTGTGCTTGTGTCTGGATAAGACTTTAAGGTGATCTCAAACTAAGTTATATTGATGGTATGCTCTTGGAATCTACACCAATTTCTTTTTTGTACAATTCCCCTTCGTCTTACCTTTTCTTGTGTGCTTTAATTGTAATTCTAGAACATTTTACTATCCCATTTTCTTCCTTTTTACTGGCGCTGATATGACCTAAATGTGTTGCAAGCGCCGTAAAACCCTTAAAAACAAATAAAAACAAAACATATCCGGATGGCAGATGTTGAGATTATCTTGGCAAAACGCATAGCATCAATTTTTTGGCCAAGGAGGTAACTTTTACTGTCTCTTGTATCCCTGTTAAATCCGTTTTCCTTCTTAAGGTGTTTTTTTTTTAATCTTGTGTTTGTTCAAGAATGAGATTAAATGTTTTTTCCCCAAGTCGTAGCTGGGATCTTTGCAATAATTATAAATTGCTTCATCCTTAATGCTAAATGCTCTATTAAATTTGATTTCTTGCAATTTTTTATTCTAAATTTAGTCTGGTCTTGTTCGATCCATGTTGATATTCCTGCCGGTTTTTTTTGTTTTGGTTTTGTTTGTTTGTTGTTGTTTCTTTTTTGTTTTGTTTTTTGTTTGTTGTTTTTCTGTTGTTGTTTTTTTTTTTTTTTTTTTTTTTTTTTTGGGGGGGGGGGGGGAGGAGGATTGGGGTATTTTTTGTTGTTGTTTTCATTGGGGGTTTTGGGGTTTTGTTTTATTGGGGGGTTTTTTTCTTGTTTTTTTTTAACTTTTGTTTTATTCATTTTTTCTTTTGTTTGTTTATTTTTATATAAATGCATTTCTTCTTTTGTAATTTTATACAAGAATCGTTTGCCTTTTCAAATTGTGATTTTACTCAATATTTATCTTGTTCAATATCACAGATCTAACTGTTTTCATCAAGATCCTTTTTGCTGAGGATTTTGATAGAAACATTTAGATATCATGTCTCGTCGGTAGTAAAAATTGTGTTCGACTTAAAAGTGGTTTATCTATTTCAATCCTCTGGGTGGGGATCCTGACCTCCCATAGCGGGCAGGGAGGTACACTGTGTGTCTTCTATCCTCTTATATCTGTTTTCCAACATGCTTTCTGTCTTTGTCTCGGAATGAGATTACTTGGTTTTGTCCTGGCACTGGCGGAATCCTATCTGGGAGGGAAACAGTCAAATGCTTCGTTATTGTTTTGGGAGATGATATTTTTTCCTTGTAAATCATCTCTCTGTTATGTATTATTATATTTGTTATTATTAATGTATAATGTAAGCATTTGAGTGTGTTCCTCTTTGTTGGATTTTGTGCTTGTTTCCGGATGAGACTTGTAGGTGATTTCGAACTAAGTACATTGGTGGTATGCTCTTGGAATCTACATCTGATCCCTATTTGTTCTCAATTCCCCTTTGTCTTACTTTTTCTTGGGTGCTTTAATTGTAATTCTAGAACTTTTTACTATCCCATTTTCTTCCTTTTTACTGGCGCTGATATAACCTAAATGTGTTGTAAGCGCCGTAAAAACCCTTAAAAACAAAACAAAACAATATTTCAATCCTTGATGAAAATGTATGTAAACGGTTACACAAATGTTGCTTTGTGATTTATTTTTATGGCTAGCACTATTCAGTATCTGATACTGAATAGTGGTTTTGCACTATTCAGTATCTGATACTGAATAGTGGTTTTGCACTATTCAGTATCTGACACTGAATAGTGGTTTTTGTACGGTGTTTTTTTTTTTCCGAAACCTGACAAAGTTATGGGAAGAGGACAGCTGTGGGAGTGAATCTGGGACTCAGAAAAGTGTACACCAGTGGGGAGTGAACCTGGGACTGGGTTTCGGCGGGTTTCGTAATAAAAAGCAATTACTTTTTACGAAACGCGACGACACCCGGCAATATCCGACAAAGTTATGGGAGGTAGGCAGCAGCGTGTGTGTGTGTGTGTGTGTGTGTGTGTGTGTGTAGGAGGGGGAGGGGATGAACCTGAGATTCAGGGAAGTGTACACCAGTGGGGAGTGAACCTGGGACTCTGGGTTTTGTAAAAAAGCAATAAAAAATGTGTGTGGGGGGGGGATTACTTTTTTTACGATACCCGACAATATGCGGCAAAGCGTGGGGAGTGAACCTGAGACTCAGTGAAGTATACACCACTGGGGAGTGAACCTGAGACTATGGTTTTCGGCGGGCTTCAGCTAGTTTCATATAAAAGCAATTACTTTTTTACGAAACCCAACTAATCCTGGCAATATCCGAGAAAGTTATGGGTAGTAGGCAACAGTGGGGAGTGAACCTGAGATTCGTGGAAGTAAACACCAGTGAGGAGTGAACCTGGGACTGGGTTTCGGCGGGTTTTGTAAAAAAAAAAAGCAATTACTTTTTGTTTACAAAATGCGCCAAATCCCAACAAAATGGGGCAAAGTTATGGAAAGTAGGCAAATAATGGGGAGTGAACCTGAGACAAAGGGAAGTGTACACCAGTGGGGAGTGAACCTGAGACTCTGGTTTTCAGCGGGTTTCAGCGAATTTCATATAAAAACAATTACTCTTTTACGAAACCCGACGAAACCTGGCAATATCTGAGAAAGTTATGGGAAGTAGACAACAGTGGGGAGTGAACCTGAGATTCATGGAAGTGTACACCAGTGGGGAGTGAACCTGAGACTCTGGTTTTCGGCGGGTTTCAGCGAGTTTCACATAAAAGCAATTACTTTTTTACGAAACCCGGCAATATCCGACAAAGTTGTGGGAAGTAGGCAACAGTGGGGAGTGAACCTGAGACTCAGGGAATTGTACACCAGTGGGGAGTGAACCTGAAACTCAGGGAAGTGTACACCAGTGGGGAGTGAACCTGAGACTCTGGTTTTCGGCGGGTTTCAGCGAGTTTCACATAAAAGCAATTACTTTTTTACGAAACCCGGCAATATCCGACAAAGTAGTGAGAAGTAGGCAACAGTGGGGAGTGAACCTGAGACTCAGGGAAGTGTACACCAGTGGGGAGTGAACCTGAGACTATGGTTTTCGCCGGGTTTCAGCGAGTTTCACATAAAAGCAATTACTTTTTTACGAAGCCCGGCAATATTCGATAGTTATGGGAAGTAGGCAACAGTAGGGAGTTAACTTGAGATTCAAGGAAGTGTACACCAGTAGGGAGTGAACCTGAGACTCTGGTTTTCGGCGGGTTTCAGCGAGTTTCATATAAAAGCAATTACTTTTTTACGAAACCCGACAAAACATGGCAATATCCGACAAACTTATTGAAGCAGGCAACAGTGGGGGTGATCCTGAGATTCAGGGAAGTGTACACTTGTGGGGAGTGAACCTGGGACTCTGGATTTTGTAAAAAAGCAATACCAAGGGGGAGGGGGAATTACTTATTTACGAAACCCGCCAAAACCCGACAAAGTTATGGGAAGCAGGCAGCAGTGGGGAGTGAATCTGGGATTTGGACACTGATGAGGATTGAACCTGGGACTGCGAGATGCTGATTCCAGTGGACAGTGAGCTCAGAATGTACTTTTATTTCGAAACCTACCGAAATTTTCAAAAGTTATGGGAAGTGGGCACCATTGGGCAATGAACCGGGACTCAGGGAAGTGCACACCGGTTGGGAGTGAACCTGGGACTGTGAGAAGAGGATATCAGTGGAAATGAACCTGGGACTAGGGAAGATGGATACCAGTGGGAAATGAAGCCGGACTATGGGAGATGGGTACCAGACGAGAATGAAGCAATTACTTTTTTACGAAATCCGCCAAATCCGCCAAAAAACCATAGACTTAGGTTTACTCCCCAATAGTGTACACTTCCCTGAATCTCCGGTTCACTCCCTCACTGTTGCCTACTTTCTTTCCATAACTTTGTCGGATATTGTCGGGTTTCGTAAAAAAGTAATTGCTTTTTTTTTACGAAACCCAGCCCCAGGTTCACTCCCCAACGGTGTACACTTCCCTGAGTCCCAGGTTCACTCCCCACTGCTGCCTACTTCCCATAACTTTGTCGGGTATCGGCGTGTTTTGGCAGGTTTCGTAAAAAAAGAAACACCCCTAACAATACCACGTGTATTCAGTAAATAGATGTCAATTGTAGTCTAATATTCAGTATCTGTTTAAATTATTATTATTATTGTTATTATTATTATTATTATTATTATTATTATTATTATTATTATTATTATTATTATTATTATTATTATTATTATCACGTAAATTTTAATATAGTACGGCAATTAATTCACGGAAGTACATCGCTCAATTAAAAAATGCAGAAAGTCTGCCCACATATTTATAATGAATTGGGTTTGCCTTAGATGACAAAACAAACAAACAAACAAACAACAACAACAATAACAACAACAACAACAACAACAAATGAGACAAACAGAAAAAAAACAAGATTTTTAAAAATAATGAACAATAGAAGAGCACAATAATGAAAAACAACAACGAGATGATAACACATAAAAGATATTCGTAATAAATCGATAACTGATTAAATTACTCCAACTACTTGATTAAAAAAAAAATCATCATAATCATAATAGTGATGATGACGATTACAACAACAATAATAATAATAGTAAGTAAGTAGAAATAATAATAATAATAATAATAATAATAATAATAATAATAATAATAATAATAATAATAATAATAATAATAATAATAAAAGTACAATAGTATAATATCAACATTAAAGCATATTACAAGCAAATAAAATTATAAAAACAAAAGTTTAAAAAATATCAATAGACAGAGGAATTAAAAAAATAATGGGGAAAAAAAAAAACAAGTCACCCCTACCGGGATTTGAACTCTCGAACCTTAAAACTCAGAGTCAAACAGCTTATATCCACCAAGCCATGGTGTCACTGAACTCTTAGTGACATTTAATCATGTCTATTTAGACATTTAAAATGGATTTGAATGCCACTCTTATTTTGATATTTTGAACTGTGTTAATTGCATAAAAGCAAAAATTTAAAAGAATTACGATCAAAATATTTTTACAGCTTTGAATCGGGCTGTCAGTTAGTGCATGTGTTCAATCTGGAAGTAGGTCAACAGTTTATTTCCATTCAACCGAGATTGTCGCACTTTTCACTCTCTCTATAAAAAAGAGTTCCTTATGGATACTGAATAGTGGCAAAGCACTATTCAGTATCTGATACTGAATAACCACTTCCTATTTTTATTTGTTTAATGGTAACCTGCACGGAATGTTTGTTTTAGATTACGACCTACTGTGTCAATCTTTATTATGTCGGAAAGCACTTAAGAAAATTTGGTTTAAAATTAACATGGTGAGAATTCGAAGTCAAGCTTCTTAAAGGTTTGGAAACAAATCTTATCCACCTACAAATATAGCATATATTTTGATTTATTTATTTTACATAAACGTTGTGTAAAATTCCATTTTGGCTACTTAAAAAAAACAACAACAAAAATAAAAAAAATAAACAAGGTTTATCCCGACATAATACCATTTTGAGACAACTGGCACATATTATTATTATTATTATTATTATTATTATTATTATTATTATTATTATTATTATTATTATTATTATTATTATTATTATTAGTATTATTATTAGTATTATTATTATCATTATTATTATTATTATTTATTATTATTATTATTATTATTATTATTATTATTATTATTATTATTTATTGTTATTATTATTATTATTAGTATTATTATTATCATTATCATTATTATTATTATTATTATTATTATTATTATTATTATTACCTATTATTATTATTATTATTATTATTATTATTATTATTATTATCATTATCATTATTATTATTATTATTATTATTATTATTAATGATATCGACTCTAACAGATCATCTCTTTGTCGGGCAACGCAAAAGAATGATTGTTCATTAAAAAATCACATTGAAGATCAAGCTTGTACAAATAAAAATTATAACATTTTATTTCTGTGTTATCGCTTGTTTGTTTTTTAATTTATTTATTTATGTCCTTTTTCTTAATGTCATGAATTATATAGGTATGAGGCATCAAACTGAAAGGTTTGAGCTTCCTTTGGAGACGAGAAGAAGAAAAAGCGGAATGGTTTAAATGCCCCTCACTTCTGGGTTTGTTTTAAATGTAACCAATCGTCTTAAAACGGTAGGTATCACTGGATAGAGTCTTTGACCCCCCCCCCCCACCCACCCCCCACTCCTCGCCATGGTGGACAGGAGGTCATTTGTTGTATCTTCTATCCCCCTATATCTATTTTCTAAGTTGCTTTCCGTCTTTGTCTTGGAATGAGATTACTCGGTTTCGTCCTGGCCCTTGCTGGAGTCCTTTGCTGGGAGGGAAACCGTCAAGTGTATATTTTTAGTGTTGGGAGATTTCTTTCTCATTGTAAGTCATCTCTCTTTTATGTACTGTTACATCGTTTTTGCTTTGTTTTTTGTTTGGTTTTTTGTTGTTGTTTTATTTTATTTTATTTTTTTTTGGGGGGGGGGGGTTGCTGTTGTTATTATTTTGTTTTTGTTTTTGTTTTTTTGTTGTTTTTGTTTTTTCTCCTTTAAATATATAATGACTTGTAAACATTTGAGTATATTCGGTTATTAGGATTCTGTGCTTGTGTCTGGATGAGACTTTAAGGTGACCTCAAACTAAGTACCTGGGCGGAGTTCCTGACCTCCCATAGTCCGGCAGAGAGGTACATACTGTGTCTTCTATCCCCCTATATGTTTTCCAACTTGCTTTCTGTCTTTGTCTTGGAATGAGATTACTTGGTTTTGTCCTGGCCCTGGCCGGATACCCTGGCTGAGAGGGAAACCGTCAAATGTATAGTTATTGTTTTGGGAGGTGATATTTTTTTTCCTTGTAAATCATCTCCCTGTTATGTATTATTATATTTGTTGTTTTGAATTTATAATGTAAGCATTTGAGTGTATTTCTCTTAGTAGGCACCTGTGCTCGTATCTGGATGAGACTTTTAGGTGATCTCAAACTAAGTACATTGATGGTATGCTCTTGGAATCTACACCAATTCCCTATCTGTACCATTCCCTTTGTCTTACCTTTTCTTGGGTGCTTCTAAAACTTTTTACTATCCCATATTCTCCCTTTTTACTGGCGCTGATATGACCTAAATGTGTTGCAAGCGCCGTAAAACCCTTAAAAACAAACAAACAAAATAAGTACACTGATAGTAGAATTGTGGAATCTATATCTGTTCCATATTTGACAATTCCCCTTGCTTATTTTCTTTTCGTGTGCTATATTTGTAAAGCTAGAATGAGATTACTTGGTTTTGTCCTGGCACTGACCGGATACCCTAGCTGGGAGGGAAACAGTCAAATGTATAGTTAGTTTTGGGAGATGATATTTTTTTCCTTGTAAATCATCTCTCTGTTATGCATTGTATTATGTTTTATTTACATATCATCATCATCATCATCATCATCATCAAGTGTCAGGCCTGTTGCAGACATCGGCGATCATGTCTCTCCAACCATATCTGTCCTCAGATCTTCTCAATAGCTCGATTCCTGTTCCTCCTCCACCAATCCATCTGTTCAGATTGTCAATGTAATCTATCCTCTGTCTTCCTCTTCTTTTCTTCCCAGCAACTTTACCCGTAAGTACAATCTTTTCAATACCGTTTTTTCTGTAAATATGTCCGAGAAATTTTAACTGTCTTTTTCTGATAGTGTTTACCAAAGTTGGTCGTACTCCAAATATATATTTACATATATATTATATTTATGATTTGTATCTTTACGAACAGTCACTGGATGACGACCGGGTGCCACCTGCTGCCGTGGCAATCCCTGCGGAGCGAGGTGTTCAGAGTCGCATCATGAATCCCCTTAACGCTGTTATCTGTTAATGAGTAATCAGCCATCATGAATATAATTCTTGGGAAAGTACAGCAGTGGTTTCCCGTTGCCTACTGCCGGTTTGTGTGCAGTTTACTCTGCTAGCCTTTGTCAAGCCAATGACGACATCCTACAAGGCAGTAGAATATAGGCTATACTAAAGTAAGGATTAAGTATAGTAGGGACATACAGAGGACACCACACTGCAGAATGAGTGTGAGGTGGGTGGGTGAGGAGCAGAGCGTGTACTACTCACCGGTGGGTTCTGTCTCCTGCACCATAAGAGGAAGGGGTCCCACCTACTCCCAAACCCAGTTATACCGCCGGGGACTCGGTCGCGCCCATAACAAACTCGGTAGAAACAGGGAGCACTACCGAAGGTGCTGTTATGGACTCAATAATGCATGAGAGGCCATATGCAATAATCTCTGTTATGCGGCGATCAATGCACCTGGAAATGAGGTGTTGGGTTTGAATGAAAATCTATTTCCTTTCAGCAAGCCGGACATCTGGCCCAGACCTTGCAGCCCCCTTGACTGTTCGTAAAGATACAAATAGAATAGGTACATGGAATGTAAGAACATTGTTTCAATCTGGTAAACTAGAGAATGTTAAACAAGAAATGGACAGGATGCAAGTTCATATACTAGGATTAGCAGAAACTAGGTGGACAGGAAACGGTTTAATCCGACCAGGGAACAAAACAATGATATATTCAGGAGGTTTAACATGATAAAGGAGTAGGAATTTTATTTGACCAGAATATCGCTAAAAGTATTAAAGGATGGTGGGGTGTCTCAGATAGAGTAATAGTAGTGAAACTATAAGGAAAACCATTTGACATTAGAATAATTCAAGTATATGCCCCTACATCAGCACATGATGATGAAGAAGTTGAGAAACATTATGAAGATCTAGATTTTGCTATGAAGCAACTAAAATCACAGGATGTTAAAATAATAATGGGTGACTTCAATGCCAAGATAGGCAATTCAAGAACAGAAGAAATAATTGTCCCGTGGGGACTTGGAGATAGGAATGAACGTGGTGAAAGACTAATTGATTGATGTAGAGAAAATGAATTCATTGTTTCAAATACATGGTATAAACAACATCCAAGAAGAAGATATACATGGATAAATCCAGGCGATAGAACTAGAAACCAAATAGACTTCATCCTAATCCAGAAACGTTTTCGAAATGCAGTAAAATCAGTTAAAACCTTGCCTGGAGCTGATTGTGATAGCGACCATGTACCTGTCATCTGCAAAATGAGAATAAATTTTAAAAGATTAAAGAAAAAAAACATCAACCAAAATATGAAGTAGGATTTCTGAAAACAAATCAAGATCTTAAAGAAAAGTTTATTATTGAGGTAAAAAAAACTAATTCCAATTGCTAGAAATAGAAGATCTAACTGATACAGATGAATTATGGAATGGAATTAGAACCTCAATTAATGAAGCTTTACAAGAAAATATACCACAAAAATCTAGAAAAGAGAATAAGAAGTGGATGACTAATGAAGTGCTAGGACTAATGGAAGAAAGAAGGCAATATAAATCAGATGTAGAAAAACATAAAACCTTAACAAAGAAAATAAAGAAAAAATGTAATGAAGCAAAAGAGAAATGGATAAATGATCAGTGTTTAGAAATAGAAATAAAACAAAACAGTAATAGCAAATTTATACATGAAAAGATAAAAGAAGTCAGTGGCAAAAGAGTATGTTCAAGCACAGGATGCATAAAAGCTAAAGATGGCAATGTTTTGATGGATAGAACAGATGTGTTGAATAGATGGTCAGAGTATATAGAGGAACTTTTTTATGATGAAAGAGAAAAACTAACAATAAAAAAGAGATAGACGGGCCACCAATTTTAAAAGAAGAAGTAGAAGCAGCTATTTAAAAAATGAAGTTAGGCAAAGCAACAGGCTCTGATAATATCCCAATAGAAATTATCATAACATTAGAGGATTTAGGTTTAAACACAGTGACAAATCTATTGAATAAGATATATGACAGTCAGTGTTTATAACACTTCCAAAGTCACCAGGGGCCACGGAATGCGAGTTACACCGAACGATTAGTCTTATGAGTCACTTCACGAAAATTCTCTTAAGAGTACTAATGAACAGAATGAGGAAAAGTATAAAACCAGAGATATCAAGAACTCAATTTGGATTTGTCCCCGACAAAGGTACAAGAAATGCTATTTTCACCTTATCAATGTTGATGGAAAGATGTATTGAAGTCCAGAAAGACTTATTTATTTGCTTTATTGATTACTCAAAGGCATTTGATAAAGTTAGACATTGTGAGCTATTTAATATCCTTGAAGGACTAGACATTGACGGAAAAGATCTTAGAATTATTAGAAACTTATATTGGAAACAAAGTGCAGCCGTCAGGATTGAAGGAGAATTAAGCAAATATATACAAATTAAACGAGGTGTTAGACAAGGATGTGTTTTGTCACCAGACCTTTTCAATATCTACAGAGAAAT
Source organism: Berghia stephanieae (assembly GCF_034508935.2). Taxonomy (NCBI): domain Eukaryota; kingdom Metazoa; phylum Mollusca; class Gastropoda; order Nudibranchia; family Aeolidiidae; genus Berghia; species Berghia stephanieae. The sequence continues at coordinate 125,890,304 of NC_088360.1, read as the reverse complement.
AATTATTAGAACTTTAGGAGATAGTCCAGGTATTAAGATCAATGGTGAGAATATCAATAATATAAGATATGCAGATGACACAGCACTAATTTCAGACTCAAAAGAAAATTTACAATTACTCCTCAATAAAATAGTCACAGAGAGTGAACGTATGGGGTTATACTTAAATGTAAAAAATCCAGAATGCATGGTTGTATCAAGGAGAGAAAGAAATCCAATATGCAACTTAATAAGCAATGGAAAAACTATAAAACAAGTTCAGACATTTAAATATCTTGGATACATAATAACTTCAGATGGCAGATGCAACACAGAAATAAAACGAAGAATTGCAATAGCTAAAGATAGTTTTAATAAAATGAGTCTAATTTTTAAAAACCACAATTTCTCAATGACAACAAAACATAGGGTTTTGAAGGCCTATGTATGCGAAAGCTGGACAATTACAGAAGACATTAGAAAGAAACTGGAGGCAGCAGAAATGTGATTTCTTAGAAGGATGTTAAGAATCTCATGGACAGAGAAGAAAACTAATGAAGAAGTATTAGAGCAAGCTGAAACTAAAACGTTATTAATTCGTACAATAAGAAAAAGACAAATGCAATGACCTGCTGATAACAAGTGATATATATATCCTTACGGTCAAGCCGTAACCCCTTCCGGTGTGCGGCACGTGGTCTATGTCTATGTGGTATGACACTCGCTTTCGGATCGGAAGGTCCTGGGTTCGAGCCTCGCGCTCGGCGCATAGTTGAGTCCTTGGAAAACTCTCACCGTACTCAGGTGTAAAATGAGTACCTGGCCGTTAACAGCGTTGTCTTTGTCGGAAAAATTGTAACATCGCCTAACAGGCGTCATCTCCTGTCCTACATGTTAAATGTTGCTGTTGACCAGGGACACCTTGTAAAACGCTTTGAGCACATTAAGTGGATATTGCGCTATATAAAGCTCAATTTAATTTAATTTAATTTTGAATACACATGTGTGTATTTAGTACACGGGTGCAGGGAAAACACAACATCCTTAAATATTTTCCTCCCTGATTCTAAGGGAGACCACTTTGACAATATTTTGCTTTGAAATTTGAAACCGAAAGTTAGCAGTCCACTTTTTCCCACTCCAGTGATGAAACAAGTGACCTTACTTAAATGTTTTAGCTACCTATTACAAAACATGTCAACAATGTAATTAATATTCATATGAGAACTGTGTAATATATATAATTATGAGCGACTGATTCGATCGAAAAATCAGGGTAAGTTGAGAAAAATGTTGAGATTATCGCATCTTGTACTTTAGCTTTAACATTAACTTTAAGCAGGAGTTTAATATCAGGCCAAGACCAACCGAATCGTTGTTGATCATCATCAACTTGGACTTGATGATTGATTCGTTGTTGAGCAGGGTTCCTCTTTCGACCATAGCCATAGTCACTGCAACAAGTGAAATGGCGATATTAGTATTAGGCTAGTTTGCCCTTTTCTAAGTCAATTATTGAATTTGAACGCTGAAAAGTTAATCTGATGCCTCGATCAACGGTATCACAGTTCTCCCATTCACCTGTGTGACCGCTAGTTATCGTTTGTGAGC
>NC_088360.1:125856214-125883714 GCF_034508935.2 Berghia stephanieae | reverse complement strand
CCCCTCTCCTCATCTCCTGTCCCTTTTAATGTTTACCCATTAAGAATAAAGGTCCACGTGAAAACATAATTATTATTCACAGAAGAATAGTATCATATTGATATTATATTTGATGAAACAGCTTTACCCGTAGGACAAAACAACTAGTCACACTCCAGTCATGGGGTATAAAATTGCAGGTTTCCTCACAAAGAGCAGTCTGACCATAACGACACATTACTTAATATTAGATATACTGAAAAATTGTTCTACCATGGTACTTCTATAAAAGTTCACTTGTAAAAATGAAACTATAATACAGAATGGCATAAAGATTCACAAAACCACCTATCAAATAACAATCACAACTTTATTACGTCCCGACATAATTTTTGCTTATTGTTGAAAGTTTTATTATTATGATAAAAGAAACCAAAAACTTTTTGCACACATTCCCAAGACAGCATTTTATTTTGGGTTACCTTTCCTTATAAAAAGCCATATACGTAAAACTCATAGAACTGTGATCGAAAAATAAAACACAAAAGGGAACGAATGAATTATGTAGTACACCAATGCGCGATGATGACCAAATTTTGTATAGCAAAAGTGGGCCGTGTGGTCTATTTATATAGGATAGCTTTTGTTAGGAGTGAGAATCTGTTGAAAAATGATGTTATGTGAGCTTTGCAATTACTTTTTTATCTAACAAGTGTGATTTTGATAGATATATGATGATTGCATTGTTCAGATTTCATGTTTGTCATCACCAGGTCCCTGAGATATACTGGGATTTGTCATCAGACCGTGTCCTAACCATGGAGTATTGTGATGGGGGTAAAGTGGATGACTTGGATTACATGAAAAAACATAAAATATCTGTCAATCTGGTGAGATGTTTTTTTTAAAAAGAATTTCACCTTTAAAGCTATTCAGCCTTTTTATTTCTTTATTACGAAACAGACGGTAATATTGCTTGTTGTCCTATTGCTTTATGGCAAAGAATCTTCTCTTCATTTTATCTGTAAATGAAGTTATTGACACTTAAATAGAATGTTGATGTCTGTGCGCATTTAAAAACAAACAAAAAACTTCCCACAACAGTTGAAGTAGTCCCAATCACCCATTCCCTGCAAGATGGACACAGCTTCTGCCTGAGCTGGTAGCTTCACTGGTCCACACCCTTACTTTCCGTCCTTACTTCATATATCGTTTGTTCTTTGCATGAAACGGTGTTCTGGAATCATGTCATTTTGTTTCGTCTGGACACAGACAAGGGAAAGGAATTATAACCTCTCACAAGTGTTTCCAAGTCAAGGACAATGTTTTTGATAACGGTGATATTTCCTTTTCCTCGTGATGCATCTCTCCTTTTTTGACTTGACTTAGATGCCTTTCGCGTCTCGACCAAAAGATCGGGTCGCCTTGGCTGTTTCCAGTATTTCCTGTGTGAGGTGTCTCCAATATTGCCGGTCCTCTGCTAGGGTTCTCAGGTTTTCAAGGTCCCCTGCCGTTTTCTCCTTTTTTATGTTATGAAATTATATCTTTTATGTAATGTGTACTTTGTCAACATTTAATTGTAGGTATTCCTTTTGGTGGCAATCCTGTGTCCATGCCAGTCTTGGACACTATGGTGGTTTTATACCAGACACAGGGATAAAAAAAATGTTTTTTAAAAATTGAGCTTTTATCTAGCGCAATATCCACTAAACGTGCTTAAAGCGCTTTACAAGGGGTCCCTGGTCAACAGCAACATTTAACATGGAGGACGGGACATAACGCCTGTTAGGCGATATTACAGATTTTCGGACAAAGACAACGCCGTTAACGAACAGGTACTCATTTTACACCTGAGCACGGTGAGAGAATGTGAGTAAAGAGCCTTTTCCAAGGACTCAATTATGTGCCGAGCTCGAGGCTCGAACCCAGGACCTTCCGATCCGAAAGCGAGTGTCAACCACTAGACCACATAGCCACACATGGATAGATTGCTTCAATCTGCTTCTGATCTTTGATGTACTCATCCTCTTTTTTTTTTTTTTTTTGACATGATAGTTATTGATCCAAATCAGAATCATTGGTATCCCCTTTATCGGCCCTGAAATGACCTAAAGGGTAAGTGTTGTAAAAACGTGAAAAACAAAAGAGAACAAATAAAAAGCATCAACAACAAAAAACCTGTGCTGAACTGGGAATGACCTACCAAACACATTATGAATGCAACATTATCAATGGAGAGCGTGTATTGCTATATATATTTTTTTATTTATTTATTTTTTTAAAACATTGTTACTGTCTCATGGTTATTATTGCTATTTAAAGATGTTTTAAGTTTTGTTTTTGATTTTTTCATTTTGTTTTTTGTTTTGCATTTTATATTTTTGTTGGGTTTTTTTTTGTGGGTGATTCTGCATTATTAAATATGATTATGTCATGTATTCCCTTTTATTTTTTTTTAAAGGTAGTAGAGAGACTGGGGGAATTGTATAGTGAAATGATTTTTGTGGCAGGTTATGTCCACTGTGATCCTCACCCTGGCAATGTGCTGGTCAAAAAATCCAAGGATGGACCACAGATTATAATGCTGGACCATGGCCTTTATCAGGTAAATTTCAAGGGTGCGAATGATGATCTTTTTATGTTTGTTTTTTTTTTTCAATGTCAGTTTACGATGTTTGATTCACAGTTTGTTTGTTTTTTATAGATGATCAAAATTACCAAAATAATCCACCCTATTACCATCTGAAACACAATTTTGTTAAAAATTAGTTTGTTACATTTTGGGCAGATCAATCGGGTTTAAAGATTCAACTTCAAATGTAAAGCGAAATTCTTTAATTACCATAGATGGTATCTTTACTATTCTCATTTCAACTTGAGTTATTTATTGTTGACATGACGATTTTACTGATTTTTTAGTGACATTTAAAGGAGGCCATCCGCATAGCAAGGTGGTAAAAAGATTGTCCGTCAAACAAACATTTGATCTAAACAGGAATCACTCATGTCAACCAATTAAGCAAATGGGGCTGATCTTGCACATAGACGATGTGAAAGTGAAAATAGAATCAATTTTAGGCTGGTTATTCTCATGCTGTGTGCAATTGTTTAATATCGTTAAAATGGAAAATGAATGTTATTTTGCCTGTCTTTTCAAATTTTTTGTAAGTGCAAAAAGCTTCAGAACTTATTTTCTTACAATTTGGGTTACTTGATATTAAACAAAGGGTTATTTTTCCCCTTTTATTGAAAATATTACTATTTAATACCAGCTATGGTGGTGGTGGATTGCAGAGTTTTCTGGCTAAACTTGGGTCATAAAATTTGAATTTTTTTATGACAAACTTGCTGTAAAGTGAGGCTACTAGTGTCCATTTATCCGTGCATCTCTAGTGAGTATGCTATTGTGACAGTTTCTTGTATTTGTTTTGTTGTGGTCTGAAGTATCCATTTCTTTTTTTATCTTTCCTTTTCTTACCATAGACTTTGACAGATGAGTTTCGTGTCAATTACAGTAATATGTGGATGTCCATGATAAATGCAGATGTGGAAGGCATGAAAAGACATGCAGAGGCCCTCAATGTGGGTGAATTCTTTGGATTGTTTGCCTGTATTTTGACAGCAAGGTCATGGAAAGCGCTTCAAGCAGGCATCGACAAACACAAATTGACAGACACTGAGGTAGCCAAAAATATTCCCTCCCTCCTGATCCAAAGTGATTATTTATATATTTTAAAAGTCTATTTTGTATTTTTGCTCACCTAGATGTTTGACAAATTGAATAATCGTAAATCAAAACCTGACTAAAGGTCAGCCTAGCCTATTTTGGTCCAATCTTACACTGCATTAGAATATCTAGTGGCTTTTTTGCACAGTTGACATTTTCCAGTTCATCTGTATTTTGACAACAAGGTCATGGAAAGCGCTTCAAGCAGGCATCGACAAACACAAATTGACAGACACTGAGGTAGCCAAAAAATTCCCTCCCTCCTGATCCGAAAGTGATTATTTATATATTTTTAAAGTCTATTTTGTATTTTTGCTCAGCTAGATGTTTGACAAATTGAATAATCGTAAATCAAAACCTGACTAAAGGTCAGTCTAGCCTATTTTGGTCCAATCTTACACTGCATTAGAATATCTAGTGGCTTTTTTGCACAATTGACAATTTCCAGTTCATCTGGTCACATCAAGCAATTGATGAAGATATAATTTACTTTTTTAAATTAGGAAATCAGTGTTGAAATATTTATTGACATCCTATTTCTATTCTTACATTACAAATAATTTAAAAGTAAAATATATTAAACTGGTCAACCAAAATTAATTTGTATCAAAATCCCCTACCAATTCCTGACACTATCACATCAAATGACATCAAATGTATTTGTTTAAAATAGGGAGACTAAAGAAGCCATTCGAATACTGAAGCACTATGTCCAGCAGCAGTCTTGTTGGGCTTTATTTTAAGTCATCACACGGGACGGGAAAAGGTATATGAATGTAGCATTCAAGGAAAGAGAAATCCATCAATGGCATCCCCACAGCAGCAATAGTGAAGTCAATGCAAATATGCTCTCACTGTCATTATATATGATTGACTGATTCATGGCAGATCTACATTCCCCCCTTTCCCCCCACCCCTTTTCCTTCCACCACTTCCTGCAACAAATCCTTCTCTATACCAAAAAATACTATATCGTAATTTGTGTTGTTTACTGTCACTTTTTTATTTTTTCACTTCATTCAGTCGTATTGTTTTTTTAATTGGCTCATGACTCTCGCTCATTTATTTGAAATCAGATTTTTTACCATCATGGATCGGTTTATAACAATAATCAGTATTGTTTTTACTCAGTATTGTCCTTTTAGTTTTTGGTAGCTCTGATTCTATGTACTGATTTATTGACATAATTATGTGGTTACAGTGCTAAATTTTCAAAGCTTTGTCAAAATATTTTTACACACCAACTAGTATATAATGAACTCCTAGGGATTGTGAAAATGTCTTTTGTTCTATTGGTAGTTGATTATATGTATGAAAAGCAATTTTGATTGAATAGCTGTGTCGATTATAAAATCGCTCTTGTACCAGAGTCATTGTTTCTGTTACATGGGTTGGTGTAGATTGGTTTGCCTCGCAGAAAAGAAGCACATTGGGTTATTTTTTATGCCAAGTACGAAAAAGGACAATAGTACATTTAAGGGGATTGTTTTTTTTTTGTTTTTGTTTTTTTGTTTTTTTTCTGATAAGACAAATGTATATTTATTTGATTAATTATATCAATGTTTCATGCAAATATCTTTAAAGAGGAATGTTCATCAAATTTGAGTTGGTTATTTACAAGTTGGAGTGCATCTTATGTGATATGACACTTTCATTTTTTTTCTACTTTTGTATCTTACAAGAATTGTTCAATTTTCTCTTTTACACAGAATGAAGCTATCAGATCAAGTGTAAGCAATTATTTGATGGAAATCACAACCATCTTGCGACGAGTACCAAGACAAATGCTTCTTCTTATTAAAACAAATGATGTACTCAGAGGAATAGAATCAGCTCTGAAATCAAGGGCTAGTTCAGCATCTTTCATTTATATGGCCCGCTGTTGTGTGAAAGTAAGTAAAATATGCCAGACTCATTAATGAACCACACTCCTTTTCCACTCTTCCCAATTCACCACATTGTTGCTTTTGAATATGTCTTCTCCACAAATCGGATCCTTTTTTTAAAACTTTTTTTCTTCTAACCCAAAGATGATATGACCAATTGTCAGAACTCTAGCTAACAGTGCTCATGATGTGACAACAGTGAACACATTTCATCGGTGATCATTTGCACTGTACTATTGAAAAGTGTGATACCATCCTTATAGTCTGTGCATCTAGATCTCATTATTGATCAAGAGAAGAAGGAAGTAAAGTTATAATTTCTGTAGGTCATGGATTTAAAATATAGTTGCCCAACAAAACAAAAATTTCCAGTGGCATTTATGTGACAAAAATAATAAATATAGGATATTGGAATGACCTAGCTAATCGTCAAGGATTTCCTAAAGAGATAAATTTTAGACTTTTTTTAAAGGTTTAAAAGAGGTCCGCTGGAACCGAATGTCTAAAACTTCTCCGAGTGACTTTTGATTTTGAAATAGAAGTAAGATTGTCTGATGATCAAAGAGATGATAGATTTTTAGATCTGCCAGATAGAGAGGGGCTAAACTATGAAACGGTTTGTAGGTCAAGCAAGCAATCTTGTATTTGATTCTTGTTTAGACAGGATGCCAATGAAGTTGCTTTAAACAGTAGTGATGCTGTTTCTCGATTTGTTTGTGTGATCAATTTAGATAATGTATGAATTTACTCTCTTGTTATAAATGACTCAGTAAGATCATAACATAATACAGAGCTACAGTAATCCAGTCTACTTATTATTATTGTGTGAGCAAGTAACCTCAATGTCCAAAGCAAAAACCAGTGATGTGACTGATGTTTCTTATTTGGAGATACATTGATTGGCAGAGTTCAGATTTATTTAAGTCTATTGTTAAATATTCATTATAAAAGAAATCAAGATATCAGACATTTTTTTACGAATTCAATCTTACAATCGTTGATATACATACAAACAAGAATTTGAAATGGAAAGGCTTCAGTTTGAATCAATATATTATTTGAAGCCTTTCCATTTTCGTTAGTATTTTTACAATTCAGGTAGCCCCATCCACCCTCTACTTTTCCAGTCATTGGTATAAAACTCTTAAGCAGAAGATTCATTCTCTTCGAGTCAATGGCTTGTAGAGCCGTCTCAGGCTTTGATAGTAATTAGAAATATGCATGAGTAATGTTATTCTAAACAGCATTGGTGCATGTTGGATGTCTCAACAATTATATTGTTTTTTTCTTCCCCAGGCTGTCAGTGATGTGGAATTGACGATGTGCTCAGAGTGGAGGTGTTACATCAGAAATAAATTTCATCGAAATGTGTTATTGACTAAAATATCTTTATACTCTCTTTATCTCAGGATTCTCAATTCACCCTTAGGGTTTCTGTTTAAAAAAGACTTGATTTTCATCAGCTGACATTGAGTGTTATAAACGACATTGTTATTTTACAGGTATTTATGCAAAATGTTTATGCTAGTTTAAATTATTTCATGACATACTGTGATAATGCTTCTTCAAGAAATTTTTGCTTATCCCATTTTTTCCCCCAATCTGTTATCCCTCCCTGATTTTCTCTCCTTTTGCTTAAACCATACAATTTGGTTTCGATTCATGTTTGGGTTCCTTTGCTAAATGTGAAATAATCAATTAGAATTAGATGTGTCTGCATGTTTTTCCCCCCATAAATCTTTGTTAGAAATTGTACAAGGGTGAACTGAAAAGTCTTGATGCCTTGTATTTTCAAAATTGTAATAGATTCGAAATTGACAAAGGTATCAAAACAAACTTAGTTTTTGTCTTTTCCGTTTATTATTTTAAATTTCAGCATTGTCACCGTTCTCAACCACACAGAGCCACCAGTGAAGCACAAGTTATTGCATCAAGTTGAAAATATCGACTATCAAGTCATCTCTGCCTGCACCTTGCAATCATTGCTAGAATTTGCCCCCTTGAGGTGCCTCTTAAGTCCTAAGAAAATAAAAAAGTCACTTGGAGCTAAATCAGAACTATAAGGGGGGTGTTCTATGACTTCAAGAAAATTTTCTCTTTCACTGTGATCATGCTTTTGTGTACATATTCTCGGTATTTAACGGGCACAAACCTTTCTTTAACCCAGGATATATCCAACCCTTCCCTATGAAATTCCAAGCCTTTGCAAAATGTCTGATTGTTTTATCTAGAGTTGGCTCAATTAACTTTGTCAATTTTTTGTTATTGATTTGTTGATGTACTTTGTGGACGAACAGAGCTGCCAGCTGTACACCAAAAAGACATATTTTTAAGCTTTTTAAATCAATGTTATGCTTTTTTGTTCTACAAAACACCTTTTTTTGTCATTATCAAGGTTGTGTGAATGATTTAAGCAATTTTTTTTTGGTGCAGAATCTGGTCTCATTGAAAACTGAAGAAAGCTGCATTTTTCATCATCCATTTCCAGCTGATCGTGTTTTCTGAAGCCTAAACCAGAATCTTTATTTGGGCAGAAGTAGCCTTTACCAATTTTATTGTGGAATGGAATCTTCCAATAGCGATTGAAGATGATTATGGTGATATATATTTTTAACAATTAAACATTTTCCTTCAAAATTACACCTTTTCTTTAGTTGGTGTTGGCAGCTCTGGACGAACACTATGAGCCTGGTCATTAATATTAGTAGAGACAATATAAGTTTCAGTAAAACACTTAGCACACCTTTGAACTATTGGAATGTCAACCCACGAGTCACCATAAACAGGTTTCACTCGTTTATTGATGCTTACTGTACCTACACATCTCTCTGCAGTGAAAAACTCCAGCATGCAGTTCGTTGCATAATTTTTTGTGTGATTTCTCTGACTGACATTTTGGATTAAGGGTTCTTTCATATAAGGTAAATGAAAATAAAAGAATAGAAGCTAAACAAAATTTAATGACCTTATAGAAAAATAAATATATTGATATTTTAGTTAATTTATATTTTAAGGGGGGGGGGGGGGGGGGGGGTGGAGGGGTTCTTGTACTTATGTCTGGGTAGGACAATGATTAGATTTGGATCTGCTTTGTATTCTACGTTTCAACTTGGCCTACTTTTTTTCCTGGATTTTTAAAACAATTCCACCATGCCCTTTTTACTGATGTTGAAGTCTCTCGGGCATGGTAAAATCCCTGAAACATCACACATTCCAATATTCCTTTTGGGAATTTTCTGAAATGGATTTTTATTGATGATTTGTTGATTAAAACTTTTTCTTACTTATGCTATGAAAACTGCCAAATGTTTTTCTGATATTACATTTACTTCAGCCTTCAGTAAGGCATTTATACTTGTATAACACGAACTATGTACTTAACATCTCAGTCCTTGTTGCCTTGGACTTGGAAGAGATCCCCTCATGGTGAGAAAACATTGGTCCCCTGAAACAGGGTGTACTTTATCACTCTGGCTTTGTTGTCACTCCTATCATCATTCTATCATTTTCCCCCTCCATGTGGCATTTTTTTTCCTGTTTAAGAATTAGCCATAATTATCACCTCCAGAGTGTCACTTTCCACTGGTATTCACTTGCAAATGACAGATTTTCAGTATTATTTTGATTGTATGGAAATGGATTTTATCATTCATGCTAATAAGCGTAGAATTTCTATACAGGAAAACAGTGGTCTCCACCAAAATACAATCCATATCCGACAACAAAATATTGAATTTTTAACTAAGATAAAAACAAACCTTTAATAGAAATAATTGCTCTTGTTAATGTTAATTTGGAATTTAATTGGATTATCTCCCTTTTGATTTGGAATTCAGGAAACCAAAACCCTGTGACTTTTGATTGATATGACGTGTGGTATGGGTATCGTAAGACTAAGAATATTACATGTAAGATCAAGTTAAATAGAATGTCACTGCGTTGAGACTTGTGGGGTAGACGCTAAAAAGAACAATAGCTGATCATAATATGGTACATTTGTACGACCCTTTGTCCTCCATTTCCTTGTCTTCTAAATGAGGCTACTCCATTAGGGCTTTCAATTTCAAGAAAAAATCTATCAAATGGGACGTATTCCAAGCGCAGAAGTCGATTTTGATATTAATATTATATATCAATACACAGTCATAACAATAAAACTATAGAGAAATAAATTAAAAGAATGTCATCTCCGTAAAATAAACCAAAAAAATATATACAAATCTATATGACTATTCCCGTCTCAGCTGAAGTGCAGGGAAACCATATGAAAAGGGAAAAGAGGAGCTTAGAGATTGACATGAAAGACCCTGCCCATCCAATTAGATTATAACTTGGAGAGTAATTTAGTGGAGACTATGGAATTTCACCAAGATTTAATTTTATTGCTTTGTTGAATATTTTGACCAATGAAGTTTTAAACTAAACAAGTGTTGTTGTTCGTTTTTTTGATTTTATGTGTGTGTATTTGTGGAAGACATTACCCTTTTATTTTGCGGATGTATCTCATCATGTTATTCCATACCTCTGCAATTGTAGCTCTGATTTTGGAGATTTAATAATTACTTTTTGAATACGAACCAATAAGTAATTAGTGGTGGAATTTCCTTAGGCTGGTGGAGGAATGCTGGTTCACAGCCTTGCTATCTCTTCTATCTTCCCATATCGTTCCTCCTTTCCATTCAGATTAGGGCCTTGTTCTGGAATGAGATCATTTGGTTTTTGGGTAGGGTCTTTTGGCCTCTCTTGTTGAGTGGAGAGGTCACTATTGATGTCTGCTTTCCTGCCATATCCCCTTTTCCAGGTTGCTTTCTGTCTTCGTCTTGGAATGAGATTACTTGGTTTTGTCCTGACTCTCGCGGAGTCTTTGGCTGATAGCAAAACAGTCAATATTAGTTTTGGGAGATTACATTTTTCCCTTGTAAATCAACTCAAAATGACTTTTGTGTACTGTTACATTTTTCGTGTTGAATATATTTTGTAAACATTTGAGTTTGAGTGTAAGTGTATTCCTCTTTGTGCTTCTGTCTTGATGAGACTTTTAGTTGATCTTCTAAGTACATTGATAGAATGCTCTTGGTATCTGTTTCTGTCCCCTGTTTGAACCAGCTCCCTTTGTCTTACTTTCCCTTGTGTTCTTTTAATTTAAAATCTAGAATGTTTTAACTATCCAATTTTTATTACCTAAATGTGTATCAAGAACTGTAAAACATTAAAAACAGACCATTTGATTTCACCTGGACCTGTCTGTAGTTTTTGCTAAGAGGAAAATAATTTTAAATTAACCTTCATTAAAAAACAAATTGGTATTTTAAAGCCTGCAAACACACCTGTAATTAGAACGGTAATTTTATTTTCGATGGTCGACTTGCTGGTAAAATGGAAGATGGAGGGTAGGAGTTGGCTGGTAAAAATGACAGATTGGCATGCGTCAGTAAAACATTCGGCATGCCAGATACTTTTTGGGCTTGCCACAGGAAGGTGGCTTCCCTTTGATTTTTTTTTAACCAGAAAGAAAACTTTAAACCTACCAATTTCATAAAGTATCATTAAAACACTGCTTATAATTTATGAAATTATATTTTTCCTTGTTTAACAGATCATAGTCATTCACATGTTTCACCATTACAAGTGAATGTTTTGCTTTTAGATTTAATAATGATTCCAACAATATGGAGCTTATATGGAGCAGTTAGTCTCAATAACTAACCATACCACAAGGGTTCTGATTAGTCTCTTGGGTTGGGATAAAAAAAAAAAAAAAAAGAAAAGATGAAGACTATTGACAAATGTAGAGTTCTACCAATCAAGGAACGCAAATTTCTATGAAATTGTTATACATGATAAAGCACTTTTGAATTTGAGCACGTTTAGTTGAGTGGATTTGAGCTATACAAAAGCTCAATTTAAAAAAAAAATTAATAAGGGGGAAAATCCATTTATATCGATTGAGACCAATGGTCTGGTCCAAATTAAATGAGTTTTGTAATTTTAAGAGAACAGTTTCAACATATAAAAGGGGGTATATAAGCCGCCAAACATTTAATAAGAGAGGAAATCATTTCTGGTGGCTTTTGTTGAAACAAGTTATTTCTCATAAAATTACGACATTCAACTCTTTAATTCAATTTGAACCAGATCATTGGTCCCAATGCTGTCACAGACAATGGGGTTATTCTTTTGACCGGTATTTTTTATACAACTACCGTCTGTTGTCAATATGGAAAGTCTTCATATTCACTATTGTGTCATTGTCAAGTCTACCATTTTAAATATATTCCTCATTTGCATCCTCGCCGAGATAAATACTCAATGGGTCTTCATCCACAACAAACGAAGTCTCATGTAAGTCAAACAGTGGACTCATCCCATTAAATAGACAAAAGTAACTTGAAAGAAAGCATAAAAGAGAGGGGAATTCTGGCATTGAGGAGGGGAAGTGGCACCTTACACATAATTCACTTGGTAACTGAAATTTCATTTGCTTATGTTGAGTAATGAAACCAGGAGTTCTAGAATACACCTTGACACAGAAATGGTTTTGGGGTTCCCGTAGTTCAATTGTTGGAGCATTCAAATGGAATTGGACTGGTCCTGATCCTGGTTGAAGTGGTATTTTTTTTTCCTGATCTCGCTTAACCACCTTGCAATGATTAGGTAGCTGGGTCTATTAGATCTGGTGGAATGTTCTTGGCAAGAGACTTTCATCCTATCCAAAGGGTGGTAAGCAATTGCTATTGTCTGTTTAGCGCTATAGAAACAAGAATAAACTCAAGTTCCAAGGGCACCATAAAGACTTGGGTCAAAAATAAATTACATTTCTCAATGAGATTGTTGTGAGGAGACAATTATTACTAACATTTCAAGGGTTTGAGGGGCATTGAATACAACATTATCATAGAGGAAAACAGTGAGGGAAGTAGCCTGTAACTGTAACTAAATTATGATTCCCATTTGCCATGAAGAATAAATACAATCATACTTATACACACACAGAGACAGAAACAGAATAAATCAAATCTGACAAAGGATATTGTTTCAAAAATGTAACTATGAAAGTTTATTCAGCAATAAAGAGCGCGAAATTCTTTGGCGGGGGGGGGGGGGGGGGGGGGGGGGGGGTTCCACTGCCTCAATGTTACCCCTGTTTGCTTAATTACCAGCTGCTGGCTTCAGCTAGTAAACCAGTCTTATCACGAAACAAAAATTAGTTGATATGACTGTGGCCACTATATTTAAAATTAGGTAACTTAGAAGATGTATTGAACTTCTTCATTTCTTTACCTAATAATTCAAATTGCGTAATTAAATGTCATGATCTTAACTCTATATCAACACACTCTCTCACTTCAATGAGACATTACGCTTTCTCAATCAACATAATAAAAGCAGAATAATAATAATAACAATATAAAAATATATATGACACGATAGTGACTAGAAAGTTGTTTTTAACACAAATAATGAGTAAATATATCAAATGAAATCTTTCTATGATATTATTTGTTCTCACCCTATGGTATTGTAATAACAGGGACTTCAAATCAATATAATAAGGCACAAAATCACATCGAGGAGGTAAAGTAAGACAAAATATCCTCTCACTCTTCCTCATTGTCACATTAAATTCATTTTATCTCAATATCTTGAAAAAGACTAGAAATTAATACAGGACCTATGGGTATAAAATAGTTTGAAAACAACAAATTAAAAACAGCATAATGATGATAGATTGTTATAATCAGTTAACTGCCATACTCTGGAAAAAAATCGTGAAAACAGGCAATTTGGTTTCACCTGGGTCCCGTCTTTAGCCTTTGCAGAGAGGGAAACAATCGGATGGATTTAATTTGTTTATTTTAAGGGTTTTCAGGCGCTTGCAACACACTAAAGTCATATCAGCGCCAGTAAAAATTAAGAAAATGGGATAGTAAGGGAATTACAATTATAGCACCCAAGAAAAAGTAAGACAGAGGGGAATTGGTTCAAAAAGGGTACAGATGTAGATTCCAAGAGTACACCATCAGTGTACTTAGTCTGAGATCACCTAAATGTCTCATCCTGACTCAACCACAGGTCCCCATTAAGAGGAACACACTCAAATGTTTACAAATCGTAAAATAAAAAATAATAAAGTGCATAACAGAGAGATGATTTACAAGACAAAACATATAATCTCCCAAAACTCTTAACTATACATTTAACTGTTTCCCTCCCAGCCAGAGCCAGGACAAAACCAAGTAATCTCATTCCAAGACAAAGACAGAAAGCATATTGGAAAACTGATACAATCCAGCATGGTTTCCTTGAACTCATTTGAATGTCCCAAATTTCTTCCTTATTATTCTTTGTTATCATCCCATTCCTTCATAGAACTAATTTTCGTCCCAAACACAATTTCCTCAACTAATTTCACCCAGTCAGTGTAAAAAATTAGTTTATTAATTGAAAGATTTTTTTTTAAATGCGATCTGTGGTTTCGACCACTGATGATTTACTGCGACATTGACAGTTACATATGTTTATCTATCTACAATGCATGTGCATGTATACAGTATGGTACACACGCAGAAACACACACACTCCATCGCCGTTTCGCATAACTGACACCTCTCTGCTCATTCTTATCACTTCCCCATTCGTTCCAATTTCAATACCACACGCTACAACAGTAAAAGAATGTTGTTAAGTAAAACAGAAACCCCCCACACACACACCAACTTCTTGTAACATATTATGTATAAAGTTATCTCCCTCAACATAGGCAATAATGTAAATAATTAATAAAGTTAGTTCCCTGTATTCATCCTTAAGCGGAGATTCGTCTTAGGGTCTATCTCAAGGGAAGACTGGAATAGCCCAGGTGTCAACCGCATCTCAGCGCCGCAAATTGAGCCATGGAGAGGTGGCTTGTACTTGTTGAATGCCACAGAACAAGGTGAATATTCAAACTAAGTATCTGTCGGGTTCAAAGCTAAGACCATAAAGCTGAGCCTCATTGCCACCCCTATCCCCCTCTCTATCAAGTTGTTTTGGCAAGGCATGGTTTCCTCGAACTTTTTTGCATATCCTGAGGAGTTCAAGGAAGTCGTGCTGGAGTGTATAGAGGGATAGAAGACAATAAGCGCCTCCCTGCCCACTATGAGAGGTCAGGAACCCCAACCAGGATTTAGTTCGTAAATCAACCTTCTTTTAATGTTTTGTCATTGCAAAGTCCCAGGTTTGTGAGTTTTTGCCAAAATGAGGGTTATTTAAATCGGTCAACATTTGAAGGACAAGTTTTCTGGCCAATTTTTAACACATTTTTCTAATTAAATGGTTAAGAGGTTTCTAAAATACAATGAAATCAAACGCAACAAGATCAGCCAAACTGAGAATCAGATCTCATAGGATCAGTCTCATTGAGTGGAAGCTGCTCGTTTTTCTGCTCATTGGTATTCTTAAAAAGAAATGGATTTCGATTTCTCATTCGATCCGTGTTCATAAAATATGAAACCCACTATGCATTGAATATATTCTTGCGTGGAAACAGTTGATCGTCTTTTCGTCGCCTTTTCCTTCCACCTCCATCTTTATGTGGAAAGACAATCTGATTACAAAATAAAAGTGTTGTGTGTGACAAAAAAGATACACCTTTGATTCAAACCTCTTGCTTCTTGGTTCAGAAATTTTTATCAATTCTGTGCAAATGAAGACACGTTCTTTACAACAGGACAGATCATAATTACAGCAACAGACATTTTATAGTTACACAAAAAAAAATTGATTGCACAGGTAGGTTTAACACACTCTCTCTCTCTCACTCTCTCTCTCTCTCTCTCTCTCTCTCTCTCTCTCTCTCTCTCTCTCTCTCTCTCTCTCTCTCTCTCTCTCTCTATTTATATATATATATATATATATATATATATATATATATATATATATATATATATATATATATATATATATATATCCCATCCTCCTTTCTCCTGCTCCCCTTTCCCGTAATGAAAAGCGAGTTCTTTCTGTCTCCTTCCCCTTTCAATTCGTTCTTGTAACCTTTTTTTTTTTAATTTGGGGGGGGGGGGGGGGGGGTAGAGGGGGAGGAGAAAGGGATGAAAGGATGATCTATAGCCAAATAATTTAGATTATGCTTCAAAACATAACGTCAACAGTGTTCATACTATCTTCAATCATTATAGATATTTATTAAAACTGAGCCCCGTAAGTCAGGACTCTCAATTTGCTCAAAAGTAATTTGCTTTGTCTCATGAATTGTGGTTGCCTGGTGCAAAATCAACCAGTGGTACAACTAATGTTTATTTTAAGAGGGCTGCCTTCTCGTAATCTGACATATTGCAACCGCCCAATTATGAAGACAACTATGAAAAATGAATGGATGGGAGGAGGTTGGCACAAATATACCATCGGGATAGGTATTGACAGCTTTTTATTTATAGTATCTGATAAAAGAATGTTAATTTAGAAAGGCTTTTGATCATTTCATCTGAAAGAAGGTAAATTGTAGATAACATAAGTTCAATGCCTGCAATACTCTTGGTTCAAAGATATATCAGAGAGTATTGATGCAGAATTCTTTTTAAAATATCTTAAAACATTTCTTTTTAATATGTAAGACTGTAGAATTATATTGCTTTGTTTCATATTGCATGTTATTGTCACGTTACTGTTAAGCATGTTTTGAGCTTGTTTATATAGGGGCTATATAAATACCATATTTTATTATTATTAATAGTAATAAGCAGCAGAAATCTATACCTATGCCCAGCTTGGAACAACTCAGCAGCAAGTTTCATACAGATAACAGCATGGGATCCTGATCCTTTGCATTTTAGTCTCCTTCAGTCATAAATTCAAATCATCTCATTAATTATAGACAGGTACACATACAAAAATAAATACGCTCTTCCGTGTGGCATCATTAGATACCATCACCTAAGCTTCCATGAAGGAATATAGATAATCCATCAAACAAACAGCTGATGTCAACAAGAATCGCCCTTTTACAATATGAGCAAATGGGAGTTAATAAGTTTACCCAAGAAATAAAACGACACTGCATGAAGCAGGGCTTGGACCTGCAGTTATAAGCTAGGTTGAACTGTTGTTCCTAATCTGCAGGCAATTAGAAGTTATCTGGTTGTATCTCAAGACATTAAGATCGAATTAGCCTTAGCATCCCTTTCTTAAAACATATTTTGCTATCATTATGAATACAACAAACAGACAATGACCTTTCTAGTTACATGGTGAATGAATAAAAGTTCTTAGTATGAATATGCCAAACTATATAATAAATGAAATAATAAGAGAAAATAACGGCGAAATTGATGAATGTCTGGAAATCCAAAGAATATAACTGAATGTTGATTCATCATTTTCAACAGCAATGATATATTATTGGTCAATCTACCAGGAATTGGTAAAAAAGAATAGCAAAACAATAAATATTGAATTTTATATCCATCTTCGATAGAATGTGAGAAGCTTTTCTCAAGGTCTCGTCATCAGAATACCATGACAATGTTTGGATTCGGGGAACCTTTTCTTAAGTCTAAAACCAGACACATATTTACTACTCCATTACCAATGAATGCATCAACAATACATTAGAAACCAACATCCAATTATTAAGCTTAAAAAGTCAAGTCTAAACAAATAGATTAGGGAACTAATTGATAAATTGTAAAAACGTTAACAAAATGTGAAGAAATATAAAATAATGTAATGCGTATGAACATTTTGAAAAAAGTTGTAATGAAAACAATTTTCTGAATTGGGATAATTAATTCATTGGCGATAGTTAAATATCAAACGAAACAAAGTCAAATAAATATTGCTGTAAATAGTATCTCATTTGCTGATGGCAGGTTTTTACTATGGCAGATAAATTCAATAACTTGATCAATCAAACAAAAATGAAAGTTACTGAAAAGATTTAATAAACGATGAAATGTGATCCTGAACTCAAAAAGAAGGAGTTTTTTTTAATAGTTGAGGAATGCGTTTTTATTTGTTTGATTATAAGGAATGTTGTTTATGTTGTCTCAGCAGCAGTAGTAGTATCTTTAACTCTATAACTATAAAACATAAACCAAGTGGAGTAAAATTAGTGAGTTCAAAAATGAATTTGTCAATAAATCAATCAAAAAATGGAAGTCATAAGAGTTTAATGTCCAATCAAAATCAAATTTATCAGATGGTGATGAAAACAATGTTTGAGCAATACAAATTCTAAATCGATTATGTCAATATGAAATTGCATTTTATCCCAACATTTTTGATTGCAATTTGACTCAAGATGGAAAATGAGTTTTGAACCATTCAGTCTCAATAATAATATCAATATAAAATATCTTGCATTCCATTTATAGTTTTTGATAGTTAAATGCCTCTATACTATTACACCCTCATGTAACATATGACATACTTTCCTTCCTATCACAGAGAGCTTGTGGTGTAAAAGGAAAATGTTGGTCATTGGCTTGAGGATTGATGGGGTTGTAAAATGGCTATACACTGTTGAGAAACTAGTTCCTCCTCAGCATCTACTTCCCGTTTTCTTTTCCAAGAACCTGTACAGCAAAGCAAAAATGTAAAAATCTGACATGAAAAAAATATGCAGTCAGTTGAAATTTTAATCTATATCTTAGAGTTGGGTTGCCTCATCAGTAAAAAGAGAAGCAATTCTCTCCAGAAAACTAAAAGTCTGGGGCAGTTTGTTTGTTTTTAAGGGTTTTACGCCACTTGCAACACATTTAGATTATATGAGCGCCGGTAAAAAGGAGAAAAATGGGATAGTAAAAATATTCTAGATTTATATTTGAAAGCACACCGGAAAAAGTAAGACAAATGCGAATGGTTCGAATAGCGAACAGATGTTGATTCCAAGAGCATACGATCAGTGTGCATAGTTTGAGATCACTTAAAAGTCTCACCCAGCTACAAGCACAGAATCCACCTAGGGGTAACACACTCAAATGCTTACATTATACATTCAAAACAACAAACATAACAAAACATAACAAATGATTTACAAGGAAAATAATATCATCTCCAAAAACTTTAACTAACCATTTGACTGTTTCCCTCGAAGCCAAGGATTCTGACAAGGGAAAGGACAAAACCAAATAATTGCATTCCAAGACAAAGACAGAAAGCAAGTTGGAAAACATATATAAGGGTATAGAAGACACAGTAAGTGACCTCCCTGCCCACTATGGGAGTTCGAGTACCTCACCCAGAAGTCTGGGATTAATTCCCAAGGGATTTTATGGGATTTTTTCTTGTAAATTTTTATCTAGCAATTTATGGTACATAATTTGTCAAAGATGAATTTAGAAACACTCCGACATTGACATTTTGGTATTTATTTGTGGTATGGAAACAATAATAGATTGATTGATGAAATAGTACACAAAGTGATATCTGACCATTTGATTTTGTCGACCAATTGATATTGTGTGCAAAGTGAAATCTGACTCATGACCTTCGATGGAACTACTTGTGACCTAAAAATTAGCAAATAATAAAAACTTTATAAATCTCGTCAACTCTTTACCATTATCATCGACAGTTTTGTTATTCTCCTTTCATGCCACATTCTTTAATCATTAAAATTTCAATTTCACAAATCTTCATCAAATAAATAAAGTAAAACAACAGACCAAATATTGTTGGAATAAATATCAATAATATCCTGTGTAAATTTCAAAACTTTCTGAATTAGAATGGGATCATTCCCCTTTAAATATTTCTAAATTAAATGAAAATTTAATTAAAATATTAAAATTTAATAGAATCAAAATCTAATCTTCATCTGTGAACAAATATTTAATAGTCATACTGTTTTAAACGCCCAAAAACAACAATGTGTAATAAAAATTTTAGCACTAATTGTTGTTTGCTGTAAATAATGTATTTTCATGTTATTTCAATACTAGACAACTGAATATTTTCTATAATGATCAAGAGTGAAGTGAAAAAAATTATATATCTACTGATTACTTTAAAAACATTTACATGTCCTCTCACAAACACAGGATTTTTAATGCTCATTGTTGTTTGCAGTAATTAATGTATTTCCTCGTTAAATCAATTCTTAATTGAGCTAAATAAATGACCAGAAGTGAAAAAAACAAATTAATATCTACGCCATACTGATTAAAATTTAAAACATTCTTGCAAAAACAGAAAGTGTATTTCAACGACACGAATTTGTATTTTGGTTAATGTTTTCTTTTCCATAATAAACAATAATGAATAGTTTTTCAGATAATTGGTAAAAGAGCAATCATTTAAAGTTCCACAGTTTACAGTCTTTGAGCTTTCATCAGAGGAGAATTAGGTGTTATGATGTGATTTATGACTGATATCGGAAACTTTTTTACCTCGACTTTGTAAAAGGCAGTGGTTTGCTCTTGAGTTAATATAGTTCCCAAAATATTAATGAAAAATTGTTTGCCACCAACAAAAACAAGAGCTTCACTCTTTCATCTTACAGCCTCACATTTTGGCATTTACTAAATATTTAAGATGTATCAATGAATAGAAAAGGAAAGAAACATGGTACACAACATACAGGACAGGTTAGATATAATATTTTGAGTTAACAGGTTGTTCTTAGACACCTGGGTCGCATGCCCGTTAGAAAAAAGTAAGAAAGTACGTTTAAACATGACCATGAAATGTCTCAGAGACATCTGCACGAGACTCTTAGTGAAAGGGACCCATTGAAATGATTTCCAACATGTGCCGTCAGACAATCACACGCAGAGATTATTTACATGAAAACTTAATCCTCTTAACACAGAGGGCCCCAAATCATAGCTCATTTGATTTCACACTGTGAACGTGGCCAAAACAAACAAAAATTTTCATCAAGTTTAGCTCTGCCAGCAAAATGATCTGGAACCAAAAAGCTGCTGTGATCAACAACAAAAAAGCAAATCAAAATAAAACAACAGTAAACAGACATAAACAATGCATCATTGAAACTTACCTGAGGAAGTAGAGAAAGCCACGGGTTGGAATAAGCACTCTGCTTTGTAAATATGTTCATATTCCTAGAAAAAAAATGAAACAATATCTAAATTACTAAACACAGAAATATATTATTTCTTTCTTTATTATTAATAATATGTGTTGAAATCTATACAACAATTGTCAAGAGTCTGTGATAATGTTACTTGAGAACAAAAGTAATGTTAACTTTGTGTTATTTGAAAATGTTTAAATCAAACTTATTCATGAATCAAAAGATGTCAAAGGAATCCACACTGGTATGTATCATACAATAAACTGCAATCATATCAACATTATATAATAGTTAAGTGGAAATTATTTATAATTATTATCCATTTTTTTAAATGCTCAATTACGCCTTACACTTTTATGAAAATACATAATAAAATATGAAGCAAAATCGCATAAAAATTTACAATACACACAAAAAAAAAAAAAAAAATTATTTGCAGTGGCAAAACCTTATTTCAGTAGCCTATGCAATACAAATACATTGAAAATATCTGATTCACAGTTGAGCTTTTTCCAAAAACAGTTCCGTTTCAAATTTTCTTTTGAAAAATATTCAAAAGATATAGGTAATCTAATGCTTTTCCATTAAGACTTCCACACTGTTGAGGCTGAGGGTAAAAATTTATATGAGCCAGTTAAGATTTTGGAATGTGACAGAAAAATACTCTTGTCTGTAGAATGTGTTGGCTGATAGAACGTGTTAATGAGACACAAAGACAGTGCTATTTCAAATAATGGAATCTTTTTATACCACAACCTAATTTTTCTCCCAAAATGAAACATTCAGGTGCATTTTATGAGAAAATAAAATCACATTTTAATTTCAAGCCCATCTACTAAAAAATACAACATTTAACCTTGAATAGGCCAACATTCAAGCCAAACACATTTCAATTTGCAGATGTTGCTTTTCTTTCAATTTTATTGTTGACGAAATTTTATTCATTTCTCATTTATGTATTTTGGAAATGACTATTTATTAAATTAAGAAATTCAAGACCAGTTGGCATGTTTATGAAAGAGAGATTTTATCACACAAAAAAAGAAATTATCAAATAATTATATTGAAGGGAACAGTAAATAAATTACCCTTACTGATCCTAAAGCAAAATTGTTTTTTAGATGCATGCCCAAATAACAATGTGTCAAATTGGCAATGTACTCACCATAAGCTGCTGTAGAAATCCTTCATTGACACAAATACAAAATCGGTGGTTCCTCACTACAGACAAAGCATCACTGCAACATTAAAGTTTACAATATTATTTTTTAAATCCCTACAAATTAAGAGTAATTCTTACATGGCTGTGCGGCTATGTGGTCTTGTAGTATGACAATCACCTATGAACCCAAGGTCCAGGTTTCAAGTCCCTCTCTGAGCAGTGCACACTTCAGTCCTTGAAAAAAGATCTTGACTCACATTTTATCACCGTACTCAAGTGTAAAATGAGTACCTGGCTGTTAGCAGAGTCATGTCTGTCAAAATAATTGTAATATCGCCTAACAGGTGTGATGTCTCGACTTTCATGTTAAGTATTGCTGTTGCCTATGGTCCCTTGTAGAGCACTTTGAGCGCATTTAGTGGATATTGTGCTATATAAATGCCCAAGATTGTTTTTATGCATCCAAAAATACAACCACACTTTACCTCTGCATAAATATCCCAGCCCTCTGAAACTAAGAAAGCTTGATTGAAGTGTTCCAAAATGTGAAACTGTAATTTTCTAAATTATTGTTAACATTTGACACGTCTAGGATAATGAGTTCTGAGCTCTCTTTTTTTGTGCAAAGGCTCATCTTTTTCTTTCTTCTTTTTTTTTTTGGAAATACCAAAATCACATATATATATATGTATATATATATATATATATATATATATATATATATATATATATATATATATATATATATATATATATATATATATATATATGTATATATATATATATATATATATATATATATATATATATATATATATATATATATATATATATATATATATATATATATATATATATAAAATATATTGATATGAAGTCTCGAAAAAATACAATCCCATAAAAATGTTTATCATCAATAAATAACTCACAGCTATCAAAATTCTTTTGGCTAAAAAAAAAGGCCTATGACAAAATCTGAAATCACTTGAAGGAAGAAATCATTAAATTCACTTTATGAGGTAAACTTATTAAACCATTGGATTTTAATTAGTCTTATCGAAAAGTCCAAATTTTTACATGAGAGAAAACATTTCAAATATATCATGTAAAATAACATGATATCAAGCCATGAGTATTGCATTGTCGATAAAGCATACTACAAATTTAAACTGAATGTTTGTTTTGGGGGTTTTTTTTAATGTATCCAACCTTACCTACAAGATATGGAGTATTTGGCCATGATGTAGGCAGTCACAACTGCAGCACTGAGAAAAAAAAAATAATAACCTCTATAAAAACTGCTATGAACTAAGAGCTTCCATCTCAAACACATAAGCTGCACTCTAGAAATGTTTGATACCATACTTATAATTACTACTATCATCATTGTATTCTTATCTCAGGTTGGGGACACTGCAGTGGACAATATTTATCAAGGTTTTATTAATATCATTGAAGTGATCTTTTTTTCTCTCTTTCTAAAACCAAGGCATTGCTTCAAAGAAAAATAAAACAATTTTCTAGCCGACAATTTTTTTTTTTTTTTTGGTCACTTGGGATTATCAAAACAAGCAGTAATTCCAATTTTCTCATGTTGTTCTTAGCACTGGCTTCAAAATTTCACATATCATTTTTACTGGTCCAATGACGCCATACAATCAACTCATCTGTAGGATCTCATTTACCTTCCCATCCAATCTTCTCTAGACCTGTGTAATATCTTGTTAAAACCTTAAAAATAGCATAACCCAAATGTCACAGATACCAACATGGAACACCACAGCAAATCAACTTTACTGTACCTGCGACAAATGCCACCATTTCCATGGACTAAAACCTTCCCTCCTTGTGACATGCACTCATCTATAAAACATTTTGTCTGTGGAGAAATGAAACAATGTGAAAGCCATCTTCAAAATAATTCTGCAGAATCACACTGATAATCATTTCAATCAAGATCATTTCTGCACAGATAATTTCCTTTTTTTTTAAAGAAAACATTTCAAATTGCAGTAGAAATCTATGTATAAGGACATCTTTTGTAGAGGGCAGTTTGTTGGGAAAAATGTTAGTTTCCTTTTTTCTATATTTTCCACTCCTGTATGACAGTCTGTCTATCAACAGATATTTTATTTCTAAAACACTAAAGCAAGTCCTGTGAACTTGTATACGACTTTCCACCTGTGGACGTAAGCAGATGATGTAGATCTGAAATACAACGGATAGTAAGTGATAGACAACTATTGCATTCTATTAATGTTGTAACCATGATATTGAAAACTGAGAGAAGAGCAAAGCCACCTGTGGACGTAAGCAGATGAAGTAGATCTGAAATACAACGGATAGTGAGTGATAGACAACTATTGCATTCTATTAATGTTGTAACCATGATATTGAAAACTGAGAGAAGAGCAAAGCCACCTGTGGACGTAAGCAGATGAAGTAGATCTGAAATACAACGGATAGTGAGTGATAGACAACTCTATTGCATTCTATTAATGTTGTAACCATGATATTGAAAACTGAGAGAAGAGCAAAGAGGAAGATATCTCAGATGGTGAAGCAAGACCAACATAACCAATGCCACAACATCTTCACAACATTAAAGTTAAAAACTTATTTGTTGAAAAGTCCATTTATTTCTTTTTTTAAACGAATTCAATGAACTAAACAAAGCATGCTTTCAGCTGTATAGTTGAAACCTAAATGAGATTCCTCCAAAAAAAAAATTTTAAATGTTGGTCAATTTGTAGAAACACATGGTCTCTGCCTTGTATGACTTAAAATATAGTTCACATTCAACAAAGCAACAAACTCCACTGAATACGACTGCAGATATAAATCATATCTTTTATTGCTAAAAGACCTAAATTGCTAAATTGCTTTATTGCTAAAAGAGCAATGCAGAAATAATGCACTCATATCTCTAAATATTCATTTAACTTACCTCTCTAAAATGTCGAATAATATTTTCTGTTGGACTGTCTGATATATCTAGCACCAAGTATCTAAACAACAAATATGAAAAAAATAAATAGATTATGACCTGAAAGACTAAATTAATTATGACTGATATGCCCTTTAAGATCATCAAAGTTTTTAGGGTACTTAGCAATCAATGCCAACAATTTTAGAAAAAAAGAAAATGATACTGAACACACAGGATATTATGATAGATTCCGAGCCTACAGGTACCTGCGATACTCTTGGCTCGTAAGTGCCTAAGAAAAAGTAAGATCAAGGAGCTTTTTAAAAAGTTACCAATTCAAAAGCATGAGGTCCTCAATATACAAATAAATGCTGTGGAATACATGGGGAGATAGTAGACAAAAACATTTTTTTTCTGAAATCATTCCCCTGAAAAAAAGAATAATATATAGATTTGACCACCACCTTTGGGGATCCCGATAGCTCAGTTGGTAGAGCACTCCCTTCACAATCAAAGTATCAAAGGGACCTAGATTGATCCCAGGTGCAGCCGAGACTGTTTTTCTGATGCCCCTGTCAACCCAGCAGCGATTGGGTAGCTGGGTCTGTTGGATCTGGTGGAAAGTATTTTGCGAAAGACTAGTGTCCTATCCAAAGGGTACCCCTTCAACGATGTGCCAAGCCAAAACTTTTATTTAATTTAGCAGTTTAATTTGAATAAATAGACAGAGAGTAATGACTGGTATGAAAAGACTATAAATATAGTTCAAGAGAAGAGATGACAAGAGTGAATTTCACTTGGCTGGCCTACAAGGCTTGTCTGTTTTGAAATACAATGATTGGACACAGGCTACACATTTATCATTAAACTATATTTAAGGAAAATGTTTATACTAAAGTACTACATTATGCTATCACTAATCGATATTGCTTACTTGAAATGACAAGGAAAATTTGGTCGTATAAAGTGAGCCTCCATTTCGTGTCGTATACAAACAATATGAGTAATTCCCACTGACTGAAGAATGTCCAGCTAATGAAACATAAGAACCAAAGAAAATGACTAAAAAGTTTATGAAAAAAAAAGGCTATTAAGGAAAGATATCATTTGTAAATGAGAAACACTTTGACTAATTCAATTGAGGCTATAATTGACTCATTTTCATGGAAGGAAATTTTTGAGTAAAAAGCCACTCTGGTTTCATAGGGAGACTTATTCGGAGCCACAAGTTCATTAACTCGAACACAACATCTTCCAATTGCAAAGTGACAAGCACACAGATATGCCACATTACCCCAAAATTGTGAGTTTGGAGCTGCCTTTATTAAAAAAACTGTGTGTAGTCTGAATATGCTATTATCTGAATAACTATGAAAATAACAGCACAATAACGTTTTGCTTTAGCTTTCTATAATATTATAAAATTAATAAATGATCCATAAGCTATCAAATGGACACCAAACAAACAAAAATATAGCATTAAAAGTTTCTAAAATGTCATACTCCATGATAAAGTCAGTCATATGGGATAGAGGACAAAGTTCAAGAATAAAGAATTACAGAAAAATATTCCTTGAAAAAATGAACTCAACATTCCAAAACCACATCCTTGTGATTTTGTAATACCATGTCCGTATTTTTTTTATTGCTTCTCATAAGGAATTTTCTTATTCAAAAACTGTCAGCTTCAACATCTTTGTTCATGTGTACATAACAACAAAGTAATATTTAGGCACAGGTTGATAAGGACAAAAAAAAATATACTTGAATAATTAAGGTTGCACCTGTAAAATATGATGATTAGATGAAGAAAATTAAAAACATCTTACCCTAGATTTCATGGCAGCTGCATAAGGTCCTAAATATAAACTTGGAACAATTTCCTGAGATTAAAAAAAAAAACAAGTAAAAATAATTAGGTAAAGATAGATGGATTGTCATCACAATACCTTGAACTTATATTCACTTGCAATCTGTCCCAGCTTTGATCTTGTATTTTTTGCATAAAAGATTAGGGTGTAAATAAGTACCCAGCTATTGGCATTGATGGATTGTGGAAGAGTATCATTTGGAATTGAAAATTGATTCGATGTAGCCTGTGGCAGAGGCAAAAGAGTTCCAAGATATGCAACCTGCCTAAAGATGATAAACAGCGTAATTTAGTGTGCCGTGATTTACACACTAGATTCACTTGTACTTGTACCTACTGCTTACTGACTCTATTAAAATCAAATTCTTGAGTAGTAACAAATAGAAGAAGAAGAAGAAGAAGAAGAAGAAGAAGAAGAAGAAGAAGAAGAAGAAGAAGAAGAAGAAGAAGAAGAAGAAGAAGAAGAAGAAGAAGAAGAAGAAGAAAAATATATTTTTAAAACTGGTAACTTGTGAGCAATCGAGAAAAGACGTAGGAGATAAATGAGAAAGTCAACATTTACTTTGTTAAAAACGCTTAGTGAAATAGCAGTTACAAGGGAAACTTGTGTGTAAGGGAAAACTGTACACATATGTTGTTTCCCTGTAACTCTCACTGTCTCTGCCTACAGGAAGAATGGATTAATCACAACGATTTTAATGTAATGTAGGATTGTGCAAGTGTCCAAATCCCCTTAATTTTAGCTTCATATTGATAATAATAATAATAATAATAATAATAATAATAATGCTGAAAACTTATATAGTGCTATAACTCCGAGACACCAGACTCTAAGCGCTTAAATTACAAATTACTTTGGCTGAAACATAATCATTAACACACACAAGCACACACACACAACACACAACACAAA
>NC_088360.1:125831214-125851214 GCF_034508935.2 Berghia stephanieae | reverse complement strand
CAAAATATGACGCAAAATATTGTCTAGTACAATTACAACTATGTTCAACTAGGCCCATAATTGCGTTCGGAAGTCAGACCTGCATATATGTAGACATACACGTCGGTTATGTATACCTAATCTGACCATAGTGTTTATTTCTATTTTATCTTTTCTAATCCATACATTTAATAATTTATTTAGTACAACCGTCGATAAACTTTTTCTTCTTTCTACGCCTTCCTTATCTTCAATTAATGATCCTAGATACATTTTTCCTGACTCTCCATCCATCTTTGTTCGTTGACAGTAATGTTACATCTGTTTTATCAGTATTACCTTGCAGTTGGTATTTTTGTAAAGCTTCTTGGATGTCTTTCACATTGACGTAACTAGAGGCCAATTCAATTTAATGTCGTCAGCATACACATGCAATTTCCAAGGGGAGTTCGTTTTCAACATGTGATTTGACCGAAGGTACAGATTGGATTGGCTTACAGATTTTAAAGCATTTCCAGGTAAATGATAATAAAAACAAGGTTCAAATTCAAACTGTTTGTTTTGTTTGTTTTTGTTTTTAAGGGTTTTACGGCGCTTGCAACACATAAAGGTCATATCAGCGCCAGTAAAAAGGAAGAAAATGGGATAGTAAAAAGTTCTAGAATTACAATTAAAGCACAAAAGAAAAGGTATGACAAAGGGGAATTAGTTCAAATAGGGAACAGATGTAGATTCCTAGAGCACACCGTGAAAGTACTTAGTTTGAGATCACCTAAAAGTCTCATCCAGACACAAGCACAGGTCCCAACTAAGAGGAATACACTCAAGTGTTTATCAATCATATAATATAATATGTAAACTAAACATAATACAATGCATAACAGAGAGATGATTTAGAAGGAAAAAAATATCATCTCCCAAAACTATAACTATACATTGGACTGTTTCCCTCCCAGCCAAGGAACTCCGGCAAGGATCAGGACAAAACTAAGCAATCTCATTCCAAGACAACGACAGGAAACAATTGGAAAACGGGTATGGGGGGATAGAAGACACAGCATGTACCTATCTGCCCACTATGGGAGGTCAGGATCCCCACCCAGAAATTCAAGCTGTCACTTTGTGGCGGATAATTTTGGTATAATATAAGTTATTTATGAGCACAATGAAACCACTACCTACTCAAAAATTAAGACAACAAATCGTGCGTAAAGGCATAAAAAGCGGAGTTTTTCTATTAATATTAACCGTTGTCTCGCATTTGAAATGGACCCTCCGAACCGGATTGACTAAGTTTGCCATAAAACACGTTTCATATGACGCAATTTGACTTCCAAATTTTTTTACAAAAACTGAAATTCCCCCTGATTTAATGCTATTATCAAAAATAAATTAAAAACCAAGACAGTCAGAAATACAGAGAAACCAAGCAATTGACACTTAGTGGAAGGGTAACATAACCACGCCCCCCGGACAGTCGTATGGCAGTTAGTGTTAAACTAACAAACTACACGGTATTTGTATTGATGCTATGCAGTTAGGTAAAATCCGACAATAACGTAACAGCACATTAAACTACATATGTGTAACCTTGTTTTTATGTTTTCATCGTTTTACGGCGCTTGCGACACATTTCAGCGCCAGTAGAAAAGATGGAAATGAGATATTTAAAATGCCAGATTCTCAATGAAAAGCACAATAGAAAAGTAAGACAAGGGGGAATGGTATACATTTGGAACAGATATAGATTCCAAGAGCATACTATCATTGTGCATAGTTTGATGTTTTGTTTTGAAGGGTTTTACGGCGCTTGCAACACATTTAGGTCATATCAGCGCCAGTAAAAAGGAAGAAAATGGATAGTAAAAAGTTCTAGAATTACAATTAAAGCACCCAAGAAAAGGTAAGACAAAGGGGAATTGGGAACAAATAGGGATCAGATGTAGATTCCAAGAGCATACCACCAATGTACTTAGTTTGAGATCACCTATGTCTCATCCGGACATTATCACAAAATCCAACAGAGAGGAATACACTCAAATGCTTACATTATACACTAAAAATAACAAATATAATAATACATAACAGAGAGATCATTTACAAGGGAAAAAATATCATCTCCCAAAACAATAACTATGCATTTGACTGTTTCCCTCCCAGCCAAGACTCCAACCAGGGCCAGGACAAAATCAAGTAACCTCATTTCAAGACAAAGACAGAAAGCATGTTGGAAAACAGATATAAGGGGATAGAAGACACAGTATGGACCTCCCTGCCCGCTATGGGAGGTCAGGATCCCCACCCAGGCATAGTTTGAGATCACATAAAAGTCTCCTCCAGACACAAACACAGGATTCCACTAAGAGGAACACACTGAAATGCTTACATTATACATTCAAAACAAGGACAAAAATATAATCTCCCAAACCTTTTAACTATTCATTTGACCGTTTCCCTCTCAGTCGAGGACTCCGACAAAGGGAATGGACATAACCAAGTAATCTCATTCCAAGACAAAGACAAAAAAGCAAGTTGGAAAACAGACATAGGGGTATAGAAGACACAGTAAGCGACCTCTCCGCCCACTATTGGGGGGGGGGGTCAGGAACCCCATCCAAAAGTGATACCTTAAACGCTTATAGTTATCCGATATAATTTAATGAGAACTTATCACCATAATGGCTGTCTAAAAACAATAACAAAGAGCTGAGTGACGTCAACTTCGTCCCTTCTATCGTTTGATTGATAAGATTTAGTGAGAATTAATCACCAAAATGGCTATCTAAAAACCATAACAAAGAACTTCTAGAAGGAAAATACCCACTAGTTATACACACCTTATCAATCGTCCCATCACAAGAAACTATGTGTAACTTTCAACGTTTTATACAGATGGAACGAAATTGAAGTCACACAGCTCTTTGTGATTATTTTTAGATAGTCATGTTGGTACTAATTCTAATGGGACCATTGCCATTACTCGACTGGTTCAAATGGTCGACATAACTGAGACTGTCCTTGAACGAGATGGAAAGACAACAAACGAAGAAGGCAAGAGGGCGCTGCGATTCAATAAACACAAATCAGTCTATAGAAGTTTAAGGTTACACATAGTTTTGTGTGTTAGTGTTAGTACTATCCATCAGACGGACTGATGATATGAGTATTTTTCTTAAATAAATAACATCAATTAGGAAACGGTCATGAAACGGATATCAGTCAAAGTCAAAGGTTAGTAACCATGCAGTTCTTAGAATATTATAGGCTCGATGTAATCAACAAACTGTCTTAATTTTTTAGAGACTGCTTTGTCATTTGGGCCATTGCTCAATTGTTTCAAAAGCAAAGATATCGATCCCGGTTGCAGCAGTCAAGATATTTTCTGACTCAGCAGTAAATGGGTAGTTGGGTCCTTTAGATCTGGCAGGAATTGATTTGCAATAGATTACTACTCGACCGATCCTACATGTAGCAAGTAACTGCTACTGGTGGTTTAACGCCATAGAAACTGGGATAACCTCCGGTACCACATGCCTTACAGTTACAGATCTAACTACACGGGTAATCTCTCTCTAAAGTAGTAATGATATCACTTTTCGAATGTATACACAAAAATGTGAGGTTCGATCACCAGTCGAGGCTGGCTGATTTTCCTATCACTTTATTATTATTAGGCACTGTTTCAATAGCACCTCAGATTTTTATCATTCTTTTCAATCTGAAATGATATAGTACGCGCTTGGTTAAGAAACTCACAACATTGCCATCCGGAAATATAACGGACCAACACACAAAACATTGTGTAACCTTAAACGTTTATAGTTGGATGGCAAAAAACAATAACAATGGTGAGTGTCGTCATCTTCGTTCTATCTATAAATGATACAGTGCAAAGCCAATTGGAAAGAAAAATACGTAGAAGAAAAGAAATCACCCCAAAAATAAATCGACCTCAACCGCCTGGATCTCAACTATGGAGTTACCAGTCGGAAAAGGCCGATTTATTTTTTGTGACTTTTTCAAGCTGGTGTATGGCTTTCCTCGTCTGGGGGTCCCACAAACTGCAGTTGTATTCCAGCTAAGTCTTTCCAGTGTGGTGTAACAATGTTCTTTTAATGCCATGGGACACAATGGCAGGTTATTTTTAATAATGCCCTTCCGCCATAACATCGTCAGCGCATTCCACAAAGGAATATTGATAATTCATCAAACAAGATGTCTGATGTCAACAGGAATCACCCATGTTGGCCTACCAATCAAACAACTGGAAAGAAATTGAAAAAGCTCTCAGTGAAGACACGACACAACTAAAAATCTTTTTTGACAAATGGTATCTCAGAATGAATACCTCCAAATCAGTATCTACCATCTCAACAACAGAGAGGCCATAAAAGAAATCAACATCATAGCTGGAAATGCCAGACTGCCCTCAGACCACAACCCAAAATACTTAGGTGTCACGTTGGACAGACAATTAAACTACCGCAAACAAGATCTCAAAAAGAAACTGTATCCTGAGGAAACTGGCAAAAACTAATTGGGGAGCCTCACAACAAGTACTTAGAACATCTGCTTTGGCACTTTGCTATAGCATGGGAGAATACTGCGCTCCAGTCTGGATGAGGAGCCCACATGCCAAACTGATTGATGTCAAGCTAAGAGAATCAACGAGGATCATAACAGGATGCCTCAAGTCAACCCCAACCCAATGGCTCCCAGCACTAAGTGGCATAGCACCGCCTGATATCGGAAGACAAGAATTAAACCAAAGAATGCATGCCAAAATTGAGGAGGTCACTGACAGGGTCCCATTGAAGGAGGTCCTAGAAGAAGCCCCAACAACGTCAAGACTGAAATCAAGGAAACTTTTTAAAACTTCAAGACAACATTTCAACATGAAAGAGGAATGGATGTCGATGTGGAACCAAGACAGCCCCAGGGGAGGCGACATCATACCCGACCCAACAGAAAGAACACCTGGCTTTCTCTGAAATAGCCGAAAATGCTGGGTCTCCTCCAACCGCATTTTGACAGGACATGGCAGAACCGCAGCTAACATGCATAGATGGAATCTGAGAGAATCAGATGCATGCCGTCATTGCCAAGGAGGCCCTGAGACAATGGACCACATCGTCCTCCACTGCCCAGTGACAAGCCTATCAGGAGGCTACGAGACAGCCAATAAGGCAGGAAAAGAATTTGAAGAATGGATTAAAAGATTCAAAATAGAGGTGTAGCCATTCGATACTACTACCCATTGGGGGATAATAATCTTGCCCAATAACAAAAAAAAAATTAAAAATAAAGTGCTTAAAGCGGGGCTCAAACCTGGGACTTTCTGGGTCACAGTGCAATGCCTTAACCACTCGGCCACTTCGCCCTGTGGCAGGTTACGCTTGATAAATTTAGTTTCTTGTTGGTTTTATGACAAAGTTTGTCAATATGATGGTTCTATGACATTTTGCTGCCCAATGTTACCCCTGGGTACTCAGCCTTTGTGGTTGTCTCGTCTTGTCATGTGTTTTGTAATCATTGTCTAGATGGACAAGCTCCATATTATCTCAAATCTTTCATAGATGTCAATGATTACTAGTAATCAGAAGATCTGAGGTTCGATCCCCAGTCAAGGTTGACTTATTTTTTGGAATGGTTTTTTTCTTGTATCTTTCTTTCTTGCTTTGTCTGGAACCTTTCATACACACTTCTTCAGATCTTTATCTTGCACCGGTGCCTGCTCCTTAATTTCTTAATATGATACCTCTCAGGACTATTTGTGGACACTGGAGTGATATCAAATAATAATAATAATAATTCCAAGACAAAGACAGAAAACAGGTTGGAAAACAGACATAGAGCGATAAAAAACACTGCAAGTGACCCCCTGTCCACCACGGGAGGCCAGAAGATCCCATCCAGAAATACACCATAGGATTATGTACTAATAATGAGAAGAAAAAAATATATCTGAAAATGGACAATATTTATTATAAATAATGAATGTTTATTGAACATTTATAAAAAAGGATATCAAATCACACATTTCTCTTAAGTAAGAAAAAAAAACAAAGAGAAAAACTATCACACATCTCTCCTCTTCAAGCAAGACAACAACAAACAAAATAATAATAATAAAAAAAAAAAAAAAATAGCTAAGATAAAATAAGGATGCCAAGCTGCAAGAGTCCACAGGGTTTTCCTGGTGTGTTTATTTGACACAGCTCACCTGGAATAAAATCAATATTTGATTTTAATTTAACACATAAAAATTATGAACCAGGAATTGGGAATCACTTGGGGGGGGGGGAGGGGTGTTCATAGTCAGAGTAAAAGGTCTAAATTCAATCAAATAGCTATAGAGAATTGAATATATGTAAGTTATATATAATATAATATATTATAAAGTTGTACAATTAGTACAAAAAGATGATTTATGAAAGGTCGGTCGTCACTTAAGATAATTTTAAGAAAACAGGTGACAAAAGAAGGCCTCACTCAAGTTTATATGTAATTATTTTGATCAGGAGAGATTTTATTAAAAAGTTTGTTTTTGCGTCTTTTTGATAGAAACCGACAGACCATATATTCTATAAAAGATCTGGCAGACTGAGACAGTTGCACCTTTCAACAAAAACTATGTTATTTAAAAGATGCTACTTCTGTTCATGAGTCCACCTTAAATATGAAACAGCCTATAAAACTCGTGAGAAAAAAAAAATCATAAGTAAAAACTCTTAAAAACTAAAAATATCTCTATACATCCACTTTCTGTGTGTGTGTGTGTGTGTGAGTGTGTGTGTAGGGTGTGTGGAGGTGTGCATGTGAGTAAGAGAGAGCATGTATGGAAACTGTTATGAAACGTCATCTTCATTTGATGTTTATATATTATTATTTTATTTATGTATCTTTTGTCTATCTATGTATTGTATTTTTAATTTCAAACATTGTATACCAAATGACAAATTGACGGGTTTTTTGTTTTTTTTACAATAAAGATTATATTATTATTATATCTAAATGATGTATACTCACAATATCATCAATCTTGAGAATGCTACGAACGGTTTCTGAGGCCAGAGTGATAGCACTGACAGAGACAAGGATGGGTTGAACAACACTTTCATCCAGGATGTTGGTGATGGCTCCCTAAGGGTAGGATTTTTTTTTTAAATATAAAAAAACA
Organism: Berghia stephanieae; assembly: GCF_034508935.2. Lineage (NCBI taxonomy): Eukaryota > Metazoa > Mollusca > Gastropoda > Nudibranchia > Aeolidiidae > Berghia > Berghia stephanieae. Next base: position 125,844,055 of record NC_088360.1, on the reverse strand, counting down.
TTAAATTACATTTTAAAACAGCATTGATCAATATACCAATTACCAATCAACATGTCTTTTCTATTGTTATGCCGTGCAAAGGGGGCAGAAAATGTCTATTCCATTTTTGTACAAGTGGCCATTCCATTTTACTCTAATTGTTAAATAAAAGCTTATCGTTTTCAATATTGATAAACTTTTTGGTCAAACTGTTGTAAATAGCATGACACAAAATATGAGTACAAAGCAAACCCATTGCTACCAAACTAGTTTATTTCAAAACATGACCTAAGAAAAACAGCCCAGAACCATTGTTATGATGATGTCACTATAAATGGGTTGCACCGTAACTTGATTTTTTAATTTTGTAAAATTCATTTAAATAACGTCCTAGAAAACAGTAACAGAAATTTAACTCTGTCCATCACAGAGAGATTTTTGCTTTTGTTGACCAACTTTTGTGAAATCATTTGTATCAATTCTTATTCCTCAGTACAATTCCCCCAGATATTCTTCTGGATAATCCCAAAAAATTCTGCCAATTTAAACTAATTTCAATTTATTTATTTTTTACTTTCAAACATTGAATATTACTCAAAAGTATCCTATGAATTTGACTTGGTCACAAGTTAATGGACAAGAAATTGAAAAGCTTTTATTTTGGAACACTTCCCAAAAACTAACCTTTCTAACGTTAATACCAGCTGTTTTTTCTCCTTGAGCATGTCTTGTCCTTAACTCAGTTACTGTTGCAATTGGATTCAAACCAGCATTTTCTGCAAGCGTGAAGGGAATGACTTCCAATGCCTCTGCAAAGTTACGGAAACAGGATTGTTCCACACCAGTCAGGCTGTTTGCGTAATCCATGAGTTTAAGGGATAACTCAATTTCTGGAGCACCACCTCCTGCAATAAGAGCTCTGTGGGGGAAAAAAAAAAAGACAGACAACCGATTTTAGTCATCATCGAATGAATGTGGTTCTTGCTATTGTATGCATTTCTGATTTGTCTGCCATTTTTTCTGTAGTTATCCTCTAAATGAGAAGACCTTGATATAGCCCCACAGGAGTTATCAGGCCTTAAAATAGAATATGTTTTGAGATCTACCCAGAATAAAGTAATGTGTGATCTACCCAGAATAAAGTAATGTGTAAAACACTAAGTCAGCATGTTAACCATGTCACCTTCAGATGAAAATATACGAACATTTTTTAGAGCAAACAACTACACTTATGTATATAAAAAAGCAACAAAGATATAATACTGACTTTTGTTGTATACCATAGCCCCCCCCCCCCCCTTAAAAAGTGTTGCTGTTGGCTAGGCGCCGCTTGCAAAGCACTTGGACCACGTTTAGTGGATGTTGCACTATTGAGAGTATGCCGATGACGTCACGCATTTACCATCCACGGTTACTTCCCTTGCACTAAGAGCACTGTAACTTTCTATCGCGTAGTTGTTTACATGAGAGAGAGAGAGAGAGAGAGAGAGAGAGAGAGAGAGAGACAGAGAGAGAGAGAGAGAGAGAGAGAGAGAGAAAGTCAGTAACAAACAGAGAGCGAGAGAGATGGATGGAGAGAGATATATTTTAAAAAATAAATAAATAAATAAGAGAGAGAAGAGAGAGAGAGAGAGAGAGAGAGAGAGAGAGAGAGAGAGAGAGAGAGAGAGAGAGAGAGAGAGAGAGAGAGAGAGAGAGAGAGAGAGAGAAGAGAGAGAGAGAGAGAAGAGAGAGAGGGAGAGAGAGAGAGAGAGAGAAGTTCGTTTTATCGTGTATTCATTGGGAATGGGAGGGAGGATGGGGTCTTTTGAGTCAATATACAATGGGAGTGAACCAAAAGAAAAAGGGGAGGAGAGTTTAATAGATGATAATTGACCACAGGGGGGTTGTGATAACGAGTGGCAGGTCCTAAATAACTCGAGGTTGCAGCTCAAACAAGAAGATTCAATTATACGATTTCATGTAAGTCATTACAAATTAAGCCCCACCCCCTCCTCTTCAAGCTGTCATCCGACTCAAAATGGAAACAATGCAACAAATGATTTGACCAGTCCCATTTTTTAAATTGTGATCTCATTGGTCAATATGTTTCCCATTGATTGACTTTGACTTCTTTTGAAACAAAGGGCTTTCTTATACTATCACTAACTATTCTTTGCTCCACCCCCTCTCTCCTTTTCCCCCTTTCTTTGTCTACCAGCCTCGCTCTCTCTCTCTCTCTCTCTTGTTTCTTTCACACATACAAACACACACATAAACACACACACATATTTATATCTTTATTCTATTTAGCTCCCGCCCAATATAATGCACATACAAGCAGTCCTCTCTCTCTCTCTCTCCTCTCCCTCCCCCCCCCCCCCCCCCCCCCCCCCCCGTTCGGGGCGGAGGGTCACATAAATAATAATAATAATAATAATAATAATAAAAATAATAATAATCATCATCATATGATGATGATAATGATGATGGTGATAATTATTACTATTATTATTATTATTATTATTATGATAATTGTAACAATAATATTAATAATAATAACAATAATAATAATAATAATAATAATAATAATAATAATAAGAAGAAGAAGAAGAAGAAGAAGAAGAAGAAGAAGAAAATATCATCATCATCATCATATAAATATAATAATAATAATAATAATATATAATAATAATAATAATAATAATAATAATAATAATAATAATAATAATAATAATAATAATAATGATTTAATGATAATAATAATAATAATAATAATAATAATAATAATAATAATAATAATAATAATAGTAATAATAATAATGATAATAATAATAATAATAATAATAATAATAATAATAATAATAATAATAATAATAATAATAATAAATAATATAATAATAATAATAATAATAATGATTTAATAGTAATAATAATAATAATAATAATAATAATAAAATAATAATAATAATAATAATAATAATAATGATGATGATGATAATGATAATAGATAGATAGATAGATAGATAGATACATAGATAGATAGACAGATAGATAGATAGATAGATAGATATGGTGGTACGTGATTGGAGGATAAGTCTTTGTCCAGTTTTCCGATTTTATGTCGTATGGATCAATGTCTTTCATGCATTCAAGCTTTTTTTCGATACAGTGTCCATTGTGGTAAAAGGGTTGGTCGCCATTTTGAAGAAATCTATGCTTCAATCAAGAGACTAAACCGTGTAAAATGTCACAAAATTAACTCCCTTAGTCTAACCGCATACTCTCAATATAAAAGCTCTTGCTAAAGTCTCTCATTCCTGAGAATAAAAAATTATTTTTTTTTAATAAAAAAACCTTAAATAATGAAATAATAGGCTTGACAAAAGAAGTATGAAAATGCTGATTATTCTAAGTGACTACTTACCTTTTCTTGACAAGACATCTGATGACGCAAAGGGCATCATGAAGTGAGCGGTCAGCCTCTTCAATCACTAGCTTGTTTGAGCCACGGATTAGAACTGTTACAGTTTGACCAGGATTTTGAATTCCTGTTACCTGATAAAAATGATGAAATTTGTCTGCTTTTAGTAACACTACGACGCTGACAACACTTCATTTCAGGCCCACAATAAAAAAAGGTATATAGTGAAATAATGTACACATATAGTGTGAGTGACTACATTAAACTGCCACCTAGACAGCAAAGGGGTATCCATGCAAATGGTTATAAAATACATATAGATATCAATAAATAACACTATATGGAGTGATAATTTACAAGGGGAATTAATATCAACTCTCAAAAAAGATAAATTCATGTGACCATTTCTTTTTCCTTATAACTTCAAGCAGGACCCAAGTGAAGCTAAATGATCTCATTCCAGAACTAGGACACAAAGCCAAATGAAAAGGAATAATGATTCATGAATGAGGAGAATGAAAGAGATTTAATTTCAAGGATGTGGATTGATGTTGAAATTAATATAATAAACACAAACAGCTGAGTTGCTTGCTAAGGTGCTTAACTGCATGTAAAAAGGTCCCTAATTAGCATTACAGCTACACCAATGAACAGGGCAGGGCAACTCAAATATACAAAAAAAGAATAAGTCATTATGAATGAAAATGTAAATGTTACCTTAATAATTTTGCTGCTACCAGTTTGAACCTCCTCAACCAATTCAGCTGACCCAAGATTTTCTGGCACAAAATGATCCACACTGGCAATTGGTTTACAGCCAAGTGTTTTACATACAAACTCAATATCCTCCCTCTCAACATCTTTCACAACAAGAATTTTCATCTTTGCCAAAAAGTGAAGAGCAAGGTCAGATACGGCATCTCTGGCAATTTGAAAACATGAAACAGGTTTCTCTTAAATACCATGACTTAAGCATAGAAGATAAAATTTCAGTTGCAACTAGCAGAAGACGGTTATATTATAATTCTTTCACTATTCAGATTAACAATCTGAGAAACACAAAAAAAAAAATGAAATATTTGTCTAAATCAAGCCATTTAATTGGAAATAATTGTCAATCAAAAGTTCAGTGCTTTAGTCAGTCACATTAAAACAAAGGTTGCTAATTTATGTATTGGTGCTTCCACTTTTTGTTAAATACTTTTTATTTTTCATCCATTTGAGACTGTCAAGGTAAAAATATTGATATGTGTGCATTGAATTTAAAAGCAGAATGGTTTGGGATTAACCTTACCTCAGTATGGATTTCTGAATAAGCAATACATTGCAGCCAGCTTTTTTGACTTTCTTAACAATATCTAAAATGTATGCCCTTTCTTCACGCAAAACTCTGTCCATCTGTGTGTAATCTGACACAATGACTTGATTGTCCATCTGATATTGAATAAACAATAAAAACAAGTGTAGGGCTTTATTAGACAAATCAAAGCAAAAAAAAATTTTTTTTAAATTTTAAAACATTGAAACAATAATTTTTCTAAATATTTTAACACAGGCAAATCACAAACACTGAGTGGAAAATTGTTATCAAACAAATGCATAACTATCAAATTGTTTTGTTTTTTTCTTGCTTCTTTTTTTTTTTTTTGGAGGGAGGGTTGGGGTGGAAATCAAATGATGTCAAAAATATTGAATAAACTTACATCAGTCTTTGGTGGAGAAATGCAAAACTGGATAAGTCCAATTTTAGCTTTTTCAACTTTATTTGGACCTCCAGCCCCTGAAGTTTTACTTGTGAAGACGAGTCCATCTATCAATTCTGTATCTTCAACAGTTCCTCTGTGTTAATAGAAATGACAATGATCAAAAAGTTTGTAATAATGAAGATATGGATTATTAGTCCTTAACATACTCAAATTATAATTACCCCGGTTGAATTTTAGTATATGTAAATTTAAACTTTATTGTGAATTTCTGATAATGATAATCTTGACTCGAAATCATTGTCTTTTAAAATGACATTCTATAAAATGAACACTTTAAGTGAAGAATATGTGATCCAAGCTCTTCAAATTTATAAAATATGCTTAATAAAGCTTTTAGTATGCAAATAGTTAAAATAATACGAAAACATTAATAAACATATAATGAAGGGATGTGTATTCCAGTTCCTATTTTTTTTTTTTTAATCTTAAAATCTTATGACCTCACCCTAATTTTTTGACTATTTTAATGTCCTTGAGATCAACATTGGTGGCGGTAGCAGGATCAATGACTTTGAGAATTGCATCAACAGCAATAGGAGCGAGGATTGATGAATACTGGCTGACAACCTTGAAACAAAGAAATTCAAATTTTAAAAAAAATAAATTTATAACTAATTACTATTATCATCATTTTGGGGGTCCTGATAGCTCAGTTAAGTACTTACTTCACGAGCAAAGGGACTGAGTTCGACCCCGAGTGCAGTCAAGATATTTTTCTGTTCCCTGTCCACCCAGAAGTGATTGGAGAGCTGGGTCTGTTAGATCTGGCAAAAAGTACTTTGCTATTGTCTGTTTTATTCTATAGAAACCAGGATAAACTCAGGCTCCATGAGCCCAATGGCTCTGATTTACTGTTATAAAAATCATCATCACCATCATTATTATTACAGTTATTATTATTAATACAATTATTATATTATTATAATCATTCCCCTGTCAATGCTGACCCTGTACGTCCCATGGAATTAAATTGTAAAATGTGTATAAACTATGATTGGATGCGCTTCATGTATCATAGATTTATACTGGAAATGAGTGTAATCACTGTTTCATATAAATATGCGCTATTGGGATGGTCGCTTCCCTTTACACCTGACATTACGATGACATGAGTATAATGTTGAATATTACGAAAAAAGTAAATTAAATTTTTACACAAGTAAGTTAAAGGAAATTCTGTATCATTCACTGAATAGCTACTACTCTAAAATAGCAACCACAGCTTCTCCTTGCTTAGGGCGTGGTTCCAATTATGAAGGTTTTCCATGGAATAGATTAAATAGAACGCTGCTTCATTGGAATGATTTCTGAGTAACACGCTGTTTTCCGATGAAGGTGTGCAACACTGATTAAATGTGTCAAAGCCTCTAGCACTATTTATGCAAAGATGTTCCAACATACCTTAGAGTTGAGAGATGTAGAAGCACTCTTCAACAAGGATTCTCTATCCTTGAGATCAAGTGGTGTAACCATCGAGTCTAAAATTTCTACAGATTTGGAAGCAGCTCGTTGGAAGGATTCTGATATGGCAGTTGGGTGAATACCTGGAATAGATGATATATCAAAGTGTATTAATATTTTATTGGAAATACATTGCACAGAAAAGCAATTAAAAAAATTTTTAATTTCATTTTTAAAAATCTAAACGAATCCAAAAAGCAGAGTCGCTGCCAATTCAACTTTTTCTTTGAATGAAACGAAAGCTTCGTTGACCAAGTTTTATATTAAACCATTAACAACAAAACCCAGTTTCAAGACTCATGGAGGAATGAAAATGATCTTTGACTAAAAAAAGGCATTTTTATTTGTCATAATAAATGCTCAGAAGACATCATTTCTATACATTTTTAATATTTCTTCAACACAAATCTGCTACTAATGGAGAGAGAGAAAAATTTTTTTTGCCAAAATCACCATCAATGAAAATATAAATATATAAATCATAAATGGGCCCAGCCTCCCAAATAAATGTTGGGTGAAAAATAACAAATCAGTATATGCACCATATAACATACTATGTACTAGCCTCCTTCAAGGAATAAGATGTAAAAATTACCTCTTTGCAAAAGATTTGCACTTGCGTCAAGCAGACTGCCAGCCATAACAACAACAGATGTTGTACCATCACCAGCTTCAATATCTTGAGCCTTCGACAACTCTACAAGCTGTTGGAAGAGAACAGATAAGCTTAAACAAAGTCAAGTAACATAAACCTCAGGAGTCACAAGAAAGTGAGTAATTATTTTTAGAACAATTTGGTTGAACCTGACTGTGATTAAAACAACTGCCTCCTTCTTGCATTATGTCAGGGTGAAACAGACACAAAAAGTTTATGTTAAATTTAATAAAATGAACAGAAGAAATTTGGAATATTTAAAGAAACTGCAATTACCCTCCAAATAAAAGGAATATTGAACAGGGGTCTCAACTTAACACTAATCATAAAGGCTGATCAGTTTGTGACTCAAATTAAAATACAAGTATAATCTAGTTACCATTTTTGCAGCTGGGTGAAGAACTTGCATCTGTTTAAGAATGGTTGCCCCATCATTGGTGATTGTCACATCTCCATTGGCAGCTTGAATCTGAGATTTGCACAATAAAATAGGGCACAGATGATATAACCATTCTAAATTTAGTAAGAATTATATATACAGAATAATAAATTAACCATCATTCAACACGATGACATGTCTGAGGCAATTCTTCACTTTTGTTATAATTCTTCACCTTATTTTACAGTTTTTACAAAATATATAGCTGAATAATATCAATTCTTTACAGACAGCACTTCATTTGGTAATTGATAAGAGGTCATCAAAAAGCAGAATCTGAAGGAGAAAAAAATATAGATCAAAAATACAACATACCATTTTATCCATGCCTCTGGGGCCCAGACTGGTGCGGATTGCATCTGCAACAGCTGGTAAATACAAAGTGGGGAATGACACATTTTGAATCTAATATTTCAATTCATAATAAAAAATATACGATCACCTATATCTACAAAATAAACAAATAATAAAAATAATAATAAAACAATAACAACAATAATAACCTATACTAATGGAGCTCTTGATTGCAAAACAAAAAATACTTGAAATAGAAGTCCTGTGAAAAATGTGCGATGTCATATTTTTCACTGTTGAAATAATTTTGATCTTATTCCTATAATATTCTTGTTCACAAAGTAAAATATATAAATAAGGTGTGCTTATTTTGATGACGACAAAATAGAAATTTAACTAAAACACAACGAAGGTCACTTAATGGGTACTAAACAGTGTGCAAGGCAAGATACTCAAACATTTTGTACTCGTCTCTTATGTTACGATCATCATAATGAGGACATCGCTTTTTAGAGGGGGAGGAGGAGGAGGATGAGGAGGAAGAGAAAAGGAAGAAATGAAATAGATTGCTTAGGTTCAACCAATATTAAGATAGTGAATAAAATGATGTTAGGACAGTGTTATGATTTATTATAAATGATGATGTTTTTTAATTTGATCATTTGCAATTCTGGCTACTCCTTGGATATAAATTTATGGCAAATCTTTTTTACCTCTTTAACTGTAATGATTAGCTTATATAGTGAACAATTATAAGAAAAGCGAACTCTTTCAAAAGATGAGTAGAATATTTCTGAAGCACACATCAGCTGCCAGATGAAACTGTTGTTATGAATCATTACTGATGTATTGGTCTAAGGTAAAAGGACATATTTTTTTTAGCTTAGACCCATTGAAAACAGTAACCCACAAGTGAACTAAATAATTTTAAGTTAAGATGTTTATCGACAACATATTAAAATTAGGCACTTTGCTGCTGGTGATCTTATAGCGAGATGGGTTTTTTTTATTTTGCCAATTAAAAAAATAAGTTGTAAAATGAATCATTTTCAAAAGAACCAAACTAAAATTAATTTATTGCCATAAAAAATTGAGACAAGTCACTTTTCATAACAAACAAACAATTTTGCACCAAAAAAAAAAAAAAGGTGCGCTTTGGGTCCGCCATTTTGTTTTAGGACATTAATTCAGTGAAGAAGGGATGCCTTGTGTTATAGTTATACCAACAGCGAATGGGCACTTACATCCTTCCTCTCCCCCCCCCCCCCCCCCCCCCCCCCTTCTCTTCTTTCATTAGGGCCTGCCTAAATCTTTTCTATACTTTTCCTTAGCTTAACAACCCAAACTCTCCATTCAAAATAAGAACTTAGTTTTGAACCCTCACCCCCAAGACTTTTTAAATAAAGAATCCCATTATTTTCCTCTACTTCTACCCTTCCCCCCCCCCCCCCCCCCCCCCCCCCCCCCCCTTTTTTTTTCCCAAAGAAATCCAAAATGGCAAACCAGTTGCTGGACAAGATTTCGTCACTCGGGAGGAACCGTTTCTTTTTGTAAGAGACTATTTAAAAAAACTTATTTTCTGAATGAATAAATTCAATGAATAATTCATTGTTTACCACCAGTTAAAATTTTTCTTCCCTCAGCCTCAGGATAAAAAAAAGAAGCCGCAAAATTAAAGCTGAAGCACACGACAGGAAGGTAAAAACTTGGATTCCCATAACAGTAGAAAGTTAACGATTACGTTTCCAACCTACTTCAACGACCGACGAGGAAGAAAACAAAGATTTGTTCTCATGAATCAGTCTTCTTAGTCTTAGTCTTAGTAGATTATATCGTTTTCTTCCTTGTCATTGTTATTCGTTATTGTAGGGAACGTAATCGTTAACTTGCCAGTCAACATAAGGTTACTGCATGAAAATGTTTCGACAAGAATCCAGTCCAAAAGTAAAAGTCCCTTTGCGAAGCCATGCCAATCTCAATCCATCCGCAGTGTCCTTATCCTTAGGCAGGCAGTGGCAGTAGCAGACAATACAATTTCAATTTCACTGCATTTTCATTTACTTACAATTACAATTTACCGTTCGCTGATCCATATCAGGATAAGCAATAGAAATGACACTATTGGCAATAACAAAGGATTGGTTATTTATATATGATATACTGGTATACTGCAAAAAAAAAGTCAAAGTACAGAGTTCCGTAGTTACGTAGTGTTTATAAAGAGTGATAAAGAGCAATGTTCTAGAGAAATCCATGAGAGCCGGTGTCAAAATAACGTACCTTTCGCTGCAGTTATATTGCTGAAACGAATTTGAGTCGGCTTGTCTTTATCTTTGTACTGAGAACGACTACCAACATTATCACCCCCACCTCCAGTGGCTTTTTGAGCTGGTATTTTGATCATTTTCACTTCAACTGTCTGACAAAAATTCTCTCTCGGGAACTTGATCACGCCGAAATATTTGGGTAGCTAAAGTAATCAGTTGAAGTGAATCAACGAGACATTACGAGATTTTCGGTTTCGGAGTTTCCGTCTAACATGTAGATCAATAAATGATATTTTATAATGTTACCATCGAATTATAATATGTATTCACATTATTGTTCAGTAAAGGAACGATATGATTTCATTATAGTATCTTTATTTATTTATTTATTTATTTATTTATTCATTCATTCAGGTATGTATTTATCTATATATTTATTTATTCGTTTATTTATTTATTTATTTATTTGTTTATTTATTTATCTTTCATGTGTACGTCAATAGATGAGAGCTAGACTGTTTTCAAATGCGGCTCAAGTCTCTAGGTTCTATTGTCACTCTTTCAAATTTAGTTTAACCCTCGTTTAAATGATAATAGCATAATAAGTTAAAAGATGAAATATGGACAGTTATATAGCGTATTTTCACGGATCAACCATGCTCATTACGCGTCACAATATTTTATTTATTCCCACAGAAGGCCCTATGAAACCATATGTCCATTTCGTACAATACCATTCGCCTATTAGGCGTCCGTTTTGAATTAACAGTTTTACTATATCCGTCATTGCCTGGGTCAAGTGTTATTGTGTGTAAAGTACCTTACATATTGTCGGGGCCATAAAAGTACGAGCAATTTTAGCCGTACCTTTTTATTTGATGCCCTTTGTTACACCAACAGCGAATGGATATTTATATCAGATTGAAATATAATATCTCGTGCCATTTAAAAAAGAGTTGATAAATCTAAAATGTATCTTTTACTGGACTATACTAAATTCAAACAAAATCAAATTGATCAACGTTTTGTTCAAATATTTTAGTAAGCAAAAAAAATATATATGATAATAATAATAATAATAATAATAATAATAATAATAATAATAATAATAATAATAATAATAATATAATAATAATAATAATAATAATAAAATTAAAAGAAATACAAGAACAGAAAAGATAAGATGAAAAGAAAAAAAGTAAAAAGAAAAAATTAATCAAATAAAACTCGTGTTCTAATGCCCACTTTAAACAATTATCGACAGAGGGTTGAAATCGATGTGTACTCATATATTATATGTACACGTCAGTGGAAATCATTGAAACGAATAATATGATTGATACCGATGTTTAGAGAAGAAGATTGTAAGCTTGCTAATACCCCCACCCCCCAAAAAAAAAGAAAAGAAAAAAGAAAAGAAAAAAGAAGAAAAAACCGCGCACCTAGCACACGCCGATAATCTGTTGTGACCTATGTTCGGTCTAAACAGTATGGAATAGAAATTTGATTCCATGTAATCATGTAATTGGGGGGGGGGGGGGGGGGGGGGGAAATAAAGCACTTTGAAGGATATTCATTTGAAGAACATTCTTTGACCATCATGAAATCGTAGAAATACGATATGGAGTCTACAATAAATGTGCATTTTAAACTTCTAATGCATATATTTGATTAAATAAAGAAGAGGAAGACGAAAAAGAAGAAGACAAAATGGTGAAAAGAGGACGTAGATGAGGACGAGGAGTAAGCGGAGTAGGAGGGAGGATGATGATGGAGAAGAAGAAGGAAGAAGAAAGGAAATACAAAAAGGAGGGGAAGGAGGATTGGGAGGAGGAGGAGGAGAATGAGAGGAGAATGAGTAGGAGCCCTCTTTACGAATACAGCGGTGAACATGTTGAAACATGAATTTTATTTGTGAGGGCGGGGTTGCCATTTAATTTAGTATTATGTTCTAGCAATGGGCTATAACCTATCAAGGATTTCAGCATAATTCATTTTATTGATAACTTCCCTTGGACTTCAGACGTACTAATCCATGAATGAGCTTTCCATTGATGTTTAACAAATTATGGTAATAACTGTTTGGTACTCAAAATTATGATGGTTCAAACAAGTATAAACTTACTTTTGCACATGACTATAATATATATATGTATATATAATTTCACCTGTCAATCTCTAGTCCATTTCTTCCATGTCTTGTCGTGTTGCTGACTTGAGACCAGCGCCAACCCAGAGTAAATATTGCTCAAAACAAAAGCTCAGGTTCTTTGACAACTATTTTATACTACTACTACTACTACTACTACTACTACTACTACTACTACTACTACTACTACTACTACTACTACTACTACTACTACTTCAACAACAACAACAACAACAACAACAACAACTGCTAGTACTACTACTACTACTACTACTACTACTACTACTACTACTACTACTACTACTACTACTACTACTACTACTACTACCAAAGCTAGAGGTGCCTAGATGAGCCAATAAAATGGAGATAAAAAATAAAGTGAGTAGATGTGACTCATATATAAGGGAACAACACAAAACAAACAACGT
>NC_088360.1:125811214-125826214 GCF_034508935.2 Berghia stephanieae | reverse complement strand
GAAATCCAAAGCCAAGGTCGCTCGTCAGGGGAGTGAACCCAAAAAACCAGCTGATCGTAATCCCGCCCACAAATCAGTCAGCTATGCGTTTCCCAATTTTTATCATTTATTTTATCGTAATTTGTTGCTGATAGGCTGGTTTTTTTCAACGATTTTAAAAACGAGCCGTATAAATTCTTCACTAAATTATAGTCTTAGTCTAATGTCCAGGCATCGGTCTGTTGTTTTGTTAACTGCATTTTATAGCTTGACCCCGTTACCTCGACCTCCATATTGTGCATAAATTGACTCACTTCCTCATTCGAGTGGACGACCAAGTCCCACCCCTTGCCCCTGGCGTCGCCTTATTAGAATGGTGTTTCCCTCGGGCTCTAACATATATTTTATATTTTTTACACAGTATTATAAAAACTTGTTGATATGAGTTTCAATCATGAGGCATAATATTAAGATAGATATTTTGACCCCGTTGTTCACATCTAAGGTCTAATAACCTAATGCAATTATGGGCTTGATTCATTATCTAATATTAAGATGAATAGTAATAGATGATAATGATAATGGCTTGATTGGACGTATCTTTTAAGACGAATAGTAATAGATTATAATGGCTTGATAATGGCTTGCGTTGGTTTTAGAATATAATAACGGACTCATAAAATTTGGGTTGTAAGACCTGCAAATAAGTAAACGTCGATTGACTGGTTGACCCCTTCAAAATTACATACCTAAAAAGTGGAGTGCGAGGGAAGTGGAATGCGTTGAGGGAGGTCTGATTCCCCCCCCCCCCCCCCATCCCCATCCCCCTAAGAACGAACAACTCTCTTACATTCTAAACAATTTGATTTTGACCAGTGGTACCTTTCTAATAATAATAATAATAATAATAATAATAATAATAATAATAATAATAATAATAATAATAATAATAATAATATATACTTTATTCATCCAAAAAAAATTGAAATTCGTTTACAGACGTGGCATGCATGAAAATGTATAAACACAAAGTTGAGAATCTATGGCGACACTGTACACACACACACACACACACAGACACACACACACACACACACACACACACATATATATATATATATATATATATATATATATATATATATATATGTGTGTGTGTGTGTGTGTGTGTGCACATGCACAAAAGTGTAAAAATATACAACCATAGATGGGATAGTTCTCCCAAGTTAGAAAAGAAGTTAAGATACCTAATTATCGAATAACTGGTATCTTTTCCGAATTTTTGAACTCTGCATTCCAAGTGTCATACTTATGCTCTCTCGTTGCTACAATTGTCTTTCATAAACGAAAACCCATCGGTCCCATTTGACGCGTATATTTGAAAATAGTACACATCGCTCCCATCTCCATTTAGGATTTAAAAATTGCCTATTTGCACAAAAAAGGAGGGAAAGACGCACACACACACACACACACACACACACACACATACACATACACACAAAGAATGACCCAACAAAACAGACGAACAAAAATTCATTTTTGATTACATTAGGCAAAGTTCTGTCAACATATACATGTAATTGTTAGAAGTGTTTTGGCTCAGAAAATGCCATTTCCAATCATTTACTTCTATTTATCATAAGACTACTTGTGGGCTAAAGTTTTATTCTTTATTTCAGGATGTACATACGAAGAGGAAAGAGAGACGAAGGGAGAGGAATAAGGTATCTGCTCAGGCATATCGTCAGCGTCGACGCCAAGTGAATGTTTCCACACAGCAGGTATTTAATCTCTCCAACTTCCAGTTATGTATTATAGAGTTTCATATAATAACAATAATAATGATAACAACAACAACAATACTACTACTACTTTACTACTACTACTCCTACTACTACTACTACTACTACTACTACTACTACTACTACTACTACTACTACTACTACTACTACTACTACTACTACTACTACTACTACTACTACTACTACTACTACTACTGATGATGATAATAATAATGATAATAATAAAAATAATAATAATAGTAGTTATTAATTTATTTAAGTACTAATGAAAACTTGAATTCTCTATACGGTCTGTGGTCAGAGATAATATCCTATGAATGTGTCTGTATTTTCCTTTGCTTCTGTCACACCTCTTACAAATTGTTTTTATTTCTGTTTAATCTCTCAGGAACTCACATTGCTTGAGGAGAGAAACAAGCAATTACTTCAACAAGTGCATGATCTAGAGGAAAAGACAGAACAGGCAAAACAGTTTTTAAAAGGACAAAGCGTTGCAGTTCCTGATTTTCTTGTTCCAAATAAGATCAATATCAACAATGGACAATTTTCTCAGTCAGATTCTGCCATTTTTTGTGGTGATCTTCGTGCAACAACATCAACTCCAGTTTCAGATGAAAGTCTTTCCTCAACTCATCCTAGTCTTGCTTTCAACGCTAATGTGAATGTAAATCTCAACTCTCAAAATCTCTTTTGTGGCAAATTCTCCAAAAATGATAGTGATAGCCACGTTGGAATTGGGAATGGCCCAAATTTAAATGCCAATGCCAATCTTCCAAAAATCAGCTCCATTAATTTGAATGCCATCTCTGCCCCACCATCTCCAGTTTCCGATGCTTTCCTTTCTTCTCCATCTATGTCACCCGTAGCAGGTGGTATTCCAATAGTCAAGCCAAAGCAAAATTTTGTGAATGCTAACCACTACTACAGAGTCCCCATTCATCATCCGAAAGTATTACGCACTGTCCATGAAGTCCCTTCAAATTTCTCTCACAACGAAGAAGAAGCTAGTCCATTAACAATTGACAATAAGCCTCATATTGTTTGTGATTCTTCTGAGCTTAAAAGTGAAGGAGCAGAAGCCATCTGTGATGATTTAAGTACAAATACTAATATGGCATTGCTTAATCTGAATGAAAGAGTGAATAGTAATCTTCGCAAAAAAGATGACAAGATCTGGAACGGTGCCTACTGCATGAATCCTTTAAAAACAGTGAATATGAATGACAATGACAATGCTTCCTTATCCAAACCTCATTTGCAAAACAATCCCCAACAGTTACTCCTCCATCCAAACAGCTTAGTTCAATTGATCATCACATCTGGAGAGAACAAATTGCCATGTCAGTAATCATAGTTATCAAAAGTGAGTGGAGCAGGCACTTATGTTGGTAACAACAAGATATGAAGTGAATAGAAAAGTGCCAGAAGACAATAGAGAATAAAAATTTTTCGCGGCGGT
Source organism: Berghia stephanieae (assembly GCF_034508935.2). Classification (NCBI taxonomy): domain Eukaryota; kingdom Metazoa; phylum Mollusca; class Gastropoda; order Nudibranchia; family Aeolidiidae; genus Berghia; species Berghia stephanieae. Next base: position 125,822,971 of record NC_088360.1, on the reverse strand, counting down.
GGTGGGGTTTGAACCTGCGACCTTATTGGTACGACAACTCCGCCTGGCAGGTGAGAGCGTGGCTCTACCGTGTGAGCTATCCACGAACACAAAAATATTCGTTTCAAACTCAAAGTCATTACTAGATCCCTCTCTCACCCACTTCTTGAGACCGCCGATTCATTCGTACACCACCATCGCGAATAATTTTGACCAGCAGTTAAGCTTAGTAGCCAATATTCTCAACACAAACATATAACATAGAAACGATTGAGACATTGAGTATGCTCCGGTGTATGGGGTGAATTTTTTAATTCAGAAAAGTGAGTGGAGCAGGCACTTATGTTGGTAACAACAAGATATGAAGTGAATAGAAAAGTGCCAGAAGACAATAGAGAATAAAAATTTTTCGCGGCGGTGGTGGGGTTTGAACCTGCGACCTTATTGGTACGACAACTCCGCCTGGCAGGTGAGAGCGTGGCTCTACCGTGTGAGCTATCCACGAACACAAAAATATTCGTTTCAAACTCAAAGTCATTACTAGATCCCTCTCTCACCCACTTCTTGAGACCGCCGATTCATTCGTACACCACCATCGCGAATAATTTTGACCAGCAGTTAAGCTTAGTAGCCAATATTCTCAACAACTCACAACATATAACATAGAAACGATTGAGACATTGAGTATGCTCCGGTGTATGGGGTGAATTTTTTAATTCAGAAAAGTGAGTGGAGCAGGCACTTATGTTGGTAACAACAAGATATGAAGTGAATAGAAAAGTGCCAGAAGACAATAGAGAATAAAAATTTTTCGCGGCGGTGGTGGGTTTGAACCTGCGACCTTATTGGTACGACAACTCCGCCTGGCAGGTGAGAGCGTGGCTCTACCGTGTGAGCTATCCACGAACACAAAAATATTCGTTTCAAACTCAAGTCATTACTAGATCCCTCTCTCACACCACTTCTTGAACCGCCGATTCATTCGTACACCACCATCGCGAATAATTTTGACCAGCGTTAAGCTTAGTAGCCAATATTCTCAACACAACATATAACATAGAAACGATGAGGACATTGAGTATGCTCCGGTGTATGGGGTGAATTTTTTAATTCAGAAAAGTGAGTGGAGCAGGCACTTATGTTGGTAACAACAAGATATGAAGTGAATAGAAAAGTGCCAGAAGACAATAGAGAATAAAAATTTTTATTCTCTATTGTCTTCTGGCACTTTTCTATTCACTTCATATCTTGTTGTTACCAACATAAGTGCCTGCTCCACTCACTTTTCTGAATTAAAAAATTCACCCCATACACCGGAGCATACTCAATGTCTCAATCGTTTCTATGTTATATGTTTGTGTTGAGAATATTGGCTACTAAGCTTAACTGCTGGTCAAAATTATTCGCGATGGTGGTGTACGAATGAATCGGCGGTCTCAAGAAGTGGGTGAGAGAGGGATCTAGTAATGACTTTGAGTTTGAAACGAATATTTTTGTGTTCGTGGATAGCTCACACGGTAGAGCCACGCTCTCACCTGCCAGGCGGAGTTGTCGTACCAATAAGGTCGCAGGTTCAAACCCCACCACCGCCGCGAAAAATTTTTATTCTCTATTGTCTTCTGGCACTTTTCTATTCACTTCATATCTTGTTGTTACCAACATAAGTGCCTGCTCCACTCACTTTTCTGAATTAAAAAATTCACCCCATACACCGGAGCATACTCAATGTCTCAATCGTTTCTATGTTATATGTTTGTGTTGAGAATATTGGCTACTAAGCTTAACTGCTGGTCAAAATTATTCGCGATGGTGGTGTACGAATGAATCGGCGGTCTCAAGAAGTGGGTGAGAGAGGGATCTAGTAATGACTTTGAGTTGAAACGAATATTTTTGTGTTCGTGGATAGCTCACACGGTAGAGCCACGCTCTCACCTGCCAGGCGGAGTTGTCGTACCAATAAGGTCGCAGGTTCAAACCCCACCACCGCCGCGAAAAATTTTTATTCTCTATTGTCTTCTGGCACTTTTCTATTCACTTCATATCTTGTTGTTACCAACATAAGTGCCTGCTCCACTCACTTTTCTGAATTAAAAAATTCACCCCATACACCGGAGCATACTCAATGTCTCAATCGTTTCTATGTTATATGTTTGTGTTGAGAATATTGGCTACTAAGCTTAACTGCTGGTCAAAATTATTCGCGATGGTGGTGTACGAATGAATCGGCGGTCTCAAGAAGTGGGTGAGAGAGGGATCTAGTAATGACTTTGAGTTTGAAACGAATATTTTTGTGTTCGTGGATAGCTCACACGGTAGAGCCACGCTCTCACCTGCCAGGCGGAGTTGTCGTACCAATAAGGTCGCAGGTTCAAACCCCACCACCGCCGCGAAAAATTTTTATTCTCTATTGTCTTCTGGCACTTTTCTATTCACTTCATATCTTGTTGTTACCAACATAAGTGCCTGCTCCACTCACTTTTCTGAATTAAAAAATTCACCCCATACACCGGAGCATACTCAATGTCTCAATCGTTTCTATGTTATATGTTTGTGTTGAGAATATTGGCTACTAAGCTTAACTGCTGGTCAAAATTATTCGCGATGGTGGTGTACGAATGAATCGGCGGTCTCAAGAAGTGGGTGAGAGAGGGATCTAGTAATGACTTTGAGTTTGAAACGAATATTTTTGTGTTCGTGGATAGCTCACACGGTAGAGCCACGCTCTCACCTGCCAGGCGGAGTTGTCGTACCAATAAGGTCGCAGGTTCAAACCCCACCACCGCCGCGAAAAATTTTATTCTCTATTGTCTTCTGGCACTTTTCTATTCACTTCATATCTTGTTGTAATCATAGTTATCTGATTCAAAATTTTAACATTTTGATATTTTTCTACTTTTACATTATCTCTCTAATATAGTTTTCTACAACCATCAAGATAATATAATATTTGTTCATTCATCTTGATTTCATTCCTTTTCATTTAATATATGTTTTTAAAAATTTGCTTATCTGTGTTCATAATAAAATGTTCAGTAATAGTTATTGTGATAACATTCTAAATATTCTCCATCTTGTGTGATCTGCTCCATTATCATAGTTTATTTGCCTTCCTGGATCCTGTGTTTGTGTCTTGGTGTGACTTAAGGCGGTCTCAATTTAAGAGCGTTATGGTTTGCTCTTGAAATTCACTGTTCCCTAACTGATCCAGTCCCACTTGCAATTCTTTTTCTTGAGGGTTTTTAATTGTTAAATCTCTTTTTTTTTACTGGTGCTGAATTGGCCTAAATTGTCACAAGCGCCGAAAAACTCTTTTTAAAAAAAGACATAAACAGATCTTAGAATATGTTTTGGTCGCCATTTTAGTTATGGATCCTCTGCCAGAGTTGGGTGAACATTTCATTTGGTTTCAACCTAGACATAAATTTCTTTTCAAATCAACTTCTATTCCCTGTTGAACTTATCTGCAGGTGCAGTTCTTTTATCTTTCTTTATACTACTAAAGCTGAAATGACAGAGTATGTCACAAGCTGTGAAAATATCCAGAGAATAAGTAACTCTCTACAATATCTCTTCCAAACCACTAACACTACTTATTTTAAAGGGGAAAAGAATAAAATTAAAGTTGCTGTGGAGAAGGCAATTAACATGCATTTTGATACCGGTTACAGTTCCTCTTTTCCTACCCCCTTCCTCTTAATTGCATGAGTTGTATTAAATAATGTTTGGCGATTTTTTCACTTACACTGCCATTATGCACCTTGTATAATTAAGTTGTGTAATTGTAAACCACTTTTAGCAGATGATTGGATACCTTGGGCAATTATATACCCATGGATGTTATGATTTTATTGACTATGGCCAAAATGTTGGAACAGAAATTAAGAATGACACTTTAGTTTCAAAGCTTAAAAAAATAATCTTTCTCATTCTTGGGATTCCTGATAGCTCAGTTAGTAGAGCACTCGCTTCACGCGTAAAGGGACTGGGATCAATCCCAAGTGAGATTTTTTTTTTTAATGAACCTCCCAGCACTTATTTGGTAATTGGATCTGTTAGATCAGGTAGAAAATATGTTGCAATAGACTAGCATTCTATCAAAAGGGTAGCAAGCAGTTGCTTTTGTCCAATTCATGCTTTAGAAACCGTAATAAACTCAGACTCCATGGGCCTGATGGCTCTGAAGGACTTTTTTTTTGTTACTCATTCTTCATGTTCCATTTCACTGATGCATTTAAAAGAAAAAATATCATTCATGTCAAACATTAATATAAGATTTATCAACAGTTCATAATATTAACTACCTACTTAAAAGAGAAACTCATATTTCTGATTTTGATATTCAGCTTGATGTTATCAGCTTGCAAACTTGATCTTTTATCAACCATCTTTATTTTATTAAACAATCACCAGGGCCTAGAAATTTTGTTTTCAACATTCCCATCTTTGTACACTCCATAAACTCACGTGATAAAAGAAATATTAGTGCCTCGCCTGTATGAAGACAGATGCTCGATTTATTTTTGACAATTTAAAAATTGTTTCTAAGTCATTAATGAAAAGGGTATAACATTTGTGTATCACCTTTTATATTATCGATTAAAACTTTTTTTTTTTGAAGGATTGATTAACGGTAAAGAAAAAATAAGAGACTTATTATCTTGAAATACATTCAGCAATGGTAAAATGTAAATCATTACACTTTTTTCTTAATTCTTGGATAGAACAATATTATATTTCAAGAGAGTAAAATCGATTTTTATTTGGTGCTTTTTCTCAATACTCAATCTAAAGTCAGGAATGCAATTCCAGATTATTCATTTAAGCCTCTTCCCATAATTACTTCATATTCCATATTCACTGGTATGAGTATTATTGCTTTTTCTTTAAACATCAAATTAATAATGATTATATTTTATTTTTTCTTGTTCGATTCAATTTCCAAAATAGTCTACATTGGAAAGAGCGTTAGGCTTTGAAGACCCGTTTGACTGTCTCTCCATATCTACCTCATTGATTCTGAAGGGGTAAAGCAATGGGAACTGCATTTTGCAGGAGGCAGAGAATGCACTTTACTCTTTTAATCTCTTATTCAGAAAGACTGACTGTGAAAAGATTTATTTTGATGATTACACATGTTTAAATGATTGGCGCCTTTTTGAGCTACAAATTATTGAATTGTAAATATATCATAAATGCCATGAAATTCTTAAAGGTTAGCAATCAACAAACAGACGTGGATAAAGTGGTTGTGCCATCCACCAATTTATATTCAATTTTACTTCTCGATAATATCATCAGAAAGTTTACAATATCTTGAGAGAGAGAGAGAGAGAGAGAGAGAGAGAGAGAGAGAGAGAGAGAGAGAGAGAGAGAGAGAGAGGGAGAGGGAGAGGGGGAGGGAGGGAGGGAGGGAGGAGAGAGAGAGAGAGAGAGAGAGAGAGAGAGAGAGAGAGAGAGAGAGAGAGTTTGTGTGTGTGTGTGTGTTGAGTGTACATGTGTGTATGATTGCTTTGCAAATCTCCTTAGCACTTTACTAGTGAATAGTGAAGCGTTGTTATATAAATAATTAAATTGTTAATATCATCATTATCATCATCTTTATTATTATTATTATTATTATTATTATTATTATTATTATTATTATTATTATTATTATTATTATAGAAAAGCCCACCTTGTTGGTATCATTGTTATTCATGATCGTAAGACATTAGGTGTGTATGTATCACAATGAACATTTTGATTTGATAGGTTTAGTATAATTGGATTATGAATTTTATATTTTTATATTATTTTTCATTTTATTTCACCATGTCCTGGTTCCTCTTGTCAGATTTCAGTGATTTTCAGTGATTCTCGATGTGTTGTGGCAAAACCACATGTATTTATTTCAATCTTTTACAACGTGTTTTAAGTGATCCATGCGGACATAGATCACTTTTAAATGAATAGTTTTTTTTTTAATATCGATCTGTCTCGTGTATGCTTTTAAAATTAAATTTAATCTATTTAGCATTCAAACACTCTGTGGCTTTCCTTTATGAAAAAAAAAATTCAATTGTTATCAAATCATGTATGATATGATATATTTTTGTGTCTTATTCGTTGTTTTAATCATTAATTTGGTAAGGAAATTGTCTTTCTGTTGCAACAAATCCATTGATCCACATCATTATTGTTTGTATATAATATTATCTTTACTCCTTGAAATAATGCTATAAAAATAAATCTCTATATTGTGAAAATTTTACTCATGTGTCAGGAGTTTATCTGATTCAGGATTTGTTTTTTGTTTTTGTTTTGTTTTGTTTTGTTTACAAGAGAAGGGCTGGGTGGGGTTCCTACCTCCCATAGTGGGCAGGGAGGTACTTATTGTGTCTTCTATCCCCCTATATCTGTTTTCCAACTTGCATTCTGTCTTTGTCTTGGAATGAGATTGCTTGGTTTTGTCCTGGCCCTGGTCGGGGTCCTGGCTGGGAGGGAAACAGTCGAATGCATAGTTATTGTTTTGGGAGATGATATTTTTTTTCCTTGTAAATCATCTCTCTGTTATGTATTATTATATTTGTTCTAATTTATAATGTAAGCATTTGAGTGTATTCCTCTTAGTGGGGGCCGTGCTTGTGTCCAGATGAGACTTATTGGTGATCTCAAACTAAGAATATTGATGTTATGCTCTTGGAATCTACATCTGATCCCTATTTGTTCCCAGTTCCCCTTTGTCTTACTTTTTCTTGGATGCTTTAATCGTAATTCTAGAACTTTTTACTGTCCCATTTTCTTCCTTTTTACTGGCGCTGATAAAACCTAAATGTGTTGCAAGCGCCGTAAAACCCTTAAAAACAAAAACAACAAAACAAACAAGAGAAGGGAATTGGCGCTTAAATCCACCAATGTGTCGATAGCGCAATTAAAATCCAATAAACAAATGAAATTGTATTTCAAGAATTGTGGAAAGTAGACATTTTGGTCTGGTGTCTGGAATTTTAAAAAAGAGCCATTGGCTGTATATAATAATCGGTAACTCTTATTAAGGATCGGAATGTGAAAATGTCGCATATAATAGCATCCCCTCGCCCCGCACTTTAAGCACGGAATTTTTAAGATATCGCACACTAGGTGGGGTATTTGACCTCCCATGGTGGACAGATCACTTGCTGTGTCTTCTATCCCCGAATATCTGTTTTCTGAGTTGCTTTCTGTTTTTGTTTTGGAACGAAATTACTTGATTTTGTCCTGGTCCTTGGCTGAGAGAATTAAGTGCATACCAGTGTTAGGTTTGGAAGTTGATATTATTATCCTTGTAAATCGCCTCTCTGTTATGTACTGACAGTTATATTTTTAATTTTTTTTGGTTTGTTTTGAACGTATCTTGTAATCTGAGCGTGTTCCACTTTGTAGGATCATGTGCTGGTGTCTGGAAAAGACTTTTTGGTGGTCTCAATCTCAAACAATTGATGGTATGATTTGCCTATCTACACCTGTTCCCTATTTGAATCGATTCCTCCTTGTCTTACTTTTTCTTGGTGCTTTTATCGTAATTCTTGAATTTTATAACTTTCCCATTTTCTTTCTTTTTACTGGCTCTGATATAAACTAAATGTGTTGCAAGCGCCTTAAAATCCTTAAAAGCAAACAAAGCAAACCTTGCCTATTTCCCTATCCTCCCAATATCTGTTCGTTTTTTCCATGTCCCAAGGCGGGCCAAATGGATGGGGTCTTCTGACCTCCCATAGTAGTCAGAGAGGCCATTTACTGTCTTCTATCCCGATAATATGTTTTCCCTTTCCATGTTGCTCTCTGTCTTTGATCTGGATTAAGATTGCTTAGTTTTTAAAATGGTCCTGGTGGGGATCCTTTGCTTGGAGGGAGACAATCACGGTCAAATGTATGATGCGTTTTTGTTGTTTATGAGAGATGATACTCCCTGTTATGTATTTTTAAAGTCAGTTCTGAATATGTAAACAGTTGAGTGTTGTCATGGTCTCAAGTGAGTAAAGAGCTACTCGACTATGCATAAAGATATATGTAGAATGAGGCCCCAGAATTTACTAGTTACTATAAATGAAAAACAATTAACGATTTGTTTACAATGAAATAAAAATAATGATGAAATTTAATTAAAAGAGATAAACAGTGATCGTGGCAGTTACAAATAGAGATATGAATATTTTACGTAACTTATGATAATATGTCAGGTTCATAAGTTTACGTTTCCAGGCAGTTGATGGGCTTGGATGATCTATTCCTCTGATAACAGGATCGGACTCGTAAAATTCCACTTCCAGGCAATTGGTCATGGGTTAATATGTAATCTTTTGACAGCGGGCTCGGGTTTGATCCTTGAAGATTATACAATCAAAGTTAAAAGCTCTGGCGTCTTAATGGTGTAGATATAATATCTACAAAGTCCCAAAAGATAAAAATCTTACAGTATATAGAAGGAATAGAGCGACTGGCCGTCCGGCATAGATTGTGGAGAGAAAGTGAGTGTCAAATGTTAGACCTATCAGCTTTTATAATAAGTGGCTACGTGACAGAATGTAGAACGAAAAGTATTCACTAATTAGAAATTAATTCGAGGGAAGGCTATAAAAGGAAAGACGATCTAATATAAGAAGGTAAAGTTTATCTAAGCCTACCGAAATATAACTGGAGTGAGATGAATTCAGTTCTTAATAAAATAAAATTTAATAAGATAATTGTGAACAACCTTTACTGTGACAAGTGTATCATTCGAAATGGGATCCTCTGCTTGTACCTGGATGGGACTTTTTGGTGATGGATGTCATCTGAACCAGTCCCGTTTGTCTTGCTTTTTCTTTGGTGTTATTAATTTCAGCTCTACAACTTTAAAATGACCCAATAGTATCGTAAGCGCCGTCTCCCTTTTTCTCTCTTTCTCTCCCCCCCCCCTTTCTCTCTCTCTCTCTCTCTCTCTCTGGGTGGGGTTCCTGACCTCCCATAGTGGGCGGGGGGAGTACATACTGTGTCTTCTATTATCACCTTATATCTGTTTTCCAACATGCTTTCTTCTTTGTCTTGGAATGAGATTACTTGGTTTTGTCCTGGCCCTGGCCGGACTCTTAGCTGGGAGGGAAACAATCAAATGCATAGTTATTGTTTTGGGAGATGATATTTTTTTCCTTGTAAATCACCTCTCTGTTATATATTATTATATTTGTTATTTTGAATGTATAATGTAAGCATTTGAGTGTATTCCTCTTTGTTGGATTTTGTGCTTGTGTCCGGATGAGACTTATAGGTGATCTCAAGCTAAGTACATTGGTGGTGTGCTCTTGGAATCTAAATCTGATCCCTATTTGTTCCCAGTTCCCCTATGTCTTACTTTTTCTTGGGTGCTTTATGTAATTCTAGAACTTTTTACTCTCCCACTTTCTTCCTTTTTACTGGCGCTGATATAACATCAATGTGTTCCAAGCGCCGTAAGACCTTTAAAAACAAACAACTCTCTCTCTCTCTCTCTCTCTCTCTCTCTCTCTCTCTCTCTCTCTCTCTGTGGATGGGGTTCCTGACCTCCCATAGTGGGCAGGGAGATACTTGCTGTATCTTCTACCCCCTGTATCTGTTTTCCAATTGCTTTCTGTCTTTGTCGGAATGAGATTACTTGGCTTTTGCTCTGACCCTGGCCGGAGGCCTTGTTGGAAGGGAAACAGTCGAATGTATAGTTATAGTTTTGGGAGATGATATTTTGTTCCTTGTAAATCATCTCTCTGGTATGTACTGTTATTTTTTTCATTTTTAACATATATGATTTGTTAACATCTCTTCATACACACACACACTCTCTCTCTCTCTCTCTCTCTCTCCAGTCTCTCTCTCTCTCTCTTTCTTTCTTCACACATACACACACACTCTCTCTCCCTCTCTCTCTCTCTCTCTCTCTCTCTCTCTCTCTCTTCACTCTCACCATCTTCTCTCTCTTCTCCTCTCTCTCTCCCCCCCCTCTCTCTCTTCTCTCTCTCTCTCTTTTCTCTCTCTCCCTATCTCTCTGCTCTCTCTTCTCCTCTCTCTCTCCCTCTCTCTCTCTCCCTCTCTCTCTCTCTCTCTCTCTCTCTCTCTCTCTCTCTCTATTTCTCTTTATTTCTTTCACTCTCTCCCTTCCTCCCTCACCCTCCATGTGCTTTTTTTTAATTTATTTTTTATTTATTTTTTTTTTGTTATACCAAACTGGCAACGCGGTTTTATGCATTTTAAAAATGAAAAATATGAATCAAGATTATGTAAATATGCATGCAAAAAAGAGTAAAATTTGCAAAACAAATAATTTAAAAAATGCAAATTACTCGTCCTAAAAATTGCAAGCATGTCCAATAAAAAATTGAAATATAAAGTTAAAATTCAACTCGTGCTTATATTATAAGTTAAAAAAGTGAGTCTTCGTGTAAAGATTTGAAGAATTATTTGACATGCCGTGAGCATTACGCAAGGATACATACATACATATATTACATTATCATTCAGGACACATTTTGACAAGTTAAGTAAGAGCTTTAAATTAAAATTTTTAAATGGCTTGAATTCACTAAGTTAACAAACTTATCATTCTGTTAGGGCTAGCGATTTGCTAATGAGAAATATGCTTTGGTTTATTTCGACTAATTAGAAATATTCTTTGGTTTATTTCTACTTCATATTCACAAAGTGTAGCTCGGTCTCTGCTCTGCAGTAACGTGCTCAGCAATTTGCTAATCGAAGGACAATAAAAAGTGTATTGCCTTTGCAGCAGACACCTCAGACCCTCAGTTGACTGTGCATGAGCAGTGTAAAAATGAAATTACCACCCCTCTTGTTCCAAACGAGCAGTGAAGAGTTGGTATCGACGTGCACATATTTGCAGGTCTGATAATCGGACGCAATTATGGGCTTGTTTTAGCATTGTTGTAATGGACAATATTTTGCGTTCGTTTGTGAGCATTTCCATGACAACAACGAGTCCATTAACCATTTTGGTTATCAGACCAGCAAATATGTACAAGTTGGTTGATATCAATCAAATAACTCTTCGGCTATTCAATATCATAATATCATATGCCCATTCCTAAAACATCTATCAATTCTATCAGTATGAATATTTTATATTATATTTTAATATTGCCTAAGACTGGTTATTAAAAATCAAATGTTGCAAAACGCATGTTGAGAATTTCTAAAATATATTGAATATTTAACAACTTACTTTGGAACAAATACACCCACTTGTAATGACACTGCAACTAAAAAGGAGAAAAAAAATCCTTTGATTTGAGTTATAAAAAGGGAGGGGTATTATTATCATACTATAAAACAGACACCTGAAGCAATATTTGCTTTTTAAAAATGTTTCTATGACTGAATTAAGTATTGTTTCAACAAGAATTATATGCATTTTGTCAGAGAGATCATGAAAAGCTGTGAATTTTAATAGATAATGTTTTTGTACCTACTGTACTTCAAATAGTCAAGAAAATGTGGGAGCAAAATTCGCACTTAGCAATGTTAAATTTATTCTTTTTGTTATGGATGGTTATAATTTGACAACAGAATGAAATGTATTTCATTGCACAGATCGTGTATAACTGTGGATTTTGGGATATGTTTACAATATGTTGTTGTAGTTCAAATTATGGGGTTATATTTGCTTTGAATACCACCTACTCATAGTGATTAAAATCAGCAGGCTTCAATACAGTAGAACTCGGATCCAACGAAATCGATTCAACGAACACCTCGCATTAGTCATTAGTTTAATTTAATTTAGAATAACCATTTATAAAG
>NC_088360.1:125771214-125803714 GCF_034508935.2 Berghia stephanieae | reverse complement strand
GTTTTGAAACAATGGGTCACATGTATATTATGCCAAGAAACACAATAAATAAACACATGACAATCTGTTAGAATCGGTTCAAAAAGGTCCTGAGTTAAGGCGCTTATTGAGTTAAATTTAAATACCAATAACTGATATTAACAATGCCAAGTATTTATTGACAATTAAAACCAAGGCGGAAAGTGTTGGTTATTACATAATCGTATGTGTTCAGGGGCGTGATCAGATTATAATAATAGCATCATCAAGTCTGTAGAACAGCTATCAATTTCGCTCTTATTGATTAAAATGACAAAATTGATTAGTAAGAGGATTCATGTAAAATACTAGGCTTGACTGAAAAGTATTGGCACCTATTGAATATTTCCGATGTGCGTTATTTCTTCTTCTATTACGTCACCAAATTTTGTTTTGCTGCTATTCCTTGATTTCATTTTATTTTATTTGAAAGAACTCTTATTCCAGCATGTCGGTCGAAGAAATCAGACACACAAAAATAATGCCTAGGGTTACTAATCAAGCAAGCCGGCTGGATTAAAGATAAGCCAAACGGGTTTATACCATTTTCAAATCAAAACCCAGAGACGCATATGATTAAAATAAATGAATAAATATATAATACACCAGAGCCATTCTTCCTGAGATTAAATAAATACAGGAATAGTAATTAACTTGTCAATTATACATAAACCATAATCTGCATTTTACCTTTCACTCATTATGAAAAGAACTGTTATTTTGCATTGGTTGTTACTATTGCCTTGACTCACTTGTTATTATTACAGTCAGTTATAAGGGATCCTAAGGCTATTCTTAATCACCCCTAGATTAAACGTGAGCCGTTTGTGGTGTAGGTTGAGTGGCACAGCTGCAGCGATAGCCATAGCGCGCATAAAAGGTTTGAACCCAGACCATTGAGCTTATCGTTTGGACTCGAACCCACTTCGAAGCAAAATACCCCGCCACAGTAATCATCTATGGCTAAAATAATAATAATAATAATAATAATAATAATAATAATAATAATAATAATAATAATAATAATAATAATAATAATAATAATAATAATAATAATAATAATAATAATAATAATAACAATAATAATAATAATAATAATAGTAATAAAAACAGAACTCAGTAATATACTTCCATTTATTGCTTCCAACTAGCATCAAAATAACCAAAATCATAGATAGACACTTATTCACAACTGCGTTGAAAATTTCAGCTGCGGCGAGAATTTCTCACTACAACGTTCATATCAACGACGTAATAAGGAAGAGTTGGATAAATCGTTGGACACGGAGAATGCTCACACAAACGTATGATCACATTAACTCACTCAACTCTAACACCGACTGTATCCGTAGTTTACCCAGGTTACTTTTACCCCATACCTATTTATTACATTTTTCTGAGACAAATTATAGGCGTAGTATCAAAGCTAATGTTTTTAGTTTTTACATATTAATGATAGTTGAATAAAACTATCTATGTACATGCTCATTTTTAATACATTTTTTTTTACAATTTAAGAGACACCCCAAGGATGCAAAGATTGGCACTGATGGCAAAGTGCAGACGTTGGTGTCGATGTCGATGCGAGTTCCTCTTCGACGTGATGCAATAATTGGTACATCTATGGTGGCTCAGTGTGAATGGCAACGGTGTCTAGGCTGATATTTAACTTGATAAACGGAAAGGACTTAAATAAAGCTGTGTTTTGATACCTTGTCATTTCCGTATCAATGTTTTGAATATCCTTTGAATATTATACAAGACCGGCGTCAAGATTTTTCAGTTTGCTCTTGTAGAACCAAAATAAAACAATGAAACCAAATAAACGGTTGTTACCTTCAGCACTGGACGGCAGGCAGTTAGTTGAGAGAAAAAAACAGAGAAAAGAAAAAGAGAGAAAAGGGAGTACACACACACACACACACACACACACACACACACACACACAGTAGAGAGGAGAGAGAGAGAGAGACAGAGAGAGAGAGAGAGAGAGAGAGAGGGAGAGAGACAGAGATATATAAATAGATAGATAGATAAAGAGACTGATAGATAGATAAATAAATAGATAGGTAATAGATATATAAATAGATAGATAAAGAAAGGGTGAGTGTGTGTGTGTGTGTGTATGTGTGTGTGTAGATAGATAGATAGAGAAAGAGAGAGAGAGAGAGGTTGAGAGAGAGAGAGAGGGGTTGAGAGAGAGGTTGAGAGAGAGAGAGAGTGAGAGAGAGAGGGAGAGAGACAGAGATATATAAATAGATAGATAGATAAATAGACTGCATGATAGATAGATAAAGAAATGGTGAGTGTGTGTGTGTGTGTGTGTGTGTGTGTGTGTATAGATAATAGAGAAATAGAGAGAGAGGTTGAGAGAGAGAGAGAGAGGTTGAGAGAGAGAGAGAGGTTGAGAGAGAGAGAGAGAGGTTGAGAGAGAGAGAGAGAGAGAGGTTGAGAGAGAGAGAGAGAGAGAGGGAGTCAGTCATAGGAAGATGTAAATCCAAACTGTATTCTATGAAATTTTAATAAAACCACTCAATGGGAGCGATCTATATTCAGGTTTTCGTGCAACCAAGTCATCAATCACATGATTTGTTGCTGTCTAACGATTGGATATTTCTTTTAAAATGTAAACACGCTGCTTTGTTCATGAAAGTTGTAAACATACGTATGTGTCAAACAGAAAAAAATGGCCAATCGTGATGTTAGATATTTCGAAAGCTGTGAGTACTTTTCACTATGTGGGTCACTTTTAGCACATTTTGCAATGTGACCAATGATCTCGAGCACATCGAAAGTTTATATAGATCGCTCCCATTATCCATTTTCATAATGCAACCGAGTTGTATAATTGAAGTCTCCTACGGTCGAAAGTCTTGCGATAGCATTGGCCTTGACTTGGTTGTTGCTTGTGGTCAGTTTGGTAAGAAACCAAGATTGCATCACTGCAGAAGGGCTGGTGACCGACATTGATATCAGCACGGTATCTCGTCCACTCATTGAGCAGTCGGCTACGTGATATATTGACTATGTTGTCATACAGCTGGCTTAAACTATGATCAGTGTGGTGCGAAAATCGGCTGGTTCGTTAAACAGCATATTGTATTATAATATTATGGGAGACTAATCTATACTCACACACACACACACACACACAAATACACACGCACGCGGGAGCACAATATGCAGGATATAAAATGTGTGTGTGTGTGTGTGTGTGTGTGTGTGTGTGTCTGTCGTGTATATATAGAATGCGCTTGGCCAAGGAGTTCACAACATTGCCATCCGGAAGTATAACGGACCAACACACAAACTCTGTGTAACCATGAACTTTTATAGATAGTATGCAGATGACGTCACTCAGGCCTTTGTTATTGTTTTTGCCATCCGCGTTTGTGAGTTGTTCTCACTAAACTGTATTAACCAGACTATAAAAGTTCATGGTTACACAGAGTTTGTGTGTTGGTCCGTTATACTTCCGGATGGCAATGTTGTGAACTCCTTGGCCAAGCGCATTCTATCTATAGTCTGGTTAATACAGTTTAGTGAGAACAACTCACAAACGCGGATGGCAAAAACAATAACAAAGGCCTGAGTGACGTCATCTGCATACTATCTATATATAGTGAAATTTGCAAACGTTATGTTTCTTCAGTGCAGTTTGGCATAATATGTATAAATCTATATATTAATATCACACGGTGAAATAACTGTCACGATCTCACTTTGATCTAAATTAAACAAATAGACTAATAGTCAAGTTAACGAAATATAAAAATTAATAAATATATATAAATAAATAAATGAATAGATAATTAAGTGAATTGATAAATAAGTAAATGGATAAATAGATAAACTGAATAATTATTGTGCCCTGTTTCAAACAACTTATATTGAATATGGGATTATCAAATTTTATCAAATTAAACGTCTCGCGGGTTTCTATTTTTTTTTTTTTTCAGAAAGAAAAAAATAATAAATGAATCAACCGCAAAGATTAGAATAAATGTGGTGGAAAATGTGAAGAAGGTGAGAAGTTGAAAGAAGGGCTGGGTGGAGGAGGAATGGGGGTGGTTGGGGGGGGGGGGGGGGTGAGAAGGGGACACTAAAGGAAAAAATATGGTGAGTTGAAATATATAACAACTTTTAGCGTTTACAACCACATGACCTATTTTCAAAATTCAAAGACCAAGGAACACCGAGGCAAACACGTCATATTGTCCATATTACGGATTGACGTATCTACTTCGACGATCGCGGTGCGGTTCCAAAGTCCTCGCAAGAGGCAGCAGGTTGTTTATTAACATTCCATAATATAATTTATTATTACCCAAGATCGTGGTGTTTGAGTTTCATCGTACAAACTGTGCATTCGCTTGGAGCGTGAACTGTGGATCGGGTCACGATGCTTTGCCCCAACTCCTCCACATTCGATCACAGGATTGGAACAACACAACTAGCTAGAGAGACAATGAAAAAAAGAGATCTTCTTCTTCTTCTTTTTCTCCTCCTCCTCCTCCTCCTCCTCCTCCTCCTCCTCCTCTTCTTCTTCTTCTCCTCCTCCTCCTCCTCCTCCTCCTCCTCCTCCTCCTCCTCCTCCTTCTTCTTCTTCTTCTTCTTCTTCTTCTTCTTCTTCTTCCGGTCATGATGATGATGATGATGATGATGATGATGATGATGATGATGATGATTATGCATCATCTTTTATTATTATTATTATTATTATTATTATTATTATTATTATCATTATTACTATTACTACCACTACTATTACTACTACTACTACTACTACTACTACTACTACTACTACTACTACTACTACTACTACTACTACTACTATTATTATTATTATTATTATTATTATTATTATGATGATTATTATTATTATTATTATTATTATTATTATTATTATTATTATTATTATTATTGTTATTATTATTATTATTATTATTATTATTATTATTATTATCATTATTATTATTATTATTATTATTATTATTATTATTATTATTATTATTACAATTAAAACAACGACGACAACGATGATGATAACATCATTAATGGAGTCAACTACCCTATATAGCAGTTATGGTTACTTATATTCTACACTGCCGTTAGTTACACAATTGCACCTCAGCCAGGTAAGTTAGTGTTTCATCGAAGAAGACAAACACACAACGAAGAAAATCATGCCTTCATACTGTCTCTTTACCAGAAACCAGGACGTACCTTCATTGACATAATATAATTTATACCTACTTCGTTTTCTTGCAACCTTTAACCTAATATTTTATAACAGGATCGCAGTAACAACGAGCACACACACACACACACACACACACACACACACACACACACGCACGCACACACACAGGCACACACTCTCTCTCTCTCTCTCACCATTCTTGCCCCTTCAACTCTTCTTTGTCTATTTATAAACAGTATTATATATTCACGAAGCAAATCTTATACAGCTGTTAAAGAAATCATTGTTTACTTTTTTCAATCTAGATAACATCTTGAACCGATACCATATATTATTGCCATTAACATTTCATATATAACTAATATCATAATATTAAAAATATCATAATATTAAACAATTATTCACGAACAGTTGTAAGAGGCAACTAAAGCTTCGCGAAGTCCCAGGTTTGAGTGTTTTGCCAAGATAAAGGTAATTTAAAGGACGAGTTTTCTGGCCAAATTTGTAAATACGAGTTTTCCCAGAGTACGGCAGTTAACTGGTTTAAAAATAAGGTATAATAATCAATAATCGTAGAAACTATATTACATACTGTAATTCGAGGTGAACGGGGGAAATCTAATTTTTTAGTCTTGCTTTCTTTCTTCCTTTTTGATTTTATTTTCCTTTTCCTTTAACTTGGCATGATCTAGATTATCTGACCTAGATTAAAACCTCGACGTCCTTTTTAACTTGACTATTCATCACTTTTGCCAACTATATCGTAAACAACCCTTAGGAGTGTTATCTGGTATTTTTAATCTTTTCTTTTTCATTTTAAGGCTATCCCTTCTTCTGGTATGACACTCGCTTTCGGATCGGAAGGTCATGGATTCGAGTCCCGCTCTGAGTCTTAGTGGCGCTTAATGCTTAGTTCCGAGTCCTTGGAAATTACTCTTTACTCACATTCTCTCACCGTACTCATGTGTTAAATAAGTACCATTAATAGTGGTATCTGCTGGAAAATAATTTTAATACCAGCTACTAGGCGTCATATCTCTTTCTACATGTTCATAAGTCTTGCTGTTCGCTCGGGCCCATTGTAAAGCTCTTTGAGCACATTTAGTGGATATTGCACTATATAAAAGTTCATCTTATCAGGTCTTCACTGGGGCTTAGCAGTGGGGGGGGGGGGGGGGTCATTAGACCATACATTCACTAAAGAAGAAAATAAGGATGATGCATATCCTTAAGAATGTGATCCATTGCGACTAACTATATCGTGGTAGTGGTATGACAATCGGCTCCTTGGTTCGTGTCAGTCATCCTGTGAGCGGTGCAAGGTTAAATCCTTTACCTACTGTCTTTACTCGCATTCTCCCACTGCACTGGGGCGCAAAATGAGCACCGGGACTGTAACAGCGTTGCCTCTGTCGAAAAAGGATTATTATAGCGCCCTTTATAGGCGTCGTGTCTCGTCCTGTTGGTTAAGTGTTGCTGTTGGCTTGGAACCCGTTTGAACCCATTAAATAGATATTGCGCTTGATGAAAGCTCAAGTTTGTTTGACAACACAGAGAAGTTTAATCCTTGTGAAATGAATGGATACATTTCCATAGTGCATTTCAACGGGGTGAACCATGTTTATGCCCTGAGCAAAGCTGCATTTTTCATCCACTCAGGTAACACAGAAAACAATGTTATTTTCACTCTTATAAATCCCCTAAAAGACTGCGCGACCCAAGATGTGTCAAGATAATATTACATGGCGTAACCGAGGACAAAACGTCAGACATGGAAACAATTTGAGTTTTCTACCGTTGTGATTCATCTAGTTTCTCATCACCCTCACAACCACTAGACTCTCCATGGCCCTCATTTATAAGTGACATGACATACATTGCATTTGGTTATATTATGAGCTCACTATTCCATTAAAAACAACAAAAAAAAAAACAAAAGAAAAAAGAAAAACAAACAAACAACAACAACAAACAACTCCCCCCCCCCAAAAAAAAAAAACAAAAACAAACAAAAAACAAAAGAAAAACACCAAAAATAAAAACAAACAAAACAACAAAAACAAAACAAAACAGCAAACAACAACCGTATTCTCTTTGTCAGTTGTTAACAATTTTGATTAACAAAGAAAAAAGAATGACATAACTCACAACATCAAAACGTTTAGTGCGTCAGTGATGGAAAGGGGAGTGTGGGTTTATTCGGCTGCACCCGAAGTGCATTCATTTTCCTTTCCGGTCCGTCTTGCCCTCCATTTGACCTTTCCTCTCAGTCGATCTCTTGTTTTTATCAAAGTGAGTGCAACTCACTCGTTTTTAGTTGCCGAACCGAACAGGAACCGAGCGCGAACGTTTAATCGGAATTAAAATTTGTTTCAGTTTCTAACCAACAAAGTGAAACAACGCACGGAGTTTCTTTGTTATTGTGTTTAGAACACCTGGATGATCAGTTCTCACTAAATAAATGTTTGTATTGCAATACTCGTATAGATAGTATGCACTTGGCTAAGAAGCTCACAACATTGCCACCCGGAAGGTTCACGGACCAACACACAAAACTGTGTGTAACCATGAACGTTTATAGTTTGGTTAATACAGTTTAGTGAGAATTACTCATAAACGCGGATGGCAAAAAACAATAACAAAGACCTGAGTGACGTCAACTTCGA
Source organism: Berghia stephanieae (assembly GCF_034508935.2). Classification (NCBI taxonomy): domain Eukaryota; kingdom Metazoa; phylum Mollusca; class Gastropoda; order Nudibranchia; family Aeolidiidae; genus Berghia; species Berghia stephanieae. The sequence goes on along the minus strand of NC_088360.1, from coordinate 125,795,827 downwards.
ACTATCTATAATCGTTTTAGGTTACACGTGGTTTTGTTTGCTGTGTTTGTTGTGAGTTAAATTGCAGAAATGCATAGCGGCGTCTAATGACACACTGGTTATTCACGATCACGGGATGAAATGAGTACTCAGTTTACAGCCTTAGAACTAGCCCACACAGGAGACTGTCTCCGACGACCCGGCACTGTCGTCGTCGGGCACGGACAAAATACTCAGGATAAAGAGAAGAGCCGCGAGACCAAGCACCTAAAGAACGGCAGAGGGCGTCGGTTGCTTTGTATGGGTAGGTATATCGGCTCTTCTCTTTATTCTTAGTATTTTCTCCGTGCCCGACGTCTTTATCCGGAAAACGAGAGAGGACGACAGTACCGGGTCGTCAGAGTCAGTCTCCAGTGTGGGTTAGCCCTTAGTCCGATCGCTCGACCTAATTGTGACTCACAACTCCCACTGGTGAGGTTAAGCTGACTCAAGCTCAACGTTCACCGACACTTTTGTTATTCATATTATTCGAATGAGTTGATCTTATTAGATTCGGCGCCCTGTATGTATTGGAAATTGAGTAATAGTTTTGGAAAATTATCACAACAAACTCGCAAGTGTCAACGTAGCTCTATGATACAATGTTGGTCGTTTGGGTTCAGAAGTTCGATGGATCTTAGATTTAGATAATCTTGCTCTAATTATAAATGTGAACATTTTTATAGCGGATTTCCATTGATCCACTATCCTCAATGCACTTCACAATGCTTCATTTATTCCCCCAGCAAGCCATAAGGAACCACATTTCCATTTCATAAAGTGCCGATCGCCCTTTTTTGTACTAAGTCTCTTACAATATCCGTCAATATAGCTAGGTACACATTCACACCTGGGTCGAGTGGGGGTAACTAACGTGTGTTAAATGCCTTACCCAAAGACACGTCGAAATGTGAAGTAAAGTATATTTCGCCCTTAAGATCAACCGCGATTCGACGACCCATAGCTACCTTAGTACTTGTCAATCACTTGATGCAAATAGCCTACAGATCATGAGCATCACTCACAATTTTTACATGGACGATTGAAAATAAAGTGCATAATGTCGCCAGGTGTTGTGATGCAATTCTTTCATCAGTATGTCAAAATATTGTTTGTTTTGTTTTTGAGGTTATTACGGCGCATGCAACACACAAAGGTCATATAAGCGCCAGTAAAAAGGAAGAAAATGGGATAGTAAAAAGTTCAAGGATAACAATTAAAACACCCAAGAAAAAGTAAGACAAAGGGGAATTGATTCAAATAGGAAACAGGTGTAGATTACAAGAGCACACTATCAGTGTACTTAGTTTGAGATCACCTAAAAGTCTCATCCAGACACAAGCACAGGTCTCCACTAAGAGGAATACACTCACATGTTTACACATTATTATATATATTATAACACAAAAATTAATACAATGCATAACAGAGAGATGATTTACAAGACAAAAAATATCATCTCCCAAAAATATGCATTTGACTGTTTCCCTCCCAGCCAGGGCCGGGACAAAACCAATTAATCTCAAACCAAGACAAAGACAGAAAGCCTGTTGGGAAACAGATATAGGGGGATAGAAGACAGCAAGTGCCTCTCTGCCCACCCAGCAAAATATTGTGATAAATACTCTAAAACTAAGGGATTGACCAATTTGTCTGTTTGGCGTGTGCCAATGGTATATGTGGAATAAAGGAATGTTTGCCAGGCTTTGTCTTTGACTGGAAATAAATTATAATCAAAGAGACGGAATAGCTACAATTTCCAGTTAACGAAAAGGCACAGCCAACATTCCTTAGTGTGATGGAAACCAAGCATTTACTGGCTGCAAGGAGATACAACTGTGCAATTTTAAAAAAGAGTTGATGCCACTTGTAGATTGTGAAAAGGAAGGTGATGGGGCAGTCAAAAGATTAGTTGTTTGCTTTTAACAACGGTTTTACGGCGCTTGCGACACATCTAGATCGTATCAGCGCCAGTAAAAAGAAGAAAATGAAATAGTCAAAATATTTTAGATTTACAAGGCACCCAAGAAAAAGTAAGACGAAGGAGACTTAGTTCAAATAGGGAACAGATGTAAATTCCAAGAGCATACTATCAATATACTTACATCCAGACACTAGCACAGGATCTCACTAAGAAGAACACACTCAAATGTTTACAGTATACATAACTAACAATATGTACGTAACAGAGAGATGATTAAGCATGAAAAAAAAAAAATCTCCCAAAATTATAACTACACATTTGACGATTTCCCTCCTAGTCAAAGACACCAGCCAGGACAAAAACAGAAAGCAACTCGGAAAACAGATATAAGGGAATAGAAGACACAGCGTGACCTCCTGCCCACCATGGGAGGTCAAAGAACCCCGCCCAGTTAAAAGATAGTGTTTAGATGCTCTTACAAGAAAGGTTTAGAAGGAACCAAGGAAGATTTATACAGAAGACAAAACAGGTCTCATTCAAAGGCATAAGGGGAGATCAACCATAAGTTCAATCCAGATGCAAGTACAGAATCCCTGCCAAAAGGGATTCACTCAAATGTACGGTGCCTTGAATTCGGAGCAGTCTATTTCCTGTTCCATTATCGTTTTGTTTATTCGCCTTAACAACGCCATCCTCTCATGTCATTTCGTCTTTAGTGTCTCATTCAACCTGTCTTCGTAAATTAAAATGAAGGATCTTTCCATATTATTTTTGATATTCAGTAGCTTATGAATAAATCTTGATATACAAACCCGATGGATGATTTACAAGGAAATAAATTTTACTCCTTCCCCCCATCCCCCCTCGAAAAAAAAACCCATTAGAAAAAAACAAAAAAAGTGAGTGCAACTCACTCGTTTTTAGTTGCCGAACCGAACAGGAACCGAGCGCGAACGTTTAATCGGAATTAAAATTTGTTTCAGTTTCTAACCAACAAAGTGAAACAACGCACGGAGTTTCTTTGTTATTGTGTTTAGAACACCTGGATGATCAGTTCTCACTAAATAAATGTTTGTATTGCAATACTCGTATAGATAGTATGCACTTGGCTAAGAAGCTCACAACATTGCCACCCGGAAGGTTCACGGACCAACACACAAAACTGTGTGTAACCATGAACGTTTATAGTTTGGTTAATACAGTTTAGTGAGAATTACTCATAAACGCGGATGGCAAAAAACAATAACAAAGACCTGAGTGACGTCAACTTCGAACTATCTATAATCGTTTTAGGTTACACGTGGTTTTGTTTGCTGTGTTTGTTGTGAGTTAAATTGCAGAAATGCATAGCGGCGTCTAATGACACACTGGTTATTCACGATCACGGGATGAAATGAGTACTCAGTTTACAGCCTTAGAACTAGCCCACACAGGAGACTGTCTCCGACGACCCGGCACTGTCGTCGTCGGGCACGGACAAAATACTCAGGATAAAGAGAAGAGCCGCGAGACCAAGCACCTAAAGAACGGCAGAGGGCGTCGGTTGCTTTGTATGGGTAGGTATATCGGCTCTTCTCTTTATTCTTAGTATTTTCTCCGTGCCCGACGTCTTTATCCGGAAAACGAGAGAGGACGACAGTACCGGGTCGTCAGAGTCAGTCTCCAGTGTGGGTTAGCCCTTAGTCCGATCGCTCGACCTAATTGTGACTCACAACTCCCACTGGTGAGGTTAAGCTGACTCAAGCTCAACGTTCACCGACACTTTTGTTATTCATATTATTCGAATGAGTTGATCTTATTAGATTCGGCGACCTGTATGTATTGGAAATTGAGTAATAGTTTTGGAAAATTATCACAACAAACTCGCAAGTGTCAACGTAGCTCTATGATACAATGTTGGTCGTTTGGGTTCAGAAGTTCGATGGATCTTAGATTTAGATAATCTTGCTCTAATTATAAATGTGAACATTTTTATAGCGGATTTCCATTGATCCACTATCCTCAATGCACTTCACAATGCTTCATTTATTCCCCAGCAAGCCATAAGGAACCACATTTCCATTTCATAAAGTGCCGATCGCCCTTTTTTGTACTAAGTCTCTTACAATATCCGTCAATATAGCTAGGTACACATTCACACCTGGGTCGAGTGGGGGTAACTAACGTGTGTTAAATGCCTTACCCAAAGACACGTCGAAATGTGAAGTAAAGTATATTTCGCCCTTAAGATCAACCGCGATTCGACGACCCATAGCTACCTTAGTACTTGTCAATCACTTGATGCAAATAGCCTACAGATCATGAGCATCACTCACAATTTTTACATGGACGATTGAAAATAAAGTGCATAATGTCGCCAGGTGTTGTGATGCAATTCTTTCATCAGTATGTCAAAATATTGTTTGTTTTGTTTTTGAGGTTATTACGGCGCATGCAACACACAAAGGTCATATAAGCGCCAGTAAAAAGGAAGAAAATGGGATAGTAAAAAGTTCAAGGATAACAATTAAAACACCCAAGAAAAAGTAAGACAAAGGGGAATTGATTCAAATAGGAAACAGGTGTAGATTACAAGAGCACACTATCAGTGTACTTAGTTTGAGATCACCTAAAAGTCTCATCCAGACACAAGCACAGGTCTCCACTAAGAGGAATACACTCACATGTTTACACATTATTATATATATTATAACACAAAAATTAATACAATGCATAACAGAGAGATGATTTACAAGACAAAAAATATCATCTCCCAAAAATATGCATTTGACTGTTTCCCTCCCAGCCAGGGCCGGGACAAAACCAATTAATCTCAAACCAAGACAAAGACAGAAAGCCTGTTGGGAAACAGATATAGGGGGATAGAAGACAGCAAGTGCCTCTCTGCCCACCCAGCAAAATATTGTGATAAATACTCTAAAACTAAGGGATTGACCAATTTGTCTGTTTGGCGTGTGCCAATGGTATATGTGGAATAAAGGAATGTTTGCCAGGCTTTGTCTTTGACTGGAAATAAATTATAATCAAAGAGACGGAATAGCTACAATTTCCAGTTAACGAAAAGGCACAGCCAACATTCCTTAGTGTGATGGAAACCAAGCATTTACTGGCTGCAAGGAGATACAACTGTGCAATTTTAAAAAAGAGTTGATGCCACTTGTAGATTGTGAAAAGGAAGGTGATGGGGCAGTCAAAAGATTAGTTGTTTGCTTTTAACAACGGTTTTACGGCGCTTGCGACACATCTAGATCGTATCAGCGCCAGTAAAAAGAAGAAAATGAAATAGTCAAAATATTTTAGATTTACAAGGCACCCAAGAAAAAGTAAGACGAAGGAGACTTAGTTCAAATAGGGAACAGATGTAAATTCCAAGAGCATACTATCAATATACTTATATCCAGACACTAGCACAGGATCTCACTAAGAAGAACACACTCAAATGTTTACAGTATACATAACTAACAATATGTACGTAACAGAGAGATGATTAAGCATGAAAAAAAAAAAATCTCCCAAAATTATAACTACACATTTGACGATTTCCCTCCTAGTCAAAGACACCAGCCAGGACAAAAACAGAAAGCAACTCGGAAAACAGATATAAGGGAATAGAAGACACAGCGTGACCTCCTGCCCACCATGGGAGGTCAAAGAACCCCGCCCAGTTAAAAGATAGTGTTTAGATGCTCTTACAAGAAAGGTTTAGAAGGAACCAAGGAAGATTTATACAGAAGACAAAACAGGTCTCATTCAAAGGCATAAGGGGAGATCAACCATAAGTTCAATCCAGATGCAAGTACAGAATCCCTGCCAAAAGGGATTCACTCAAATGTACGGTGCCTTGAATTCGGAGCAGTCTATTTCCTGTTCCATTATCGTTTTGTTTATTCGCCTTAACAACGCCATCCTCTCATGTCATTTCGTCTTTAGTGTCTCATTCAACCTGTCTTCGTAAATTAAAATGAAGGATCTTTCCATATTATTTTTGATATTCAGTAGCTTATGAATAAATCTTGATATACAAACCCGATGGATGATTTACAAGGAAATAAATTTTACTCCTTCCCCCCATCCCCCCTCGAAAAAAAAACCCATTAGAAAAAAACAAAAAAACCCAAAAAACCCCAGCAAACTAATGAATAAATAATCCAATAGCCATACATCTGACTCTCCATCTCAAAAGTCAAGTTACGGCTTGGAATAGCAAAACAGTCACCCATATTATTAAAGGAACATCAAGGAGATATTTATAACAGACAGATTGACTCAGAGGGAATCACTGTTAACAGCTCTTGAACCAAAGCTTGTGACTTTTACAAAGTCTGTGTAACGGAGTGCAATGGATTGTCCGATTGACATAGTTCAAGATTGTGTCAAATTGACGACTTTTAATTCCTCATAAGTAGAGCCAAACAATTTTAGGGGTTAAAAAATAAAACAATGAAACAAACAAATAACCAAGCTAAATGACAGAAAACAGAAAAGATTTAGATACTTATCATAGTGGTAACATTTATTAACATAGCATTCAATTGATTGCATGTACATACCTACAGTATAGGTTTAAATGATGCGAAAGGCAAAGGAAAGACAGAAATTAAGTCAATTATCCTTTTATGAAACCTTTCACTTTCATGTGTCATATGAATTGAAAACACAATATATTTCCAAATGCCATCTGCCAAAACTTTTAATTATGTTATTTTTCATGCATTTTAACAAGAACAGCACGAGGGAATACACCAATCCATCATTCTATCTAATAAGTTAAAATGCCATCATACAATGGATCTGTAATTAAACACAAGAGGGAACAAAAGCTTTACACTTTCTTGCAATCAATATTAGTTGAGTAATCCTCGGGTTCTCTGATTTAACAAATATTGACTTTCAGTTTCGTTTATCCCATTGTTTCTGAAGTGTTGATTTTAAATCTTAGAGAGTCTTGGAGTTTTTGAGTGACCGTAGTAAGAGAAAATGTTACATGCATTTATTCATGTCCTCTAGAATTAATCTGATAGAAAATAAAATCGTGAAAAGACTCAAGTGTTTCATTAACTGTGAGTTGGAATAACATTTGGACCATGATGAGATTGTTGAGATGCTTGTGGCAATTGTTGTGCTCTGACTTGAGAACGGATTTGCTGATGCTGTCTCTGAATGTTGTCATCATATGACTTGACTGTGATAGTTGTCTGAGGGCCTGTGTTCCATGAGATTCCATTCTCATCCACGACACTCACTTCAATCTAAGATTAGAAAAACCGAGAAGGAATATGGGAATCCGAATTATCATTTGTCATGTTTTAAGCAATTTATGGGCACCTGTCTGATAAATTATGTTTTAATTAAAACTATTTAGACTCTTTTTCTCAAATTTTTAATTCAGTTGCAGGGGCAGGGGTAAGTTTCATTTATAGAGCAGTCCAGTGAAAGAAACGTATTATAAGTTAAGAAGAAAATCTATTATAATATCATCCATAAAAATCCATCATTAAACAAAAAAAAATATAAATTAAGAAACAAAACAACATTACAACAAGTCTGCAATAATGGTATCATTTTCTTTTTAATCAAAACAAAGGACAACTTCATTGTATCAAACTTCACTTGTCTTGCACATATTAACAAATATGAAAATATCCACATGTTTCACTTTCACGTTTTTATGACTAATTGATAAATTATATCAGCTGGTTCGAACTTGAGATAAGGGGAGAGTGGAAGGAAATAAACAACAAGATCTTGAAGTAGTTTACTAATATTATGCTGAGTCAAAAACAACTTTTTGGGGTATTTGTTCGAAACCAGACAGAACTTTGGTCTAGAATGCTTTCTTGTTGAAGTCAAAACAATAAGGATGAAAAAAATATTGATAAAGATGATGTGGCTATCACTTTTGCATGTTGTATCACAACTTATCAAATTTGAAGGGTTGGTTTGCTTTATTGCACTGATACTGATAAGAGGAGTTGAAAAACACATACAACTACAAGTACAAGGTCAACTTTCTCAGAAATGTTGATAACGGGATTGTATAGAAAAGGGACATTGTGTGATCATGTCTTATCAAATTTTTGTTTGCTTTAGTTTGCAAAACAATTTTAACATAGAGGTTCGACCTAAAATTATGGATGATATCATTTTTCGGTTACAGAGATTATGTAAAGGAATATTGCAGCCTTATCATTAAAATAAAGACAACCTCCATGACAGAAGGTATGAGAGTAAATTAAAAGGAAAAGATACTGGGGTAGGACACGTAAATGAAAGAAAGAAGAAGAGAATGCAAATTAAATGAAGAAAAACATAATAAGAAATTAATTAATCGAAAACACAGATTTTTACAGTAGTGGAACATCATGCATTCTGCTTTAAATACAGGAAGTGCAAATGCACTGCAATAATGAAATCTACCCTATCAATGATTTGATTAAATGCAAATATTTTTTGTAAGAGTTACTGTATTATTTGGTTCTATACCTAACACCACTTGTCATGTTTGAATAAAAAAGTGACAGCTTGTATGTAGAATGGGTTTTAAGTATATTGCAATTTAAGTGGAATACTTATTTACAAATAAAAACTAACTTGTGTTAAATCCATGATTAAGTCTATAACTATAGAGCACTTATTATTTTTCTGAGCATTACTATTTGTGTTCAGGAGAATGAAAATGTCTGTTTGTTTTGATTTTAAGGGTTTTACGGCGTTTGCAAACATTTAGGTCATATTAGCGCCAGTAAAAAGGAAGAGAATATGATAGTTAAAAAAACTCTAGAATTACCATTAAAACACCCAAGAAAAAGTAAGACAAAGGGGAATTTGTTCAAATAGGGAATAGATGAAGATTTAGATTCCAAAAGCACACTATCAGTCATCAGTGTACTTAGTTTGAGATCACCTAAATGTCTCATCCTGACACAAGCACAGGTCCTCACTAAGAGGAACACACTCAAATGTTTACAAATATAATATGTATTTGTAAAACAAAAAATAATACAGTTCATAAAAGAGAGATGATTTACAAGACAAAAAACATCATCTCCCAAAACTCTACCTATACATTTGACTATTTCCCTCCCAGTCAGGGGACAAAACCAAGTAATCTCATTCCAAACAAAGACAGAAAGCATGTTGGATATATATATATATATATATATATATATATATATATATATATATATATATATATATATATATATATATATATATATACATACATACATACCGTATAATTGATCAATGCAACAAAGTCCATTCATACTAAGGAGCTAAATTAATTTGACGCTTTGGTGTTGCCATAAAACACCCGAAAGTCAATTTCAACTTTTATATCAAACAAAAGAAAATTTGATGACAAAAAAGATGATAAAATATTTTCCAAAAATATCAGTAGCTTTTCTTTCAATTATGTTGAAAAGAGAAACACCATCTGTGTTTGTTGTCAACAATGCCTCCCTAAATAATAAGAGTCCCATAACTATGATTTCAATAAGTGGCAATGTTTTCATCTCCCAAAACTATATTTATACATTTGACTATTCCCCTCAAAGCCAAGGACTCCGGCCAGGATCAGGACAAAACTAAACAATCTTATTCCAAGACAAAGACAGAAAGCAAATTGGAAAACTGATATAGGGGATAGAAGACACGCAAGTGACCTCCCTGCCTACTACGGGAGTCACATAAATCTTGTGATAAACAACTTCAAATTAAAATTATATAACATGCTAAAATATAGAGATGTATTTTTTACATTTGTTATTTCCATAATGTAAACAACCAGATCTATAAATGATGATCTCATTATATGAATTAATTTACAATATTACCTTGGCATTGTGAATTCCTGGGATTCCAAATGGTAGCACGAAATTTGTACTAAAGTAGTCATTATGTGGGTGAACTGTCTGATTCAATTGGACACTTGTGACTTCGTTACCCTTCACAATTGGTAGAAAGAAAACAAAATGGGGTAAGCAACAACAACAAGAAGAACGATGCAAACATTTTTAAAAAAAAAGTGTTGTCAGGAAGATTTTGAATTGAAAAGCACCTACAGGTTTGAGTGGAATACTAAATGTAGTATTGGTAAAGATTTTCAATTTAAATCTTGAATTGTAAGAATGAAATTTTCCTCTTACAACCATAAGGTCAATGGAACCAAAGCTTTTTCAGGTTTTTGAATTCCTGAAGTGTTAAATGGTGAGTTACAATGTCTTGCTACCCTTTGGATAGGACGCGAGTGGACAGAGAAAGCAGGAGAAAATGTTCACTGCATTTAGAATTGATATTGGTCCCTTTGCTTGTGAGAAGACTCCCTTTACCAACTGAGCTATCAGAAGCACCAATATAAATTATAACATTTTTATAAAATATAAAGATGGTCAGTCAAGTAAGAATGACTTGATATAATGCATAGTATAAAGAATTCCAAATTCTTAAGGAGTTCAGCAAATTCACTTTCTTACCTTCAAAATAGTGTAGTATTATGCAAAAACATTATAACCCACCTAAAATTAAGGACAAAGTGTCTATATTTGTAGAAACTTATTCAAATCACTAAATTCAAGCTGTCTTTCATATTCAAATTCAGATCAAGAGTTTAAAAATATAGTCACCTGGAATTTATTTGACATCAGATCTTACAGTTTCTATCAAGACAGCAGTAACAGCTTTGTAACTTGAGCTTTATTGAAGCCAGAATGCTTTCTTAGTTAAAAATGCTAGGCTAAGCATGCGAACAAAAGTTACTAGAAAAGTGTAAGGATTGAGGAAGACCGTTTACCTTGACATTTGACACAGGAACAGTTCGATTAACAAGACTTGTACTGACTGAGATAGTAACAGAGTGCACCGAGCGGTAAAGGGCAGGTCGATCACCCCTTTGCACGATTCCTTCCACTTTGAGGGACAGGTGGGTGTCAGCTCGTACAAGGATAGGCTCTTGATTTGAACCTTGTTGAGGTGATATAGCAAGCTGAAAATAAAACACCAACACTTTTTAAAATAAATATTTTGGCAATACCATATTATCAATAGGAACCACACCAACCCATCCTATTTAGCACAAACCCCTCCCCTTGACCTCAATCATAATTAAACATCTCTTTGTTAAAATCCAAATTATAGCACTTCCCCAACTAACCCTTGTGAGTCACAGGGTACATAGGCCTACTGTAAGATTAACAATATTACAAATACTACACACTTGATGATACAAGTCTTGAGTGTAAATAGTCATAGTAGAGTGTGATATCAATAAAATATGTGTGCATCATTTAGTGTCATTTGGTGCTTACAAGAGATGCTAAATGCCCAGGGTTCCGTTCCTTTTATTTTTAACTTGAAAGGGTCATAGGCTAGTTTCAGTTCATAATTCATTTTTTTCTTCATTTGCAGTTTTTGTAGCTCTAGTTTATAAATGGTCAGGGTATATGCTTTATTGAGATGCTAGTCCTAAGACCAGTATCATTGGAATATTTAAAGTATGGCTGAAAATACGATCTGGTATGAGGTTGACTATAGCTAGGTATTCATGTCTTCGTCCTCGTCCTCTTGTGTTCAATGTATGTGTTGTTTGATGCAAGCGAGGTTTCACCGTGTACCGAGGTATTAAAATTGTCCCAACTATTGGGAGCCTCTGTGGTGTAATGGTAGCACGTCTGACCGGTAATCAGAAGGTCTGAGGTTCGATTCCCAGTCAAGGTCAATTGATTTTTTGGGATGGCTTTGTTCTTGTATTTTTCTTTCTTTATTTGTCTGGCACCTTTCATACACACTTGTTCAGTTCTTTATCTTACACCGGTGCCTGCTCCTTAGTTTCTTAATTTGATATACTCATTTACACCTCAGTTGAGTGGAAAACATCCAGGTTAGAGTTTTACACCGATGTGGTCACTGACAATCTCCAACATCCGTTGCTTTTGTTACAAGATGAGACACCCTATCGTTGAGCTATTGATATCTCACAATCTAGCGGGTCTGGGAATATACTCTGTATTATTCTTTAGAATTCTTGTTTGAAAATTGCTTGTTTAAAGTTTTCACCCAAAAAAACATTTTTTAAAATCCAAAATTATGCATCATTCTAAAAAAGAAAAAAGTCCACCCCTCCAACAAAAAAACCCAACAAAACAAAAAACCAAAAAAAAACCCTACCCAAACAAATCTCTCTTCCCCCCTCCCCCAACAATTAAAAAAAAACGAACTAAAAAACAACAAAACAAAACAGAATATCTTCTTCTTCTTCAAGTACCAAGTCTGTGCCAGACATCAGTGATCATGGTACACCATTCATCTCTCTGATCAGATAACATCAGAAAACTAATATTACTCTTCTCTCTCTTTGTCACCCAGCTGTTCAAACTGTTCAGAAAACAGAATATAATAAAGGAAAATAAAAATGAAGCCATAATAACAATGTCATACCTTTATAACTGTAGACTGAAGTGGTTGAAAAACAAACCGTGGGAAGCTTGGACTGGCATGAATAAGGTTGTACACAGAAAGAGAAAGAAATTCCATCAGCTGTGAAGAAAAAAAATGAAAAAAAATAATAAAAAGACGAATTAATTAAAAAAAAAAAAAGAAAAAAGAAAAAGAACAAAATAGAAAATCATAATTAGGAACTAAAATTTACTTTTATGAAGTAAAAACCATTGCAAATACTAGTCAATACAAATGACTCCTGATTACAATCTGTTATAAAGTGTGATACTGCCGAACTACCTCAACATCGATATCTTTCATTAAATGTCAAAATCATATAGAACGTGGGGAAAGATGTCATTTTCATAATCATTTTAAACTATATGTTCCTCCTCCTCCTCCTCATCTTCATCATTGTCATTGACATCACTCCATCACGATTATATATCATTTATTTATAATAATTACAAAACTAATTTCATTTGAGACATCCTCAAACCAAAAAGTCTTGAGTTACACAAGGGACAGACCAAGACCTACTTTGTGAGAAAGAATGACTGGTGTGCTGCTGTCAGGCAGTAATTTATCTAATGCATCTGAGATGTCATGCATCACATTTATGGTGGCAGTCTCCCTGAAACAGGTCTTAGAAGGCTGTGTTAAGTTACTGGTATTGGTTGATAACTGGTTCCATAGAGAGCCAGTTTGGTTCTCTCGGGCCTTCTTGATGAGGAACTGCCGCTCTCCAAGATTGCTTTGTCTAAAAAAAAAGAAGTTAAATCAAGTGCAACGATGAGCCAGAACTGAAAAATGAACATAGGCAAATAGATAAACAAATTCATAAGATGACAGATGATAGAACTAATTTTTTCTTTTGTCGTGAAGACATGTGATATCAAGGAAAGAAGGAACTGTACATTTTGAAATAAATCAAAAATAAAAATAAAGCATGGAGGGTGACATCAAAATACAAATAAGCACTTACCCAGTATGAACTGCTGACATAATAGTTGAAATGGCTGATTTCATGCAGTCACAACACTGCTGGAAACTAAACTATGAGTTAAGAATAGGATAACATCACAATATGAAAGCACACTTAGAGACCGGTCAAAAATCACAATTGCTTGACTTGTAAAAATGGCGAACAATACCAAACCATAAAAGTGATCCCAGAGTCACCTATTAATTTTAAAAATCATATTTTTATCAAATATTTGAAAATTTCGGCTGATTTTCTTATAGATAGAACAAAATTGACGCCACTCAGCTCTTTGTTATTATTTTTTAGCCAGACATCTTATAAGTAGTTCTCACTAATGTTATTAATCAGACTATAAAGGTTTAGGATTACATATAGCTGTGTGTGTTGATACATTATATTCGGCTGGAAGTATATTATGAGCTTTTATCATAAATGCAATGCATCAATCAATATCTCCCAAAAATTTCAAACTGAACATTCGTTGATTTCATAGAAACTTATCAAGCAAAAACCTGTCATTCCTGTGACAATCATCTGTGGTGAAGACAAGTTCAGCTTTTCCATTCTCCTCCCCCCCCCCCCCTTTTATTGCAAACTATTTTGCATTAAGCATCTTTTGATCAATATTCCCATATCATCATATATTTATTTTTACCTCAAAGAATATTAAATTATGAGAATACTGGTTGGCAAGTCTGAAGTTGTTGCTTTTTTTTATTTTTAGACCTGGCAACAATGCTAACCAGGTGACATCAGTTAATGCTATCATTTCTGTTTTTCTTCTTTCCCTCTTTTTAAAAATTACACATATCCAGAAACACGGGATCAAACCATAATTACTTCATAAATATAGGGTATTTAGGTATTTATTACTGGTTTCAAATTATGAACATTTCAATTTCAACTAAGACAGCTAATAAGGGAAAGAAAACAAAAAGAGCACACAAAATTGCAATAAAGGATACACACTGATATTCTGTAAAGACGACGAATCTGCATCAAAGGACGATCTATACAAAGATAAGGTGAGATTACTGGCATCCTTGTAGGCTTTCAAGCATTTTTCCAGCTTTGGATAAATTAATGATATAATTTTTTTTAACCTCAGTGTCAATTAATGTAAAAAATTGTAAGGCTGCAAAGAAATTAAAATGTAATTTTTTAAAATGTCTTACATAATAAGCATATAATCACATTGTGATATGTAACTTTCAGTGACTTTCTGAAATTGATGTTTTAATATAATGGACCGAATCAGAAAAATAAAAATAAAATTACCAGACAAATGAAAATTCTTGAGTTTCAACATTATGAATTGGTATGAATAAAAACAATTATGATGTATGTTGCACACCATGTCTTTTGTGCACCTAGAGCTATATAGTATGGGACAGGCACTATATAAATAAACTGCATTATTATGATCATTATTAAAGTCTCTAATGAGGAATAAATATTACACTTCCGTAACTCACTTGTTGCACAACTTGAATCCATTTAGCGCCTTCATATCCTGTGTTGGATGCTTGTGCTGCCACAACAACTGGAGGTGGCTTTGCACTGAAGGATATGCAAGTAAGGAGTAGCATGTGGTGTGCTTGCAGGATACTCATGCGCATTTTGACATAACGACAAGCAAAGTCCTGTGAGTTTGTGGGATTCATAGAAGCCTGCGAAAACAATGGAGTATTCAAATTAATTAGTATACTGAATAAAAGAAAAGATATCAGATTGTTTTTATTCTCGCTTAACAACCTTTTCAAGAGATAAGATTATGAATTAAACATAATTGTAAAGAGATGATCTTAATCAAGCTTATTTTTGATAACAAGAAGACAAAATTATATCAGCTTGGATAATATCCTCGATACTGGAGCATTAAATAAAAAGGATTTAAACAAAAACAGCAATGCAGCAACAAAAACAACAACAATAATAATAATAATAATAATAATAATAATAATAATAATAATAATAATAATAATAATAATAAGCATAATAATAATAATAACAACAACAATAATCATAATAATAATAATAAAAATAATAATAATATAGGCTTTAAAAAAAAAAAGGGTTGGGGATCAACATTATTCCGTATTCTCAATCTTAAACTGTTTATTATCGAGCACAGAATTACTGGCAAATCTAAAAATCATAAAATTCTTTTTACTAATATAAGAGTAACTTGCAAACTTTTCTAATTTCAACCGAATTCTATCACCCGTTGACTAAAAAAGAAAATCTTCTAGGTCATAATACTCAGTCCTTAATTTGACCATTGGCTTTCATTGTGAGTATAATTGATTCTACATAATTCTAGCATATCCGGAACTAGAAACGATGATGTCATTTTTAATCTTTTTAATACTATCAAGTAATAAATACTCATCAGCAACAAAAAATGATGACGTAATTTTAAACCTGTCTTGATACTCTGAAGTAATAATAATCTGCTCTTTAAAAAAAATAAGTTTGGGGGTAGACATTGTTCCATAAAGCCAATGCTAAATTTTTATCATCCAGCACAGAATTACTGGCAAATCTAAAAATGATAAAACTATTTTCTACAGATTGATATACGAGTATCTTGCCAGATTTCTTAAATTAAGGGTAATTCTATTCGTCTCCATCTATGTTTATTTCCACAATACAGTAGTTTTATAAGTATAATAGATGACTGCATGTTTGTAATAGCCTTTATTTCTCCGCAAATATTGTGGGTTCTCCACTAGTACTGCTATTAATAATAATAATAATAACCATAATATTAATAACAACAACAATAATAATAACCATAATATTAATAACAACAACAACAATAATAATAATAATAATAATAATAATAATAATAATAATAATAATAATAATAATAATAACAATAATAATAATAATAATAATCATAATAATAATAATAATAATAATCATAATAATAATAATTACAATTTTTTTTTTAAAGGGTTTTACGGCGCTTGCAAACAAATTTAGGTTATATCAGCGCCAGTAAAAAGGAAGAAAATGAGATAGTAAAAAGTTCTAGAATTACAATTAAAACACCCAAGAGAAAGTAAGACAAAGGGGAATGGGAACAAATAAGGATCAGATGTAGATTCCAAGAGCATACCACCGATGTACTTAGTTTGAGATCACCTAAAAGTCTCATCTGGACACAAACACAAAATCCAACAAAGAGGAATACACTCAAATGCTTACATCATACATTAAAAATAACAAATATAATAATACACAACAGAGAGATGATTTACAAGGAAAAAAAAATCATCTCCCAAAACAATAACTATGCATTTGACTGTTTCCCTCTCAGCCAAGACTCCGATGAGGGCCAGGAAAAAAACAAGTAATCTCATTCCAAGACAAAGACAGAAAGCTTGTTGGATAAGACATAAGGGGATAGAAGACACAGTATGTACCTCCCTGCCCGCTATGGGAGGTCAGGATCCCCACCCAGAATAATAACAATAATAACATAAATAATAATAATAATGATAATAAAAGTAATAATAATAATAATAATAATAATAATAATAATAATAATAATAATAATAATAATAATAATAATAATAATAATAATAATAAGAAGAAGAAGAAGAAGAAGAAGAATAAGAATAATAATAATAACAATAATATAATTGTGAATTGAACAAAAAAAAAATCATCAAAAATAACTTATGTTTAGTATTCAATCCACTGTCAAAGGGACAAAATCAATGTGAACATATGTGCAGGTCTGACATCCGAACACAACCATGGGCCAAGATTAACATTGCTGTAATGGACAATATTTTGCGTCATTTTTAAAGATTTCAATTACAACGAGCCCATAAGGGACTGGGCTATCAAACCTGCATTTAAGTGCACATCGTAAAAAAATTATAATAATTTAGTAATACATCAATCCTGCTTATACTTTCTGGATTAAAGTTAGAAAAAAAATTACCTTGAAAGCAACATGGCTTTTGGTATAAAAATATATCGCCTTTTCAAGGTGAGCCATCATATTCTCTTTACTTTTAGTAGATTCTTTAAGTGTTTTCTCAGCACCACATGCGTTCTGAAGGCCAAGCATCCAATTGCCTGAATATTCAGTAACAGACTGAAAATAGAAATAGTATAAGTAAAAATTGTTATGTGACTATTTACTGTAATCCGAAAGAGAAATAAGATAAACCTTGACAATTGCAGATAAACAACAATGATGTAGATTGTTACAAATGCTGTTATATGATTGAAGAAAATTTCATTATCATGGAATCACCACAGACTATGATGTCCACAGACATTTAACTATCTCTGAAAAAGATGTTAGACATATAAAACAGTTTTTTACAAAATAAAAGGCCACGTCATGTAGGATAATTCTTAAGTAAACGTAAAGAATTCTATTATACAAATTTAACAATTGATAATCATTATCCTTTTGATCATTTTATCATTTAACAACTTAAATAAAATAAATTTTATCTTAAAAATCAAAATAAGAGTTATAAGACCCTGGATTGTTGACTTATACTTTACCTCGTGTTGAATGATATTTAGTATGTCATAGGCAATTTGATATTGGCAATATCTCATTGCTTGTCTGGCCATTTTATACGCTATCCATGGAGATGCTTCCTCAATGCAGGACATCACTTGTCCACTGATGACACCACTCATTTTATCGTGACACCTGGCTTGGAACAACAACGTACACAGATGGACCTAGAACAAGGAATCAAGTTATAAACTGTCAATTCAAGTGATGTAAAAATCAAAACATATGAGCAATTAGATGCGAGTTCAAGTTTAATGAGACCTAAATTGAATCATCAATAAGAAGATTAAAAACTAAACCAATGGATCAATAATAAAAAAAAATAATAGAAACCCAATGAACAAAAGCATTTAATTTTGACTAGGAAAGTTCCCTAAATCTTGAGAATATTTTTCCAACAAAAATTCAATGAAATCCTTTTTGGTTCTGCACAAACCTATTTCCCCAGCAGGCATAGGAATCAAATTTTCATTTCATACAATAAAAGCTCCACGTGAAAAATAGAAAAAAAAGGTAAGTTATCTTGCCAGTTAAAGGTAATGGACCAAACTATTTACAAATATAATCCAACCTGTATCTGTCCAATCTCCATGTTACCATTTCCAATGGCAGCAGACAGATTAGCCAATATTGTATGTGTGGCAGCATCAATAGCACAAGGACTGTGAGAACCAATTGCGGCCAGACATTCACAGATGGACAGTTGACTTGAGTCTGAAGGACATTCAATGTATAATTATACTGTCTGGGTAAATATGAAAAAAGCACCTATTATCAAATTCTATTCTTAAGGGTAAAATAGGATTTTTAAAAATCAACTGCATTAAACACGTGCAAAATACATAACTTAAATGGCTGTAGTTGAGGCAAATATTTTGAGTTCAGAAAAGGGTATGATAGATTTGTTTTGTTCCTTTTTTTCAATGATTTTGTTTATGAAAAATATAAACAATTTAGGGAAAACGAATGAGTATAAAAATTTAGAGCCTAAATTAATGCATAACCATTACCAGTAGTGACTTTAAGCAGACTTATCAAAGTAGGCACAATTTTTGAACCGGCCTCAGGTTCATGCCAACAAATTTCTGCAGCACATTTCAGAACCAGCTTGAGCTGACTCAGCACTGCTGTAGAAGGCTTGTCTTGATGACCTGACAATAGTATCAGCTGAGCCTGGATGATCCCAATGGCTTCCATTGTAAGGTCTGATCCATCACCCTTCATTGCTAAATGACGTCACATTTGAAAAACAAAAGAGTTTCATTAATTCTTTGACCATTGGCCCATAATGAAATAAGGTCACTATCTAATGAATGTTTTGAGAAATCCATTTTCATTCTAATGATAGATCTAAGCCCATACTCAAAACCACTTTTTCTGGTGACATGCTAAGATTTACCTGTATTTTTGTTTTGAATGGTCTTACCACTTGTGATACTTTTAGGTTATTTATTTATCTACAAGAAAAAAATCTTCTCTCATAAAATAGAGGTAGCACAAAAGCAAATATGCTCATCTAAGACCAGAACAAAAAGCCACAAGGAAAGGATAAAAGATAGGGGAAAATAGACACAACAAAAGTGGACCAAGAAAACACTCCAGTGACTCAGGAGGTAAATTTTCCCAAGCCCTAAAAGAAAAGAGTAATTATGTACACTGAGAATGGTAAATGGTATCATCTGGGCATTCTATATAAATGGATGACATCTATAGATACAGTGGAACCTCCCAATTACGACACCTCCGAATAGCGACAACCTCCTAAAAACGACATTGACCCGTGGTCCCGATTTTTTTTCTATTTAAGATCAGTAAAAAAACCTCCAAATAACGACGCAATTTTTGATAAAACCTCAGAATAACGACATCATTTTGGCGATTTTCGGCAGTTTTCGTAGATATCTGATACTAAAAATACCGAGTATGAGTACTCAAAGTTTATAAAAACGATTCCTGCTTGAAACAATGATAACGCAGGTTTTGAAACCAATGAAAGGCAGCTTTTTTTTGACGAATCTTGGCTGATATGCATTAATAAAAACCAAGGTATAAATGTAAGTGTAAGCAAGTAAACACAAAATCTTGGAAAATGTGTTATTATGTGGTGATAGTAGTAGTAGTAGTAGTAGTAGTAGTAGTAGTAGTTAGTAGTAGAAGTAGTAGTAGTAGAAGAAGTAGTAGTAGTAGTAGTCTTAGTAGTAGTAGTAGTAGTAGTAGTAGTAGTAGTAGTAGTAGTAGTAGTAGTAGTAGTAGTAGTAGTAGTAGTAGTAGTAGTAGTAGTAGTAATGTTTTTGTGGGAGGAGGAGGAGGAATTTTATCTAACTCGCAGCGTCCGAATTACCTGTTTTTGTTTGTTTTAAAGTGTTTTACAGCGCTTGTGACACATCTATGCCAGTAAAAAGGTAGAATATTGGATAGTAAAAACATTCTAGATTTACAATTGAAATGACATAAGAAGAAGTAAGACAAAGTGGAATGGTTTAAATAGGGAACAGATGTAGATTCCAGGAGCACACTATCAGTGTACTCAGTTCAGATCACCTAAAAGTCTCATCCAGACACACGCACAAGAACCCTCTAAGAGGAATACACTACAATGTTTTGTTTGTTTTGTCAATGTTAATAAAAACTGGTCCCGCAGGCCTTACCACGCCCACTTTGTCCACCACCTTGGAAACCTCTAAATAACGATACTTCCGGATAACGACATAAAAACTCGGTCCCGTGGCATGTCGTTATTGGGAGGTTCCACTGTAGTTATCACATTGGGTTAGAGAGAATAAATTAGAAATTAATCTTGACCAAGAAAGAAAACATTGAAAGAGCCAGCAGTGAGTTTCAACCCCTGCTTCCAAATGTTATAGTAAAACGTTCGCCAACTTGCCACTTTAATGATGATAATGAAAATAATTATTATCTTAGTAAAAGAAAAATCAAATACACATATCACACACACACGTCAAAGAGTTATTAAAAAATAAGCGTTAAAACATTTTATCATTAAAAAACAAAGAAGATGAAATTCATACTTTAGTTTGATATTACAGGTTCTTACATTTATGTCTTGCTAACTGAGTTAAAAGATAAGTTGCTTTGGAAGACAGTTTCCCACAAGGATGATAACAATAAGTGAGGCATACATCGAGAATTGATGAATCTGTAGAGTAAAAATTGAAAGTATAAATTCTTTGATTAATTGAAATACTGCCTGAAGTGAAGTACAGCTCTTAAATGAACAAGAATGTTTTTTCCTCAAGCCACAGAATCAGATGCAGAAATAAAAGTATTGTTTCAATTTAGGCCATGAATTAATACTAACTTATAAAAAATCAGTCTATATGCAATATTATGGTAGATGTGTAAAGTTTACCTGACTGTAAATGCTGGTGATTGACAGCAACATCAGAGAAGGCAGCATTCAGGACACAAACTGCTTTGATCTTTAAAATCAAAATTGGTGTATCCAAAGAAAATTTAGCCACATCCTGGACGGAAAAATTGAAATAATTTGTTTTATTACTGAGTCATACAAAGATTTTTGTTTGTAAATGTTGAATGAAAAAACAAAACAAAAAACAAATAAACAAAGAAATGAAATGGCAACTAGACAAAAAAAGGAACCAATTTCATCTTTACGAAGGGTTGACTTCAATTGCAACTGGTTGATAATTATAATCTGTTTTGTTCTTTCAAAGAAACCAAAAGATGAGGATGGCTTGGAGGTACAGTCCACTCCGGATAATCACAACTTTTGGTTAATCGCAACATTTCACAAGAAATGGAATTCATTCAATATAAAAGTCACTGGTTAATTGCACCAAACATCGATTAATTGCAACAAATTATCAAAATGACGACTGGTTGAAGAATCGAGAGTGGATGGGGTTTAATGCTACGTGTCATAACTCTATTAATGATAAAAGAGGGCAGGGCTTTGCAGTATGGGTTTGTGCGACCATCTGTGACCATTAGATACGAGGCGAGGGGCTGGGAACAGTCTAAACAACAGGTAGACAATGACAGCTGTTAGGAGAGACTGAGCGACATCCTTTGTTTTGGAATTGATGACTGTGCATTGGTCAGCTTATTGTCTCTCATCATGGCTAATCTCTTTAGACTCTTATAAATATTGAGAACAAAAGAGTAAAAGTTAATCCAATCTGAATAAGATGTCGGCTTGCATCAAATCTGCTTTTGCTTGTCAAAATCTATACAGGGATGCCACATGGCTTTTGTTTCAATCAAATTGCTCAGTCTGTGGTGGACTAAGAACAATGTTTACAACAACTGGTTTGAGTTTACCATATATGGTATGAAACTGATAAGTGGTCAAATTAAAAACTGCTATAAAAACTTGCAAGTGGTGGTGAAAACAATGTCTCATCATTTTATCTGAAATCGATCAAATAAACCACAGCTTGAAAAAAAGATATGAAGACTGAGAAAGCATGGCTTCCCCTAACAAGAGGAATTATATCAGGTTACAGAAAAAACTTCAAATCATCAATGATTTCAATTCATCTCCTAAACCAACTCAGAAAGAACTTGTCAAAAAACATGGCATCTCCAAAAATGTTGCAATAGTGGACAGGAAACTCAACTTCGGTTAATTGCAACATTTTCGCTGATCCCAAGGTGTTGCTATTATCTGGAGTGGACTGTATTTAAATAGTAAAATACTTGAAAGTTGAGAATGAAAATGAAATGCTTACATTGAGATTCTTCTGTGTCCAAAGATAAGCTGCCTTCTCTGCTAGAAGTTTCAGATTGTCCAAGCAGACGGCTTTTACCAATCGCCGTGGGTCTGAATTCAAAAGATTCAGCAGGCGATCCACATGACATTGAATGCTTATCAAAGATTGAAGGGTGACCTGAGTCATTGTGTTTATAGAAACTGTCACAAAACTGTGAGCTGGGTATGTGTCAATCACTGATTGGCAAAGGTCCAGAGCCTGAGGACATTATGAAATTCAAATAGGAAATGGTGAGATTACTGATTACAGGGACATAAATACTAGAAAATTATATTAATTGACTAATTAAATCTTTTATCTTTTATGGTTAACTAATAAAAAAGCTATTAAGATAATTAAGATATGAATTAATTAGTCCCTGAAAGTGAAGTCAGATTTAAAAAGAAAAAAAAAAGTTAAGCGGCTAAAAACAGTAGGAAATTGATACCTGCTCAGTCATTTGTGCATCATGATGCATATGCTTCAATATTGGAATTAGCTGCAGTTTCATTTCAGCTGGAGTTTCTAAACGAGCAATCATTGACCCAATCGTGCTGCAGACCTCTGCTGCAAAATTCCTGAAAAAGAAGATAAAGCTACTGATTCCACAAAACTGTCTTAGAAAACAAAAAACATAATTTTTTTAAAAAAATCCCAAAACCCAACCCCTCCCTAAAAAAGGAAAACAAAACCAAACAAAACCACCCTCCCTAACAAAAAAATAAAAAAGACGAAGAAAAGAACAGAAAACATATAAAATAAAAAAAACAAAAACAAACAAAACTAAAAAGCAAAACAAAAAATAACAACTAGATTTACAAGCTAAGTGGGATTCATCTTAAAACAGAAAAATACTTTCTTAACCACTTTAAATGGGGACAAATTTTACTATAATCTGACTTCATACTTCATTGCTCTCAGCACGAGAACAGTGATAGCATTGCCGCTATGGTCGAAACCTACTCCATATTGCTATTACTACTCTCAATGTAAAAATGGGAAAATGGTTAGATATGCAGATGGGAGAAATGAAATGAGATGCTCACTCTATGGAAACATCTCAAAATGGCAGGAAGAGATAACGTCCTCCTAGCAGTATCTTATTATAAAGCTTAAAGTAACCCTTGTTTGAACCTTTATAAGAATAACAATTCTTTTGTATCAATATGTTATGTAAAAACTAAAATCTAAAACCAAATTTGTTAAGGGTGTGCATGTAAGCCCATAAATCTTACTTTGATGTTTTACAGAACTTCTCAGCCGCAAAAACAGCAGCCTCTACTTCTGCAGAGTTGTGAGAATCAAGGTATTGAAGTATACTGTGATGCACCGTTTTCTTTTCAGCAATAATGCTTGCCATACTGCCAAGAATTCTGGTGAAAAATATGAGAAAGTTATATTGGGAGTTAAAACAGACAGATTTAGATTTAAAAAGTAATTGCCATCATTAGGAAAGCTTTCTATCAATAACTGAAAAAGAAATTTAAAAAGAATCACACCATCTTTGATAAAAGGTTTTAAAAGTCACACCAAAAACATGTATTATGTTTTTAAAATTTTTTAAATAATAATACATCCGTTATTCCAATAACAATGTTTCAATGAGAATAGAAACTGCATTATAAGAAGGCAATGTGAAGAAATGTATGGATAAAGCATTGGTCTGTTAATTCAAATGCCTCATATTATTTCAATATTTTCAAAAAGTAAAAAATCTTATAACCTCAATGTGACAGCTCTAGCAATGGGATCATTGCTATGAATTACACCAAATATCCTCCGAGTAAAATCATCCACAGAAAATATCTTGTCCAAATGTTTCTCACTTTGTTGAGCAACTCTCAAAATGCACAAACGAATGAAGTTATTCCTGCCAAAACATTTTAGGAAAGAAAATTTAAAAAATTGAATGATACTCAGTGATCTAACACAAGACTAAAAGTTGATTGTGTGATAAAATGTAA
>NC_088360.1:125703714-125768714 GCF_034508935.2 Berghia stephanieae | reverse complement strand
GAGAGATTGCAAGTTATCGGCCGGTCGCCCACACAAAATTTAATAATTTTTTTTTAAACAATATTTTAAGATTTTTGCTAGGTTAACGGTGTATTCATTTATAGAACTGTTCCTTCGTGTTGTGGATTGGTTGTTTTTTTTTGTTAAAAATTTTATTTATTTCTTTTTTATATATTGGTTTGTTTGTTTTTAGGCATTGTAGCTAACATTATTATCATACCCCCCCCCCACCCCATACGAAATTTATTTTTGTACTCTTCTTTTTTAAATTCAATTTTGGCAAGATAGACCGTGATTTTGGCCTCCCGAGTAAAGCCATGTTTTCATTTATGGAATTATCGGCGGCTTTTTCTTTTTTGATCTTGTATCACGGTCTCTCTTGCACCCAACATCTCAGTTGTTTGTGGATCGCCCCCACCCATCCACCACCAGTTTATAATTTTCTCTCTGTGTCTAAAGAGGGCTCTGCATGCATTGTTATCTAATATTAAATAACAAGACTGATTTTCGTAATATCGTGATTTTTATCTAACTTTGGTATAACGGACGTAGTCTCTTTAGCTTTAAGCAAATAGAGCATTAAAAAACAAAACAAAAATACCCCAAAAAACTTGACGGTAATTATCTCAAGGTTTTGTTCTTGTTGCTTGTACGAATATCTCTGATTTCCATTTCGTTTTAAAATAGCGTCACGATATTTTCCGTTTAAAAAGAATTCTCTCACCATATTTGGTCCCGCGGTTTTATGCATTTTAAAAATGAAAAATATTCATTAAGGTTAT
Organism: Berghia stephanieae; assembly: GCF_034508935.2. Classification (NCBI taxonomy): domain Eukaryota; kingdom Metazoa; phylum Mollusca; class Gastropoda; order Nudibranchia; family Aeolidiidae; genus Berghia; species Berghia stephanieae. Next base: position 125,767,932 of record NC_088360.1, on the reverse strand, counting down.
CTGAATATGCATTTAAAAAAAAAAAAAAAGAAAAAAATATGCAGGCTTTAATAATATAAAATAAATAAGTCAGACTCAACGTACAGCGAAATTATGTGAACAGAGAAAAATCCCCCCACCCCCACCCATCTTTTGATCTTCTTTTCTTCTCTTCATTGACTTTAGTGAAAAACCTCTTCTCAAACGAACTTATCTCAGACTCAGATCCAACGAACCAGTAGTATAGGCAGACTCACTTTTTAATTTTTTAAAACGTCCCTGTTTTCTACTGAGACATTCAGTTGAACAAAGATGTGCTGTCAGTGTCAGCTCACAAGAAACAGAGACGACGAAAGAGTGGAGACTACCTCAGGCCTCATCCTACCATGCGTTAGAGGTGGGGCAGTGCGTTAGAGGTGGGGCAGGGTCAGTGTCATTTAATATTAGATAATAGTGAATGCAGAGCTCTGTTCTAGGTACGGAGAGGAAATTATAAACTGATGACGGGGGAAGTGTTAACCCACAAACGACAAGGTTTTTGGCGCAGGGGAGACCATGATATGAGATCAAAGAGAAAAAGCCGCTGCACTTGGATGGTGTTTTTAAAACTATCCTATTTTCTTCCTTTTTACTTTTTACCGACACTGATGCGACGTAAATGTGTTGCAGGCCAAGATTTTGGTCTCCCTAGTCAAAATCGACAAACCAAAGTCTTGGTCTCCCTAGCCTCTCTCTACCCTTTAACTTTATTTAAACAAAAAAAAAGTCTCCCCCCCACTATAATTATATGAAAAATTCCCCCCTCCCAAACCCCTGCTAGAACATTATAAAAAAAAATATTGGGGATGTAGGAGCTTTCGGAAGGCCTCCCCTTTTTTGTTCCTTAGTGAGTCCGTAGACTGTAGACTTGTAGATAGCAGTCAGAGTCAGAGAAGAGTTGTGTAGAGAGCCTCGCCTTTGGCCGACCAACCTCCGCTGCACGTCCAACTCGCCTTGAGCATGCATTCACGTAAAATATAAAGATTTTTTTTTAAAACCTACCTCTGTTTCAAAAACTAGCATCTTTCAGCTTTCTAAGAAACATTTTGATTTTTCAGAACTTTAGTTCGTTAAAAAAATACGGCCAATCTGACCCGTTGAGTCGAATGAAAACGAAATTTTGTTGTTTACACGGTTCAAAGGAAATGCCGTAAATAAGCTTTCATGGACTTCCTGTGTTGTTTTTATAGTGTCACGTGACCGTTTTGAGAAATTTGTCGTCTGCTACAAATAATTAGACCGGTAGGGGGTAGATATTTTCGTTGGAGCAGAGAAAAAGTGAGTATTATTTCTTGGACTTGTAGAGAGGCCTAGGGTCCACCACCAGACCAGTTGATTGAATGAAAGAGAAAAAGGGCTTTTTTATCCGCCGCCACCACCACCTTGAAAGAGTGGAGGGGGGGGGGGGGGGGGGGGGGTGCATGCCGACGAGAGGGAGACGTGTCGATTGGTGACCTTGGTGACGTCGAGCATCTCAAGGATGCTGGCAGTTGCAGTTGCAGGTGTTCTTAACCCCTTAACAGCGAAGCTAATTTTTTGCTTTTAGATAGTAGTTTGCTTTTATCTTTATTATTGTTAACGGGGAATACAGCGTTTCCACCAAGAGAGTAGTCAGACTATCGCAACTCGGACTTCAATTGTCTATAATAGTTTTGCCGTTACTTGTCTTTTGATGATAGAAGATTTGGTGTTAGGTCAAAGATCGAATTTCGCCGCTAAAAGGTTGCATTGCTACTGGGTTTGCTCTCCGCCCCCCCCCCCCTACCCCCCCCCACCCACTTTTTTTTTTCTTATTTTTTTTTTCACCTTAGTATTGATGATTGCTGCTATTTCCTTTTTTATGATTAGCAAGTGCCGTAGGAGTCTCACAGGATGCAGGAGTACTGCAATTAACCCTTTACCAGTGACACTGATTTTTTTGTTTTTCGAATAATAGTCTTCATTTATATTATTTTTTAACGCAGAAAAAAAAACGTTTCCACCATAAGAGCAGTAAGAATATTGATAAAAAGCGCTTTGAGCACGTTGGGTGGATATTGCTCTATATAAAAGCTCAAGTTTTTAAATTGTAATTTGTTTTTGTCTTTTGATGAAAATGGTAAGATTTTATGTTTGGTCCAAGTAAGATTGATATTCGCCTTTAAAAGGTTAAGTTGTTTTGTTTTTTCAGTTTTTTTTTTGTTTTGGTTTTTCAAATGCGGATACGCTGCTTCTTCCTTTTTTTTTTTCCTCAACTGGCAAGCTATCGCTGTACTTACCCGCATGGCTTGCACACACAAAAGGATACATCTAAGTCACAAAACCTTACATCCAGGTCACAAAATCAGACAACTAGGCCACACATCAAGACATCTCTGTTTCGTTTGTTCCAAGATAGCAAAACAAACCAGACGTCTTGGAGTTCGAAAGAGCTTTCCATAAAATATTTGGTATTTGCAAGACCCCAGAAACCAATTCCCTATACAGCTCTTGTGCAAGGTTACTTATGACCTTGATTTCTTCCGTACCCACCCCCAAAATCCCACTTATTATGTGGTATAGGCAGAACATAGTAAATAGCTGGACTGCCACATGCGTGACTAAATTGGCCAAAGAGAGAACCTATACTTTGGCATTTGACACCATTACCTGATGTCTTGGTTTTTAATCCTAGCCTAGTGAGAGAGAGAAAACAAAACAATCATACATGTATCTGCAAACAACAGAACGTTTTCATTTTACATTGAGATGGGAAGGGGAAGGGATAACATTATGAAAGAGAGAGAGAGAGAGAGAGAGAGAGGAGAGAGAGAGAGAGAGAGAGAGAGAGAGAGAGAAGAGAAGAAGAGAGAGAGAGAGGAGAGAGAAGAGAGAGAGAGAGAGAGAGAGAGAGGAGAGAGAGGGATGGAGGGAGAGAAGGGGGATGGGGAGAAGGAGAATGGAAAGATAAAGAAACAATGGGTTGCCTGATGACGTAGATCAAAGGATTGTTACAGCGGTGTTCACGGAGCGTACTTCGTGAAATTTTAACCTTTTACAGTGACACTGATTTTTTTTCTCCAGATTGCTTATGCAGAATAAATCGTTTCCACCAAGAGAGCAGTAGTAAGAGTATATTTCGACTCGGGCTTCAATTAAACTATAAATCGCAAAGCTTGTCTTTTAATGATAACATTAAGACTAAGATCTGGAGTTTGGGGAGTGTAAGATGGAATCTCGCCAATAATGGTTAAAATTGTTTTGATTTTTAAAAACATAACACACACACACACACACGAGCGCGCGCGGTCACGACAGCGAGGACCATCTATTGCATGTGTTGCAACGGTAAATCAGTTTACGTGTACGTAGATCCTGAGGCGAGATGCCCCGTTACCGTGTACGCACACCCCCCCCCCCCCAAAAAAAAAAGAAAAAAGAAAGAGACACACACACATACACACACACGTACACACACACACACACACACGCACGCAGTCTCGCATCCGCTACGAACTAATTTTGCGCACCAATTTTTACTGCACTAATGCACCAAATTGCATTTGGTTTGGCCACTTGGCCTCCTGTAACCAACTTTTTGGCTTCCTCTGACTTTCCCCGTTATATCGTTTTACTCTGGTTCCGGTAAAACTTATTTTATTTGGCAATCTAAATATCTAAATGCAACATGTGCTAACGCCACAGATTGCATTTGCTAATGCTTCTATATATACGAATTTTCCTTATCCTATCTAAATTGTTTAACAAATCTAAAGAGTTTTCGCGAGGCTAAGGTGGGTTTGGTGGTATTTGGGCTCCTGCCGAGGAATCTGGCTTCTTGCTATAGCTAGTTTGGTCTCTTACTCAAAAATAATCTGGCAACCCTGCCTGGCTAGGCGGAACCTTGATAACAGAAACGGGGCCCACACGATTTCGCGAGGAATTAATCATGAAAACAATTAGGATATAATTTCAACACAACTTTTGAAATTCATCAAGGATTGTCCATTACCGAATGTTTTTTGATAGAAAACAAATGCATCTTCAAATCTAAACTGCTTTTGACGGTAAGCGGTAAGTTTTTATTTATTTTTCTGTCCAAACGAATGATTTGTCCTGGTTATAGAAGCTAAGTATTGGTAACACCGGCTCAGGCTCAGCTCTCTAGTCAGTGCAGTGCAAGTGCAAGTAAGCCGGTGCCAAGAAAAATGTACACTACAATTACAATATCGCAGTCTTTGAAATACATGTTCCTTAGCTTGCAAATATTACATGCAGCAAAGAAAACGATCATCAAACCTTTATCAAGCTCTGTAAGGGCTGAATTCGCATCATGGTCTTGGTCAAAAGTTGAGCCAGAAGAAGCCTTCGTACTCATGAAGGAGGTCGCCATATTTGTTTACAACTACAGAGAAGAGTGATCTTTCCTACTTTCCTGTTGATATCACATGATAGTTAAAATGGCGGACACTGCAAAACGATTTATGGCCTTAGTGACTGGGCTGATAAAACGGCAATATTACAATAACGTGGAGCTCACCAATGATGTTTTAAAAGAGGAAATCTACCCAGATTTGTCAGAAGAAGATTTTGAACATATAATAACGAGATGCACGGGTTGGCTAAAGGTAAAAGTGTTTTAATCCATCTTTGTCCAGAGCAAAAAAGAAGTGGGAGTGGTCATAATAATAGTCATATATAGAGAAGTCATAGTCGGCATCGTCATCATAGATCTATCTAGTCATAATAATAGTTATAGATAGTACTGAGAAATGGCAATGTAATAATTTGACACATTGCAACCTCTCTACTTCTACAACGACACCGTTGGGACCAGAAACATATCGTATAGAGAGTTGCCGTTGATGAGCAACCAATATTCAATATCAATAAGAGGAAGAGAAGAGTAAGTAAAAAGTACTGGATTGTGGTTTTTCCCAATCATTTTACAGTAGCAGGGTCAACTGAAGTAGACTACCGTGAAAATAATGTTATGCCACTTCTTACAATGACAGAGGCAGCCATCGCCTGCTTGAAAAACCAACACTCCTGCCTTGTCTGGTTTATAATAATAAACAACAATTCTGTGTGAATTAAGTCAACACAGCTGCATCAACATCAGCATTTGTCGACAGTCACTGCTTTTTATCTCTATGGTTCAAACCCACGCTGCTCGATTCTCTCTCAGGAAGAGAAGAGTAAAGTACTTGATTGTGACTTTTCCCTGCCATTTACAGTATCAGTGTCAACTGAAGCAGGCTACCTAGAAAATAATGTTATGTCACTTCTTACAATGATAACTGCTTTTTATCCATATGGTTCAAACCCATGCTGTTCGATTCTCTCCCAGTTCTCAGTGATCATAGTCGATCTGTTTGAACCCCTAAGGGACATGAAAGGCTGGGTGTCCGAAACAGACATGGAGATGCTCACTGTCTGACGAACTGCCTTTATCTGGGATGGATGGATTTCACTGGAAGGCAGGAGAATATTGAACACAGTAGACCTTCTTCTTCTTCTTCGTTCCTCTGATGGACATCTATGGCTGCAGTCCGATATCTGCTATGAAGTCTGTGGTCCGCTTTAGGTCCTCAGCCTCACCATAGAGCTTTGTGTTGAGTGTTGTAGGGGTGACCCAGTGGTTCGAACGTTGCACGTTGTATAATGGGCAATCCATAAGCACATGTAAAGTGGTTTCATGGTCGGTTCCACATGGGCAATAAGGGGTTGTTCCAATACCTAGCTTTGTAAACATATGTCCTCTTAGTCTATTGTGTCCTGTTCGGAGGCGGAATAGAGTGACTTGGCTACTTCGCTGAATGGCATGGATTGGATCCTGCTTGTTGTGTTCTAGGTGTGTGTCATTCCTTTCTTTGTCTATTTTTAGCTTTATTATTTTCTTTTGCTGATGGTAAGTGATTGACGACTTCGGTTGTTCCTTCTGGGCTCCTTCTTTGGCCAGTTGATCGGCAATTTCATTTCCATATATACCTACATGACTTGGAATCCACTGCAGCACAATTTTCCTGTTTTATCAGATAAGCCCTCAAGGGCCTCCACAGTGTGTGCGGCTTCAGAGTCCTGGTAATTTTCAATAGACCGGAGAGCATCATCAGAGTCTGTCAAGTAAACCACATTTTTCCCGTATATTCTGTGATCTCTGGATAGTTCTTTTGTTGCATTGAGGATGGCTTTTTCTTCAGTTTTAGTACTTGTGCACATTGAACCCACTGATACAGATATTTTTGTTTCTGTTTTATCTGTCCAGTGTATGAGTGCACCAGCACCTCCATTCATGAGGGGGCCGGAAACTGAGCCATCTGTATAAACTCTTATCCAGTTGGTCATTGGGTATTTTTTATCGATCATCTTTAGGGTTTGAGCATTGTCATTATTGCTTCGAATGTTTTTCTTGTTGATGGTTATGGATTTTTGTTTCTTTTTCCACGGTGGTGGTTTGAGATTTGGGACATTGATTTGGGCAATATCTTCCTTTGGTGTCACTTTATATTCGCTCTCTAGTTTTTGTCCCAAGGCGATGAAGTTTTCCCTTTTGAGTCGATTCTCTTTCTTTTCCATTGTACTTGGATGCAGTGGTTGGGATTCCATGAATTTTATCTTTGAGAATTGTGTCACTATTTTTAAATTTCGTTGTTCTTTGAGAGGTTTTATTCCTGTGTGGGTTTCCATCTTGTGAATTGGTGTTGTTTTCATTGCTCCAGTGATCACGCGTAGGCATTGGTTTTGGATTTTTTCAACCTTTTGAAATTGAGCCTGTGAGCACGTTCCCCATGCCGATATGGCATAGTCTATTGCAGGTCTTACATATCCAAGATATGTCTTCTTCAGGACGTTTGAGTTTGCTCCCCATTGCGTTCCAGCAAGTTTTCGGAGAAGCTGCATTCTCTTGTACCCTTTCTGTTGACTTTCATCTATTTGATGTTTCCAAGTGAGTCGAGGGTCAAATTTCACTCCTAGATACTTAGGCATAAGGTCTTCTCTCAGAATCTTTCCATCTAAAGTTAATCGCATAGATTGCTTTTTGGTTGATAAGCTGAATGTTGTGTATGTGGTTTTATCAGCATTTACTCTCATACCCCAGTCTTTTGTCCATTTGCTCAAAGCATCAAGAGTCATCTGTATCCTGGCCTTTGCAGTACCAATATTTCTTTCAGTGCATATCAGTGCAAGGTCATCTGCATACATGGCTGCTTTTACTCCTCTGCATTTGGTTTCGCAGATGTCATTGATAAAAACGACAAAGAGGGTTGGTGAGAGAACCCCGCCTTGTGGTACTCCATTTGTCATGTTCGTTAGCTTGCTTTTAGAGTTTTGAGATTGGACTCTTGCTTTTCGATTTGTGAGGTAATCTTTAATCCATGCAAACATGTTGTGTGAAACGTTGGCTTTCTTAAGTTTGAGAAGTAGTCCTTTTGTCCAGACTTTGTCAAATGCCTTTTCCATATCCACCCAAACTGTGACTGTGTGTTTTTTTTCTTGGTAACCATTTTCGATCAGCTGCGAGATGTATGTTATCTGGTCCTCTGTGCAGCGTAATTGTCTGAAACCAGCCTGTTCATCTGATATCAACTTATTGCTTTCTAAATACCATTGGAGACGGCGATTAACAATTCTCTCCATCAGTTTACCCAAGCAGCTTGTCAAACTTATTGGCCGGTAGCTTTCGGTTTTATTTTTTGGCTTGCCATCCTTCTTAATTGGTATCATGGTTGCCTGTTTCCATTTGAGTGGAAGTTTACCCTGTTTCCAACTTGCATTGAACAGTTGTTTCATTTTCCTCTTTGTGAGGGTTCCTAGGTGTTTCAACATGTCATTAGTAACATCATCTGGACCTGGTGATTTGTTCGTTTTTAGAGATTTCAAGGCAATTTCTACTTCTTCTTTTTTAATCGAACTGAACATGACATCATCTGTGGATTTTTTGGGTGTATCCTTGTGTTTTCTCAATTCTTTGTGGACTTCTCGTTTTCGTTCTTTTCTAATCTGTATACTCCCAACACTTGAGTACTGCTTCATAAAACAGTTTGCTGCTTGTTTTTTGTTGAGAATCCTCCCCTGATCATCTTCTACTGATGGTGCAGCATATCTGTTTTCTTGTCCACTTAGAGCTTTGGTTAGGTTCCATAATTTTCTTCCGTCTCTGTCGTAGTCAAGTTGTCTGGTTTTTTCATGCCATGCTTCCTGTTTTGCTTTTATTGTTTCTTTCCTGAGAGTTTTTTCAGCCTCTTTGTAAATTTCCATATTCTCATCATTTGGCTCTCTCTCTGCTTTTTTTCTGTGTTCAGTGATTTGGCTGTTGAGACTTCCTAATTTTTCAGTCCATCCTGGACAGTAGTCCTTTCTTGATCCTCTGGGGATTGATTCTTTTGCAGCTTTCATGATTGATTTTGTGAAAGCTTTGGCTGATTTTTCTACATTCCTTGTTTTACAGTTTATCTCTTTTGTATAACTATCAGTCAACTTTGAAAACAGAGTCCAGTCTGCTTTTTTATAATTCCATCTCGGAGGTGGTGCCTTTCTGTCTTTTGCATATTCTTCAGTTATTTCAACCAGAATGGGACGATGATCACTTCCTGCCAGTTGTTCCTTTATCTGTTTACTGACTTTTCCGGTGAGATCTTCAGATATGAGAGTTAGGTCTGGGGTTGATGTTGTCTTCCATGCTCTTGAGAAGTATGTATCTGGGTCATCTTCATTTCTGGCAATTTGAAGCTTACTGTCTGTAAGCCAATTTTCAAGGGTTTCACCTTTTCTGTCTAAGTCATTGTATCCCCAGCTTGGGGAGTGGCTATTGAAGTCTCCCACAACAATGAACTGTTCTTCTTCACTTCTTATGTTTTCAATTGGCAGATTCTCTGATGGTGGGCTGTAACAGTTATATATTGTGTATAACAGTTATATATTGTGTACAGTAGACCAACAGTTCCTTTGTCTATCTACAGACTTCTTTTTGATCCTCTTAAGTCATTCTCCCCTGTCACTTGACCGTGTCTTTGTTTTGAAATGGTGCCATTTGGTTTCAACAAGGCCCTGCCTGTAGTCTTTTGAAGAGAGAGAATCAGATTGGTATATAATTTTGTGAAAGATTATTTTTTTCCCTTGTAGAGCATATCTCATAGACTATATAATTGTTAGGTTTTTGATATAATGTTTATTTGTAACCATCTTAGTTTGTCCCTTTTGTATTGCCAGTATCAGTGTGAAACCTGTAGGCCGTTTCAGACCAGCTACAAAGATAAACTGAATTGTTCTTGGATTTACTACTCATTTCTGGTATATTTTTCTTTTGTGCTTTCTAGCTATAACTAATCATTTGGCTATTCTACTTACTTCCTTTTAACTAGCCATCAAATGACTTGAAAGTGTCGCATGTACCTTAAAACTTATTCAATTGCTGTTATAAGAAAATAAGGGTGAATGAATTAGAGATAACAAATATTGAGAATGGATGAAAATCAATGCTAAATACTGTAAATAATGTTCAACAATTTATCACATTATGCATCATTTATTTCTCAGCGGGCCAAATGAACCAAATTTTTATTTCAAATAGGCGTCCATTTTGTTACAGCATTCTTACTGTGTCCTCACTGCCAATAGCCAGGTACTGTTGTAGTTATCTTTATTTTCTTTCTTTTTTTGTCTATTCTAGAACATGGTGTCAGCAGATATGGACATGACCCAGCTTGAAGTATTTCTCACAGCTCAGATGAAACGTAAAGAAAATGCAATGACTGAGGAGCAGGCAGCAGTTTTTCGAAAGTTATGGAAAATTCACAAGAATAAAATTCATGATAGCATTGTGTCACAGACAATATGGGGTAATACATTGAAAAAAGTATCATGGAGAGTTGACTTGAAATCACAATCTAAAAACGAAGAACAAATCAATGCCCCCACTGCCATAATGGAATTTCATATTGCTGATAACCTAAATAAGAATGTAAGTTATTTACATAAACTGTCTTTTTTTCTTACTTTTCTTTTTTACATTGGACCTTGTTAGGCTTTGGATTCTTCCAGAAAAAAAACGTGAACCATGAGTAACTGCTGCTTGCATTCAACAAGAACTTAGATATAATACTTTTTTGACCTTCAAAATTGCCAACCTTGTATTCGAGATCCACTTTGTAATTTCTGCATATCACATTGTGATGATTCTTATTTTGTTGTTGAGAAAAGGGCCTTAAATTTCCATAATATGGACATATGCATAAATTCCAATGATTTAAATTTTGATGCTCTTCGTTTGAAAAATTTTTGTTATTGAGAATGATAGGTTACATTGGTTGCTGAAGCTGGGTGTGGTTTATCTTTTGCTCCTGTGTCAATTCTTGTCTTTGGATAAGACAACTTGGTTTTGCCCAGACCCTGATTGAGATCTTTTCTCATAAAGTGGGGGAGGAGTGGGGGGGGGGGGGGGGGGGGGCTATCGGATGTGTGCATCATGTGTACTGTGCTTTTTTCTGTGTGGGATAATTTTTCTTCTTCTTTTTCTCTCTCTCTTTCTTATTTTTTTACTCTTGACAACCATACCTCTGAGTGATGTGTAACTTCTGAGTATCTTTCTATTGGTGTGAATCCCGTCTGTCAAAGCTTTAGTTGGTTTAACACGGGCATAGAGGTATATTACTGCATATATCTTCTTTGTCTACTATTTCCCCTTTTCTAAAGCATCTGTCGCCCTAGGGCTATTTGCAGGTACTGAAATTCAAATCTTACTGTCTTGTTTACTGCACCATGCCTGCCGAATCTTACGAATTTTTGTAATTTTACGAATTTTAGACAAATTTCATAGCCAATTACAAAAATAGGAAATTTTATGGAAAGCTACGAAATTTTAAGTCTCAGTAATACATAAATAATGATAATAATAATGATAATAGTAATAATAATAATGTAAATAATAAGGACTACAATAATAATAATAATAATGATGATAATAATAATAATAATATTGATGATTATGATAATGATAATAACAATAATAAAGCATTTCTACAGGGCCTAATCATGACGATATAATGTTAAAGTGATCATCAATGTCAAATTGTGGTTGTACATACACGATCACAGAATTTACTAATTTTCTTGTCAAATTACTAAATATTGACATAAAAATGACTAAATTTGAAGTTTTCAATGTGCTGCACTGATATGGTCTAAAAAGCTTGAGCTTTTTATGTGGCGCAATAGCCATTAAACGTGCTCAAAGTGCTTTACAAAGGGTTCCTGGCCAACAACAACACGTAAAGACAAAGCTGTTAACAGTCAGGTACTCATTTTACACTTAAGTAAGCTGAGAGATTGAGAGTGAAAAGCTTTTTCCAAGGACTTAACTATGCACTGCTCAGAGAGTGGCTTGACCTATGATCCAAAGGCGAGTGTCATACAACAAGGATACATATGTAGCCGCAGGGTTGCAAGTGTTGTTTAACATTAAAATTAACTTAATATGTTTGAATGATACAGACTATTTTTTTAATAAATGCAAATTTCCTCCTACATTAATCATTTAATATAATCCTCACAATATAGTTTGATTTGAAGTTTAATTGTTGCATATATTTTTTTTTTCAGTCTCAAGCATCAGAGGTGGTTACTTTTGAATTGGATGAGAATAAGGTTACAGATATGTTGAATAGCATGCAAGACATTAAGGACCGGATCCAGAAATATACAACTAAATAGTATTATATGTTTTTTAGTTTCAGATTCAATCTGTAGGTTTGAGTGACCATTTATCATTAAATCAGAATTTTGCAACAGAAACATTGTAAAGTTTTTAACAATACTCAAGGGTAAGTCTATATCTGATTTTATCTATGGTTATCAAATAATGGATACATTACGAGGGTGCTATCAAGTATTATACAAAATGCTGGGAAATGCATATATTGCATCAACATTTTGTTCCATTCTTTTAGCGTATTGAAAATGCTAGTACTATCATAATATTGTATGTTCACCGCTAAAAAGTTGGATACATTATTCTCATTGTCAGCTTACTCTATTCCTTTCAGAGGTGCATTTAGTTTTGCATTAAAAATTTGTGATAGATGTGGCTATGGTTTCCAAACGCTTTATCTAAGAAATAAATTCCTCAGAGACCATAGGGAAAAATAAAGAACACACTTTTGCTTTCAAGTAATTTGGAAAATGTCAGCTGAGTGCAGATAATTTTTTTTCTCCAGATTTTATTAACTCGACATAAAGCAAATAAATATAAAATATAAAAATATTATGTTTTTCCCCACTTCACTTTGTTATTGTATAGGAACCAGCATGTACATATATGCAGGTCTGATATCCGAACCCACTTATGGACCTAGTTTAACATTATTGTAATGGACAATATTTTGCGTCACTTTTTGAGATTTCAGTTACAATAATGAGCTCAATAAGGAATTTGGTTTCAGACCAGCAAATAAGTGCACGTCGATAGGAATGAACCAGAGTGTATTAAATATGTTAAGTGAATTCAAGGGAAAAATATATTAGAATAATAAATCTACTAAGTGTTTTTATTTTTGCATTTAAAGAAATGACATTCATTCTAATCAATGAAAATATGTTTAGTTTAATTTAAATTTCATGAGGTCATCATATTAAGGTTTCATTCTCTAGTTTATACCATTGTATTACGTATCAGATTGGTTCACATACATATATTTTTTAATGAAACTTAAGAGATTCCTGTAATCTTTACCATTGCATTTACAATATTATTGCATTCATCACTCAAGTACGTAGTCAAGTAGGTCATATAGAGCTGAATTTTCATTTCTTACTGGTCGACTGAAGCTTACTTTTTAAAAGTATTGTCTTGTAGATAGTTCAATAAGTAGTGCACTCGCCTTGCAAGTGAGTTCTAGGTTGATCCAGTGGTGATTTGGTAGCTGGGTCTGTTCGGTCAGGCCGATAGTGCTTTGCAATTGTGTCCCTGAGTCTTTATGGCTCCAAAGGACCATTTTCTTTTTCTATCAGGCCTATTTTCTCAATCAGCTACCAGAGATACTCATTCATACATAGAGCCAAGAAACTACAAAAATCTACTGACCTTCATTTACATATATATATATACGTACAAAGAAGGATGGACAACAGGTGTTTGATGGACCAAATAGGAAACTGATCATGTGGTACTGATACTTGATTTTTTTTATATGAATGGACTATGGGACTAATATGGGAGGCCAGAGAGAAATAAAGAAATGGCGTGTGTATGTGTGTGTGTGTGAGAGAGAGAGAGAGAGAGAGAGAGAGAGAGAGAGAGAGAGAGAGAGAGAGAGAGAGAGAGAGAGAGAGAGAGAGAGAGAGAGAGAGTCAAAGAAAATGAAGGAAAAATAAATGTATGAGAAATTAACCATAGTCTTTGTTTTGTTTTACTTTTATCATTTTGAAGTTATTTTTGTTGTCTTCATCAGACTAAGTCTAATTTCGGTCTGTGTCAAAAGCAAAAATTAAGAATTTAATAGTAACTGCTTTACTATGTACCCACGTAAGAAATGAACAATGAAAGAATTGTAATTATCATTTCAAAGTAAACTTAAATGTAATATTATTGTTGGAAGTGATTTCCTGAGATAATGATACTGTTGCGCAGCTTAGGTCAAGAAGCAGCTAATGACGAATAGGACAACAAATCTTGGAATTGCTATGTGGTTTCTATTAGGTCCAAGGGTTCAAGCCAGCAATTTAGAGACTTTGACGGTATGCCCATTATTTTGAACAAATGTTCCTCAACCAGAGATTGAAAATAAATTTAAGGTTCTCATGGCGTACATCAGCATAGCCTTATTTTGAAAATTTAAAAGTGTCTAACAGGGGCAGCGTGGCTCAGTGGTACGGTCTTTGCTTCCTACCCGAAAGGTACCGAGTTCAATCACCCGCTGCGTTGTGTGGCCTTGAGCAAGTCACCTCGCCCTAGCTCACTTTGCGGCTGACGCCTGGGTTATTCCAGTCTTCTCTTGGAATAGACCCTAAAGACAAATTTCCCCTTGGGGATGAATAAAGGGAATTTTAATTTTTAATTTAATTTTTTATCCTATGCGTTAAATGTACTTTTCCATCGATGGCCAAGTGGATAAGAAATTGCACTTACACCCAGTCACCTATTCGAGCCCTGCTATAGGAATCTCGATTTATTAATTGGGGAAAGAAATTTAGCGACTGCACTGGATCCTCGGTAATCTCTGCCTTTACTTCAAGATAGATTCTGAAGACCAATTTCCCCTTGGGATGAATAATTGGAATAGGAGTTGAACAATTGAAGATGGGAGACCATAGCAGTAGACATAAAAGTATGTAATGAATTTCAACAATGTCTCACAGCTCAAAGATTCACATAAAGTTAAATATATTTCCATTTCATATGTCATCTGTGTGTACCAACAAAACTGCAAATGTATATCCCATTCTATACTATGGTACACATCCGCTAGTTACTGGTCCCAAACCAGGCATCCATAAGGGAACCCCATTGGGTAGAAACCTACTACAGTACAGCTCGCTTACAATGGCCTTGGTTGCAGCAGGAGCTCAGCTACAACTGGAAATTTAAAAATCCCCGTTCTACGGTCTATATGATTCATATAAATCATGCATGGCTATAACGGGGAAATATTTCTTGAAACAAGGCTACAACAGGGATGTCAGTTAAAAGTGTGGCACTCAGTAAAGAAAAACTACGTACTCGAGAAGAAAAGAGGAAGGCAAACCTGACACACATAATTTAAACAGACCGGAGATGAGGTGGGAGTGACGAATTACAGTTATTGTGTGAATCATTGACGTTTTTCTGTGTAATTTGTGTATCCATGACATAACAAAAGGCTAGTGAGAGACACGCGACTGGCTGATCAACAAGTCAAAACATTCAGGCCTAGTATGTAACACGTAGAGTGAGGGATGTGCGTCTCTTGACTGATTAGGTAACTGCCCAATGAAAAGTGAGATGATGAAGTTCTATGTGAAGCCTGAGGCTATGACTGCGCTACTAGAGTGTTGAAGTGCACTTAGTGCTTGTCAGTGGCACAGTTGGAAAGGAGGAAGGTAGAATTAACTGTTGCAATGTTCCGTGTCCTAATTTAAGTGGAAGGGGGTATGGTGATTTCAGGGGGGGGTTTACAGGAATGGAGGTCACGTCATCCGATTCATTTACTTAGGGAGGTAACTCGAAATGTGTTCCTTTTCTGTATTTTTTACTTCCCTCAGTACTGCTTCTCAAATTCAGAATGAATGGATAAAATGGGACTCGGCTACAACCAGGATTTTTTGTTTGTCCCAAGATCCCCGTTGTATCTGAGTTTCACTGTACCGCTACAGATTATCATAAGGACTAACGGAATCGGACCAGGTGAGAGCATATGACGCAGACCAGTGAAAGCCATACTTTGGAAGCTACTCTGCCACAAAGGCCTCTCGCCAAGACAAGTTTCACTCATTGCCAACTGGAATGTGAGAACACTCTATGAAACTGGTTACACAGGTAGCACCAGAAATGGCCAGGTATAATATTGAAATACTCGGCCCAATGAGGTTAGATGGTTATCATCGGGACAAACTACATTCATTGTCACCCATCTAGTCAACAAACCTCCCTTAAATTTGGTACACGAAAAGATACATTACCTAGTGACTCTGGCATGGATGCTGTGGTTTCCTTTGATTGTGTATGGCCTTATTTGACAATCAGCATGACATAATAGAACTCCCGATCTAGATCCAATATGAATATCATCCGACTTGAGACTAAAGGATTTCAAATGAAGAAGACCAACAATATTTTTCACGACTCAGTTTAACATTTTTATTATTATGAAGTAAATGGCATGAACACGCACACACACACACACGATCTGATGTAAAATAAATGATAACAATGTAATACAAAGAATTCGTGGTCTGATATTACGATAGAGTCTAACACTTTAAAAACTGACTCATAAATACACACAGTCATTCACATACACCCATACATACAATCTGATGAAAACTCAATGAGAGCAATGTATAGTTTTAAAAAATTCATAGTCTGATATCACAGTTATAATATGTAATAGATGAGATGCACGACACAGTAAATCAAAGCAATTTGAACTATACGATCAACGAGAACTGATCCATGACCCTATCAACATTGTTGTTTTCAAGCTTAGTAGTACAGTGGAAATCAAATTGTATGTTTTTGTTTTTAAGAGTTTTACGGCGCTTGTG
This sequence comes from Berghia stephanieae, assembly GCF_034508935.2. NCBI lineage: Eukaryota > Metazoa > Mollusca > Gastropoda > Nudibranchia > Aeolidiidae > Berghia > Berghia stephanieae. The sequence continues at coordinate 125,751,717 of NC_088360.1, read as the reverse complement.
ACACATTCAGGACATCACAACACCAGTAAAAAGGAAGAGAATGGGATAGTCAAAAAATTATAGAATTACAATTAAAATACCCAAGAAAAAGTAAGACAAAGGGGAAATGGGTTTATATTGGGAACATGTAGATTCCAAGTTCATCCCATCAATGTAATTTGAGATCACCTAGAGGTCTCATCCAGATACCAGCAAAGTGTGTGTGCAGTGTGGCTCAGCAGTATTGACTTACAATGCACCCGAAAGATACCGAGTTCAAATATCCATCGCGTTATGTGGCCTTCAGCAAGCCACCTCTCCCTAGCTCAATTTGCAGCGCAGCATTGTGGCTGACACCTGGGTTATTCCATTCTTCCCTTTCACAACATTCATTTACCATCGTAGCCAACCATTTGCAAATCATGGCACGTGGTATTAAAATTAGAACAAATGGTGAAGTGATAAGTAGAGAGGTTTCAGTTATGGGACACTGCTATGGAGTGTACGAGTGGTAGACACACCTGCACACGATAAACATATAAGTAACTGTCAATGTCATAGTAAATCATCATTGGTCGAAGTCACTGGGAGCATAAAAAATCCTTTAACTTAAATTTTTTTTTTTACATTGGCTGGGTGAAACTAGTTTGAGGAAACCGTGTTTGGGGTCAAAATTAGTTTGAGGAAGGAATGGAATGATAACAAAGAATAATAAGGAAAATATTTGGGACACTCAAATGAGTTTGACGAAACCGTTCTGGAGTGTAATCCCATTCCAAGACAAAGACAGGAAGCAACTCAGAACACTGATATAAAGAGAGAGAAGGCACAGTGAGTGACTTTCTGCTGACCATGGGAGGGGGGGGGGGGGGGGTTAAAACCAAATTTTTGATCTATCAATGAAATAGACCATTCACTCAACTTACTGACTGAAGTTAACCTTTTATTCTCATCCTCCCATTGTTAAGAAAAATCAGATTACCACATTCGCATTGAGCACAAACTCTCTCTCTCTCTCACACATACACACAACAATACAAAACCACACTATTACTATTAAAAATAAAATAAAAGAGATCAATAATTTTTATAAAGCCCATTATCATCTTTTCTCTTTCTTTCCTTTATGAGCTCTATGTCAAACAAGATAATTCTTGCCACTTTTATCTTTTTTCAATAGACATTTAGGACATTGAGTGTCACGATACAATGGGTGCTGGACTCGACTCACTGAGGTCGCATATAAGAAGTCTGTGTCAACGAGGGTTTCAGAAATCCACATTTCTTGGCCTTATAAAATATCTGTCATTATGAGCAAAACATCAACTGCAAATGGATGAGACAACACTGGAGCAGGTCCTTCAAAGACCAAATCCTCGATTATTTATTTATCAATCAATTTTACAAACTAATTCTTACTATGTTTATTGACAATCTCAGTGACAAAATTGAATTACAATGAAATTCCACAAAAGATGCAAGATAAATTTTTTTATGTTATTTACAATGAAATAAATAAATATCCAGCTATCTCTACAGACCTTGTAAAATACATGTCTTGAAGGGAAAATATAAAGATGGATCTGTGAATCTCACAGTCAGAATGTAAAAAATGGTTGGAAATGGGACAAGAGCAATGAGAGCCGCGTGAAAAGTAGGCTGGACCAATTGAGTGATGGCAATGATTCCATAAGCATGAAGAATCCAATGTCCCAGAAGAATAGTCAGATTTCGCACATCTGTGAAGTTCTGTTTTATAAGCTCTTTCATTGTCTGAAATTTTTCAAAAAAGTTGTAAATCTAAAATTTCATTTTCATACAATAATAAAGGCAGATAAAAAATTGGTGTTTAAACAGTTGGTCTCTGTGATAAAAATAAACATGAAACTCATGATAAATTACAATATAAGGACATATTTCAGATTTGAAAAAATGGTTACATATATAGTATGTAATATCAAAAACGATATAATTAAAGGGTACTCAATATTTTTTATGGCTATATAAGCAATATTCAATATCAAGAGAAACCCCGATTCCTGCCACACAAAAGAAAATAAATAATTAAAGATAGAAGCAGGGGATGGGAAAATGATACAAAATTTGAATTAGCACTGAAATCATGACTGTATAAAATAAAGGACAAACCTGGTCTTCCTCTGCCGCCAGATGACAAGCACTAGTGATGACAGATACCACAACAATGATGTATGGGAAGGCATAGTCTGATAGATTGAACAGACAGTCAGAAAAAAATATCAACAAAAGGAAGCCATTATTTTTTCTACGGTTAAGTGCATAAATTTATCAAAATTTGTGACCAATCATCTCAAAATGGTATATATTATGTCAGGAGGACCTAAGTGCTGTAAATGGAATTTATAGCCCCAAACATGAAACTTGGAGTTAGTTTCTCTCAGTTATGATGGAGTATTAATACAATTTCTTGCACTGCAAAACACTTTAAGTTCGTATTTCTAATTATTTTATTTATAACTTCATATTTCGGGTAACTTTTCATCCTGACATAATATCGTTTTGAGCTGGTGGGTCACATCAACTGTTTTAGCAAGAAATTAAGGCTCAGAGACAGCAAACTGGTGCAGATGGGATTCAAATCAAATATGTTCTGTTATGATGGTCACTTCATTGTGTGCTCCTACTCTTGCTCATTATACAATCTCCAACAATAAATAAAAGCACTTAACTCACTCAACCCTAGTTTTCTACCTCTGTGTTGTCCGCTCACCCTATAGATTTTTAGTAGGCCTACATTTCAAAATTAAATCTTAAAATATAGAAAAATGTCCAATTTAAAATAGGACATAGTTTTGTTAAACTTTTATCATCATGTAACAAGTGAAAACAGTACCATATAGAAAAATGTCCAATTTAAAATAGGACATAGTTTTGTTAAACTATTATCATCATGTAACAAGTGAAAACAGTACCATTATCTAATTTGTGCCCCCCCCCCCCCCCCCAAAAAAAAAAAAAAATTTTTTTATTAAAAATGGATGGGGTAAAAGAAGCCACAGACAAATTCACTATGTGTAATTATCGGATTCACAAAATGACACGCCTTCTAAAATTAAATTTAATTCAACAGCATTTGGACCAAACAAATAAAGTATAGGCTGTTTATTGAACTTTAGAATGTCGATTGTTTTGACTTGTTAAATCATTCCAAAAATAGTCCATACCATACATAAACATCGATGATAGTGGTGAACTGAGTTTGTGAGTACTGAGATAGTGGGTGTTAGGGTTGAGTGAGTTAACTTGATCTTTATACACAGTAGGTTTAGGATGTTGAGTAAACAACAGTGTGGTCCAGAAATTCCAAATAAATCAATCCCAGCTGGGTCAAAATGTGTTTGTATTGTATAAGATCATTACAAAAAAAAAAAAAAAAAAATTATGCATGAGGCTAGTGTAAAAATTTTTAAGACGTGACAGATTTGGACACAAGAATTGTCTTTAGGACAAGTATGAAACACACACACACACACACACACACACACACACACACACACACATATTTATATATATATATATATATATATGATGTTCGTTTTGTAATATCATCTAGTATTTAACCCAATTCACATTTCAAAAGCTGCAGGAAATACCAAAAAAAAAAAAAACAAAACAAAACAAAACATTATTGATATTAAATCTACTTACAGATGACCCCTGCCAAAACAGAATGAATGAGAACAAGAATTGGCAGAAAGTATAGAGCTGCATATATAGATCTTGATCCTTGACACCCTGGAAGGTTGTGCAGCACAATGGGACGAATCAGAACCATGAACACTAAAGACAGTGTGTAATAGATTAGCACCAAAGTGAACCTGCAAATAAATAAACAACACAAAAATTATAACCACCTCATTCTCCTTCTCTCTCTCTCTCTCTCTCTCTCTCTCTCATAATGTTAGCAACATTACTTGTTGAAAAATGAGACATTTTAGATGATGACGACACTATTATCAATGCGCATAATCAAAAACTTAAAACTTTCTAGGAGATAAGAGAGAGAGAGAGAGAGAGAGAGAGAGAGAGAGAGAGAGAGAGAGAGAGAGAGAGAGAGAGAGAGAGAGAGAGAGAGAGACGGGGGGGGGGGGGGGGGGGTAGTCAAGGCATTGCTTCCCAAGTGTTCACAGACACCACTAAATATGGGTAGGACAAACTTGATTACATGAGAGTTAATCATTGACACTTGCATTATTGTTAAGTTTATTTCTAGATGAAACAGACAAAATATGGAATCTTGGACAGTCAGATTAACAAAAAGAGAAGAAAAAAAAACAAAACAAAAACAAGCCCAAAAATCCCCCAAAACAGAACCAGTGGAAGAAAAATGGTCTATGTCTTGTAAAGTACAAAACCCATCAACTGTTATAAAAGAAAAAATATACTTACAAGGGATATACAATTTCTTGAGTACAATAGATAGTATTGTAATAGTCAGGTGTTGGGTTGAACAACATAGTATACCAATCACTGAAACGATTCACAGAGCATGAACGGATGCTGAATGTTCCAACTGGGTCGGTAAAGAACAAAGTCAGCCAGGCAGCTAGGGCTGACTCAATGAATGCTGACAAGTGTAAAAACAGGACTGATCTGTGGAAGAAACAATTGATGATCATCTAGATTTTTTTTTTTGGCCTATATTATTATGAAACCTTCACTGTCAGTTTTAAATTTCAAAACAAACTGTTTAAAGAGAGAGAGAGAGAGAGAGAGAGAGAGAGAGAGAGAGAGAGAGAGAGAGAGAGAGAGAGAGAGAGAGAGAGAGAGAGAGAGAGAGAGAGAGAGAGAGAGAGAGAGAGAGAGAGAGAGAGAGAGATGAGAGAGACACACACAAACAAAATAAAGATCTATGTCTGAGACAATCCTGGGGCATGCAAATCATATAAAGCATAATGACAGGTTCTACATTCTTTATTGTATGAAATCAGAGCTTCTGGATTCTTCTTACCAGTTTGCATAAATTCCTCATGACTAAAAGAGTGCATGGGTGGCAAGGGGGTGGGGTGGAGCTAAGTGTGGACCCAATTGTGTTGTGGTTTAAAAATACATGCTTCAATAGGATGAGATCACATAACTTCTAACATTGTGCAGATATAAGAGAGTCCTATAATTATTTTTTAAAAATCAAATAAAGAGAAAAAAGAATAAAATGCCTAAAGCAAATGATAAAAATCATACATTCATAAAGAGAATAAAAAATCATACTTTTATAAAGAGAATAATAAAGAAAAGATTCATGAATAAGGGTCAAAAGTTCTTGGTACTTCATAGACAGACAGATACCTTTTTGGGCGAGACAGAAGATCAATGAATCCCCAGTGCAGAACAATTGAGACAAGGGCCATAAAGCCAAGGTAGAGCCAATCATAGAAGGATGGTTCTCCATCACATTTCTGACACAATGATTTATTGTCAGGAGCAAAACCTCTGGGACACGCCTGAATAAATTCAAAATGAACGATTAACAAAAATGCAAAACATTTTTTATGAAACTACAAAAAACCCAACAAAAAACGTATTATATTATATACTTACGACAATTTACATTTAACATTGCTTGACCTAATAACATGGTTGTGGACATTTTATATACTGATTGTAGTCACCACAACTAATGGTAGGATTGAGACCATCTTCTATATCTTATATGACCACAAAACAATTTCAATGTGAAAAGTGATGAAATCAGTAAAGGTACGAAGTGTGTTTCAGAATAAAGTTTCCTTCTTCTATTACTTCGCTAATAAGTAACCTAGAACAATCAAAATTTGAGACAATAAGGCGTCATATCTATGAAATCTCGATGCCAAATTTCAAGTAAATTCGTTGTCATGTCATAGAGCTATGACGTGGCAAGTTTCTTGTACTTTTGCTCCTTGTACAAGTGTAATAAAGGAAAATGGCTTAGCAAAACATTGGTGCAACCTTCTTATGCTATGATGATCGAGTTGTCATCGAACCGAGACCTTTGTAAAGTTTTGAATCACAATGCTCCTTTAATTCAAATTGTTAGACGGTGGTACAGGGAAGTTAAATATGGGAGATCTGACATGCAGAAGGCCCTCAGAAAACAAGGAGAGAAGAAAGTGATGCACATCGTTTTTACGACACATATGGCATTGTACTGAACTGGTCCATCCCACCTGGTCAAACTGTTAAAGACAAATTGAGACTAGCTATATGAAAAAAGACCCCTTTTCCTTGAACGAGGGCTACTTGTGACAATTGTTGGAGAACCCACCCTATTCACCTGATCTTGCCCCATGCAAATTCCATCTCTTCCCCAAGGTGAAAGAAATGCTTTGAGCTCAACAATTTGAAGACGAGGACCAGATTCAAGAGGCGATGAGGAATGCAATCATGGCCTTAGACAAACAGCCACTGCTCACCATCTTTGACCATTGAGTACACTGTATGCAGAAGTGTGTCGCACTTAATTGTTTTTATGTTGAATAGGTAACTGAATAAAGTTTCATTTGATACCAAATACGAGGTTATTCATAAGATTATGTGAGTGTAGCCCCAGAGGGAAACTTAATTCTGAAACATACCTCGTATATAATATATACGAAAACTGGGAGCAATATTCAAAAGTAAAAGCAAAATATCAGAGCAAATATTACAACGATGCATGATTATTCTCTGCAGGTTGTCAGGATTATTTTGAAATCAAGGTTTGTAGATGTGATAGAAGTTTCTCAAATTAACTATGACTATAATCACCCCCCCCCCCCCCCCCCCCAATAAAAAAAAAATCCCCTACAAATGTATAAACTATTCATAAAAAAAGATTTCAAATATAAGAGGGAGAAGAGAGAAAAATGAAATGCTGTAATTCAATGGAACTTATTGCAGTTCAAAAGCCTGTGACCAACCATCTGGTAGTGTGGCACAAACAAGATTACTTCATTAACACACACACAAAAAAAGTACCCCCCCCCCCCAAACAAAAATGATGACATTTAATTGGTCACCTGTATAAGGAGAACATTTGTATGAGTATGATACCTGGCTCTGGAAAAGCTGACAGGTTGACTGTATAACAATAGCAAGGTATAGGTAATGCCATAATTAAAGAAGCTTAAATTCTACGTCCTAGCCAGAAATCTGAGATCAAAGTCTGATAATCACATTTATGTGGTCATAAAATTGGTGAGCATGCGTTTGAATATTTGGCACCCTTAATCTGGAATTCCCTTCCAAGATAAATCAGAGACACTAATGATGCAGATTTCTTTTAAAAACATCTTAAAACATTTCTTTTTAAAACACAGTAGAAATATACTGCTTTGTTTCATATTGCATAATTGAGTGAAAGTTGTCACATTACTGTTAGGCGCTTTGAGCTTGTTGGGATACAGGGTAAGGCGCAATATAAAAACCACATATTTTTATTATTATTATATTATCAAGTTAAATTTCATAATGAAAAAAGTAAAAACTCGACTTACACCACAGTTCTCATCATCTGGCATATGCCCACAGTATCTTCCAGGACAATTGGACTTTGCTGGGGAATTGTTAAAATGGAATTTATATGTTTATTGTATGAATTTGGTTTTGATTTGATTATTTGAGCGCGTGCTATTAAATCAATAAAATTGCTCATAACTTTATGAAGAGTCTTCATATTAATTAATTATTTCTGCATAAATGAGACCAACATCAAATATAACAATTTTCTTACCTCAAATCTGCATCAGATTATTTTTACTCCTTGTATCAAATAATCAAATTCATTGAACCACACACCCCCCCCCCCCCTCAAAAGAAAACAAACAAACAAAAAAAAAACCCCCAAAAATAACCCAACAAAAAAAAAAAAATCAAAACAGTTTTAAGACTTGTTTTAAAATTTTTAAGTTGACATTTTATAGATTTGACCTAGGGTAAAATCACTCCAGACTGAAAACCTCTCTTAAATAACTAGTGTTTCATGAATAGAAAATTATAAAAAATGACGTTTTTATCCCCCGCCCCCCCCCAAGCCAAAATCTTAATCATCGAGATCTTATTTCTTTTCTGCATTAAATGAATATTTTCATCCATACTCTTATACATTACACCAGATATATTTGAGCGAAACCTAATGCTGCTGGAAAACAAGATCCCACACACATGTTGAGATGAATCAATCAATCAATGTGCCATAGAAACACTTAAGAAAAAATTCTATCATTGTTTATATCCTTTTATAATAAAATTTCCAGTAAAATTCAGGTTCATTTCGGTTTGTGAATCTCCCCACCCTTCACACTACAACTGCAAATAAGTAATGATTATCCATTCATCAAAAACCAAATGAAAGTGGAATGGTGCACAATTCAACCTTTATTACGAGTACCCAAGAGACTATTGCCAGACACTGGCAAATTAGTTAATATCAAGTGATATTTAACACAAAATGAAAGTAATTAGTGCACAAATGCCAGATCCAGCTTTTTAAAAAAGCAAATGGCATCAATGAAATGTAAGTTTTTGACACTTTGAACTGAAAACGCCAGATGGACAATTCCGCCTCTATTTTTTCATCCAGTAAGAAACTTGTTTTGTTTTGTTTTTGTTTGTTTGTTGCTTTAGGTCTCTTCCAACACAATTGAGGTTGTATGAGAGACCGCTGAAACAAAAAAACAAGCAATCTAACAAAAATAGTACAAATGTAAATCAAAATCATAACCTGAAGATATCATAAGCTAAATTATAAATAACCAAGAACAAACAGGCAGAAGATTTACAGAAAAAAAATATCCCCTGTCAAAAATACAATCACAAACCAAAGAAGCAGGATAGTCTAGTAAAGAGAAGAAGAAACGACATCACTATCGGATCGTACACCCATGCGAACATCATAGGTATATGATTCAAGGGTGATGCTCCCATCCAACCACCCGCAAGAAACTTGTTTCATCAGCAAATTAGTTCATAGTCCACCAACCATTAAAAATTTCACTACCTACCTAGCTTCTTTTGTTTCTATAATTTTCTCATTCTGACCACAATTTTGGGGATATTGATGATAGTCAGGGATTTGTTTATTTCGCTGACAAATCCCTAGGCCTAGGTGTTGTTCGCACCAAAACTGATCACACCTACTATTATCATGCCTTCCTCATACAAAATAATACAATTTGCTATCAAACTTTCACAAAACTAGATCCAACAACATTTCCAAATATGAGATGAAAATAACTATCAAAACAATGAAGCAAAACTGGTGGAAAATTATCTAGCACATATATAATAATAATAATAATAAATGGCATTTATATAGCGCTTTACCCCGTTGTCACAGGCTCTAAGCGCTTTACAGTGATATAAAACAAAACATATTACAGTGAGACAAGTGTGAAGGAAACGTGATACGAATTCAATTTAACAACAAAATATGAAAATAATATTGCAACATTATGACGTAAAAAGATAAAACTTTAAGCGAGATTTGAACGTTGTCAACGAATCCGAGCATCTCACGTGTGATGGGAGAGAGTTCCAAAAATAGGGGGCCGAAAATTGAAAAGACTGTTCACCTATTTTACGCAATGGCTTAGGTTTGACAAGGATTGATTGGTCATTGCTTGACCTCAAGTTTCTATTGGGGACATATATGTTTAGAAGGTCTTTAATATAGGAGGGACTGTTCGTGCTCAGGGATTTGTAGACAACAGTACAAATCTTATAGGCAACTCTTTTTTCCACAGGAAGCCAATGTAACTCACGGAGAAGAAGAGTTGCTGACGGGTATTTTTTGTTATTGCGTACAATGAGCCTGGCTGCGTTATTTTGAGCAACCTGAAGTTTGCTAATTTTGTCTTTAGCTAAATTCGCCCCCAAAGGGAGTTACAATAGTCCAATTTAGATTAAACCAGGAAATTAATTAAAAGTTCTGTTATATGCTTCGGTATTAAATTACGAATTTTGCTTATTTTTTTCATTTCTATGTACATAGATTGTATGGTGTTATTCACATGGCTTGTCATGGAAAGATCTTTATCAATGATGACGCCAAGGTTTTTTGCTTTATTTGAAAATTCTATTGTGCTATTTCCGAGAGTAATAGGTGATTTATTTGCCTTTTAAGGATACTCGGCCTTCCACACATTAAAATCTCAGTTTTACTATCATTTAATTTAAACTTATTGTGGTACATCCAAGATTTAATCTCATTAAAACAGCTCGTAATTCGTTGTATTAAGAACTGTAAATTACTAAGAGGTGCTGAATCATATATTTGCGTATCATCTGCATAAAAATGATAACTCAGATTGAATCTGGATATCACACTAGAAAGGGGCTGCATATATACAGTAAAAAGGACAGGGCCAAGAACAGAGCCTTGTGGCACTCCAAAATTTAGTAAAACTTGTTCTGACTGAACACCATTCACCACGACAGTCTGCCATCGATCCTGTAAATATGATGTAAACCATTTAAGGGCAATTCCTTTTATGCCGAACGTATTTTCTAGTCTTCTTAACAAAATGTCATGGTCAATGGTGTCCAAGGCAGCTGAAAGATCTAAAAGGCATAATACATTGATATTGTTAGCATCAGCATTACATAACAACAGAGGTGCCTACCCTAACATACTCCAAAGAGGAATCTCAAAGCTGAAAAAGAGGAATTTGAGACCAAAAAGAGGAATCCACTTACCACGAATATTCTTTCATCTTTCGAGTTTCTCAGATCTAAAGTTGGTTTTTATTCCACAGCCAGTCAGTCAGTCATCTTTAAATATCTTGCATTCTAATCATATCCGTTGGTATTCCACTTCCAGTCATAATTTTTAACAATCTTACAAATATATTCAGTCACACGTATCATAAAACATATAAAAAAACAACAAGCCTATTTACACTATGTACAATATTATGTTCCTGACAAATTAATCAGAGGGTTGCAGGCTCTTAGAGTAAGCACTTTTGGCCTTCCTTTTAAGAGCAGAGGAGAAAGTATGTTGGTAACAGGCCCGAGCTCTTGATGCCATGTGTACCTTCTGTACAATAAGAGAGCTCAAGGTCTGGGTGGAGAGAGAAGAACGGAAAGCAGTTTTATTCTTCCTAACTAAACTGAACACTCTCTCTGTGTCTGCATTTGAATGGGTTAAGCAACACAACCCCTTCATCACTCTACTAAGGCATGGAAATTTCTTTATATTGTCCATGGTCCTAATCTGGCTGATTTTATGCCACTGCTCATCTATCCTCTCTTCTGAAAGAATTTCGTTGGACAGTGGCTCTGCCTGAAACTTTGCAAATTCCAAGTGGAGATTTTGGACATTCTCATCTGGGATAAGACAGGGAAATCTCTTGATGAAATACTCCACCATGGAATATCTGTTTGAGAGCCTCCTGCTTACATCCAGAACAGAAGCATTCATGAGAAATTTGTCCTGCAGAGGAAATTTACTAATAATGTATCTAAGGGCAGTGATAAAAAAGTTCTTCACTTCTTTAACAAAGCAGTCCTCTTGTTGACCTGAGAAAGAGGGATCTAGTTGGAGCTTTTGAAATAAATCTCTTGTGGCTGAACCTAATATCAAATCTTTCCTGGTCAATTGATTTTTTTTTGTCGCTCACGTCAATATAAAAAATGGTGTTTGAATTATGGACAGCAGACCCACGGATGAACCTCACAACCAAATCTGTAATAAGCTCATCTAATCTCCCCATGAGGCGATGAATTTGGGGTGATTCCTTTTGCAACATAAGATTTGCAGAGGTGAAAATTGTCAGATTTTCAAGCAGAAAATGGCAAATAGCTTAGAACTACTGCTTGCAAAGAATTTATTAACCCTAACAAGGCGAGTGTGTTTTGAGGTTTCCTTGTCCTTGGATCCTAAGGCATCCAGTTCAGATTTGAAGAATCCTTTTAGGGGCTCCCATTGTTCAAGCATGCGCTCTATGCAGGCCTGCAGGGAAAGCCATCTTGTGGCACCATGCTTAATGATGGCATGGAGAGATGTACCGCACTGTTGTTGGAAAAAGACGAATTCCTTTTTCCTTTTGCTGCTTTTATCTAAATAAAAATATATATCCACTAACTGTTCTTCCACATCTATTGAAAGTTCTTTGGTTGCTGTTTTGGCAGCAATATGTAGGAGGTGACATGGACAGCCATTTATATAGACGTCTGGGTTCTCCCTGTGAATGAAAGCACTCACACCTTTGTTGCTTCCTGTCATGACACTTGCATTGTCACATGCAAATGCCAAACAATTTTTCCACTTTATCCCATTTTCTTGCAATGCAGAGTCTAACACTTTGAATATATTTTCTCCAGTAGAGGCACCATCACAAGTTTTCAGAGAAAACATATCAGTCATTACTTTTCCCTCCTCCTCATCAAAAGTCCTTACCACAATTGGATACATTTGTCCCTCACCTCCATCATTACTTCCATCCGTTGAAATACTAAATGGCTGAGACTTCATTTTGCTGACAATGTCATTAGATATTTCATTTGCCATACAATTATTGATGGCTGTTGCCTTTGTTCTCCTGCATGAAAATTTTTTGGCGATCTCCGAGTCTGGGAACATGGCTTTGAACAAAGCTCCAGCATGATCAGATGCAGCAATTGGTAAGTTGTGCTCAACTAAAAATTTATTCCACAGCATCTCTGCATTTATCACTTTGTCATCGAGTGGGTTTGGGGTAAGAGTAAAATATGAAGACACAGAGTTCATTTTGGATTTTAATCTGTCATTATCCTGATGTTTCTTTGTTTTCACATGCCTATCGATATCACTTGATCCACCCGATTTGATAGTGAAATCTGTCTCACAAATAACACAACGAGCATGATAATCCCCAAGTTTAGATTTCACGATAGAAGCCCAGGTTGCTGTATATTCTGGCCTAAACTTTTGCTCAACTTTAGGTTTTTTCGCTGGCGGTGCCATTTTTCAAACGTAAGGTTATCTAGATCCAGATCAAGCTGAATTTACCACTATTCAGTTTAGCTTAGTATCTATACTATAATAATAGTTATTTGAAGTAGAGATCTAAAACAATCGGATTTAGAGATAGTATAAATAGTATATAGATAGACTGACTGTCTAACGAAATCAATCACCTACAGCACAAGTCCAAATGTGACACGTTCCGTAAGAATGAAATCTGAAAAGCACTTTATAACTCTTAATTCAATTATAAATCAGTCACTGAATAAACCACAGCACGAGAATCCAAATTAAACAGAATAGGAGAGGCGCGAGGATGTCTTCTACTGCAACAAGAAGGAATGCATGAATGATTGACCGACGCTAATAGGCAACTGGCGCTAAATGACCGATTGACCAACGCGGGTGTCGAAGGCTAGGTTGGGCGACTTGATACTTTACTTTGATCAACTCGTGAAAACTGAAATTTTAGAATCGATACCTTAAAAGGCTTTGACATTGTTTGCGTCGGATTCATGTCTCTAGGTAATCGTACTCGTAGGCCAAGAGAATCGGATATCAAGACAATGCGTCTAAAGTCACCCTTCACCGTTCACATAAATTTTCGTTAACTATCGGTCCGGTCGAAAAAAAAAGCGGAATATGAAGCAGGATCGCGGGATCGCGGAATGAAAGGCAATTTCGCGGGATGATTCCGCGGATCGCGGGATGATAGGCACCTCTGTAACAAGTCATTAAAGATTTTAAGAAGTGCCGTTTCAGTACTGTGTTGATGTTTGTAGGCTGACTGAAAGGGTTGTTCCAAACTGTTGTTCTTAAGATGAGATGTTAATTGTGTCAGAACTACCTTCTCCAAAAGTTTTGACAAAAAAGGTAAATTTGATACAGGACGATAATTGTTTAATATATTGTGGTCCAGTGATGGTTTCTTCAGAAGTGGTTTGACGAGGGCACTTTTAAAGCACGATGGAACTTCGCCAGTCAGTATGGATGTATTTATGATTGATGTAATGGATGGTAATAATGTATCGATGGAGCTGGCCAAAAGCTGTGCTGGTAGGGGATCAAGGTCGCAGGATTTAATGGGGGCTTTTTTTATCAACTCGTTTATGAAACTAGGTGAAACTGGTTGGAACTTGTCTAAAGGGATACCACAGAATGTATTTGTATCTATAAATGGTTCATGCCGATCTAGTTCTGAACGAATGTTATGGATTTTGTCTTTAAAAAAGTTGACAAATGTGTTTGGCAAGTCTCTTTGATTGGTTGTAGATGGTAATGAAGTGCATCTTTCACGTCCAAGTAGATCATTGCAGATGTTAAATAATTGTTTACAAGATTTAGAAGTTTCGAATTTTGAAAGAAAATACGTGGTCTTTGCCTTTTTTATTTGTTGTCTTCCAGGCACGAAATGCGTTCTTGAATATTTCACGATGAATCGTAAGGCCTGATGTTTTCAGCCGTCTTTCTGCTCTCCGACACTTCGTTTTAGCTTCTTTAACGTCCGACGTATACCACGGAGCATACTTGCGGTTGGTGACGGTCCTTGTTTGGAATGGCGCATGTTTGTCAAGCGTTTCGATGAGACAACTATTCCACTGGTCTGGAGAAATCATTGAATTTTTAGTAAGTTTTGTTTCTAAATCGCCTCTGAAATTGTCCAAATTAATATGAATTTTAAGTTACACAGATCTGGTCGCCCTCTGAATATTGTTTGATGGTTTGTTTATTTTAATTTATTTATATTTGTAATTTGCACTTTTTGAGAACGGAAAGGGATGAATATTACAATTTTCAACATTCTATAGAAAGGAACCAAAAGAGAGAGAGAGAAAAAGATTTAAAAAAAAAAGGGGGGGGGGGGGGGGGGGGGTCATTTATCATTTGCAATGCTCTGTAGAAAGAAGACAAGAAATAAAAAGCGGCAGAGTCTGGATTTGAACACACAGCATCGATTCTGACAAGTCTTTTAAGGCAGTCAAGTTAACAATTCGGACACAATATCCACATCAATGTCGACGTATATTGTGTACCTATAGTTTCCTTCTGTTCACCAACTGATGTAGTGTTGGGTAATTTTATACTTTTATTGATATGTTATTAACTTTACTTATTTCTATGTGAATGTGCATTAAAAAGTTTCCAGATTCTGGAATGTGGAGAAATGTTTAAATGAGCAGAGTTTTTCAAAAAAGTGTCTATGAATAATCTAATCGTCCATCGTTATGCAAGACAGTATCTGGCAATAATCGTTCAGCGATATTGACAGACATGTCTGGCAATAATCACAGCATTTTAGTCTACTAATTACACTAACATTAACATTATATAATTATTATTAAGGACAAACAACAGACAAAATGACTTTCATCATTCACCGAAACACTCATTACCTTCATAAAATGGACTCAATTTTCTGCTCTCTAGGTTACTTTGCAAGTTTCCTTGAACAAGCGATTCACTGCATACACAGCATAAAATCTGTGTAAGAATAACAGTTAAAAAATACAGAGACATCATTTTGTTGGAAGTCTTGATTTCTTGTCTTGTTTACATTAGATTCCGTCCATCACACTTCGACAGAATTCTGAAATAATATGGTTTCAACACATGCATATTACCAGCTTTAATTGTTCCCACCAGGTTACCAAAAGTAATATATCAGTGTCTTCAGTTTGTTTGTGTCAAGACCAAGATGTAGAGTTGCTGGTTTGTAATGTTAAAAAAAAAAAAAAATTAAGCTTCAAAAGTACAAAAAGCAAACTAAAATTTCTGATTAAAAATTCAACGCTGTTGTATCTTAGTCCTAGCAGTAAAATATCAATGGGTACCATAATTTTATCGTAACTGTAAGTAGGTAGTATTCTGTCCTTGGTTCTAGAAACTAATGAAAAAGAAAGAAAAATTGTTTGATTTTGCAAATTGTTCCTAGTCACTTATAATGTCATAGGATTTGAGAAATTTATATGTAAAAGGATCAAAATAATCAAACTTTTTTCTTTCGGTTTCTTTAATATCACACAATGATATCGGTTAGAGCAATGCGGTAATCAACTTTTTCAAGTATTAGCCCAGCTGGAAAAATTATCTCCAGTTTGACTTCAATTTCCGGGCCGCACTTTGTAAAAGAAAACAAGAGTACCAAAGGCAAAGTGTAGAAACAGCGAACAAAAACATCGAACGTTTTCAATGATATTTTTTTTCACTTATGTCAGTACATTGACCTACATACTCAGACATGTTCAATTCCAGATTTGCAGACATTTCATCTGGTGATAAAACGCCAACAGGAAAGCGTCGTTTTGGAGGAGGCAGAGACACCCCACGAAGTGCAAGGTGAGCGGAGGCGGAGAAAAAAAGTAGACCGTCTACCTTAGCCTAGAATCTAGACGTCCAGAAAAAGATTGTCTTCTTCTTCTTCCTCCTCCATTTCCTCCTCCTCCTCTTCTTCTCTTCTTCTTCTTCTTCTTCTTCTTCTTCTTCTTCTTCTTCTTCTTCTTCTTCTTCTTCTTGGTATTCAGGCTGATGAAAATTTTAGTTATTGACAATAATAATATCTAGCTAGAGAGGTGGGCCTTTGGCCTACCAACCTCCGCTGCACGTCCAACTCGCCTTGAGCATGCATTCACGTAAAATATAAAGATTTTTTTAAAAAACCTACCTCTGTTTCAAAAACTAGCATCTTTCACCTTTCTAAGAAACATTTTGATTTTTCAGAACTTTAGTTCGTTAAAAAATACCGGCCAATCTGACCCGTTGAGTCGAATGAAAACGAAATTTTGTTGTTTACACGGTTCAAAGGAAATGCCGTAAATAAGCTTTCATGGACTTCCTGTGTTGTTTTTACAGTGTCACGTGACCGTTTTGAGAAATTTGTCGTCTGCTACAAATAATTAGACCGGTAGGGGGTAGACAGAGCTGCCAACCTACCGCAAAAAATGCGGAATTGTACGCATTTTCAGCGATTGTACGCTTGTACACATTTCCCCCAAGATTGTACCCATTTTCAGTGTATGGAGTTGCTTCAGTTTTCTTTAGTATTATTACTAGCCTATTGAGAAACCTTGGTGACCAAGTGGATATTCATATATTTTTTTACCAATTATGATCTTCATGCTGGGAGGTTGAATTCTGAAAGGATTGGATTATAGTCTTGGGAACATTATTGTTGCTGCAATTGAGCTTGTGCGGTGTGACTTTATGTAAGTTTACCTTCCTCTTACTTTCACAATGGTTGGTTTCCATCGATTTCAGGATTGTACCCATTTTTATGAAATCTCCCCCATTTTGAGGTCCCATTGTACACATTCTCATCAGATGAGGTTGGCAGCTCTGGGTAGATATTTTCGTTGGAGCAGAGAAAAAGTGAGTATTATTTCTTGGACTTGTAGCGTTGTAGAGAGGCCTAGGGTCCACCAGCAGTCAAGTTTATTGAATAAAAGAAAAAAAGGCCTTTTTACTGCACTAATGCACCAAATTGCATACCTATCTATGGACACTTTGTTCCGTATCTTTTTCCCAATAAACTTTTTTAAAAACCTGGGGCCAGGGTTGCTAGTTTGGCCTCCTGGTGGCCAAATTTGAGAAATTTGGCCTTTTCCCAAGCCATTTGGCCTCCCAAAATTTGGTTTGGCCACGTGCTAACGCCACAGATTGCATTTGCTAATGCTTCTATATATACGAATTTTCCTTATCCTATCTAAATTGTTTAACAAATCTAAAGAGTTTTCGCGAGGCTAAGGTGGGTTTGGTGGTATTTGGGCTCCTGCCGAGGAATCTGGCTTCTTGCTATAGCTAGTTTGGTCTCTTACTCAAAAATGATCTGGCTAGGCGGAACCTTGATAACAGAAACGGGGCCCACACAATTTCGCGAGGAATTAATCATGAAAACAATTAGGATATAATTTCAACACAACTTTTGAAATTCATCAAGGATTGTCCATTACCGAATGTTTTTTGATAGAAAACAAATGCATCTTCAAATCTAAACTGCTTTTGACGGTAAGCGGTAAGTTTTTATTTATTTTTCTGTCCAAACGAATGATTTGTCCTGGTTATAGAAGCTAAGTATTGGTAACACCGGCTCAGCTCTCTAGATCTAGATACGTAGTGTTTTTATGCACCTCTGTTGACGGTGTATCTTAACGGATCGTTTTTATTATACACCTCCGTCATGCACGCGCATTCCACCCAATCTCATTAGTGATATTATGTTTCTGTATTTGGACATGGCGAAAGTTATATTGTGACATCTTTATTTGATGAGAAAGACAAAATCATTGTGATCAATTGGAAGTCCGGATAGAAATTAGTAACTGAGGTCTAAATGAAAAGCTTTTCTCACAACTGTACACGATGTCCAAATAAAATCAGGACAAAATAATATTCTGATAGTGTTAGACAGGCAACAATCCCTCGACAGTACGAAGTAAGGGAATCAGCTGTGTAAGTGGATAAAACAGAATTTCTTCTGAACTCTTCTGCTTTCTTTCAGTTCCACAGTTCCACTTTTTGCTGACTGCCCATACTGTCTCCCTTCTGTGTTTGCACACGTACGTTCAAGCTCAAGATAGGCTACTTATGGTGCGCACATTGGAGTTTGAGTCCGAATAGCCACGGGAGACTATTCAGACTCTAAGTCCGAATTGCCACTATGAAGTAATAATTGTATGGCAGTCTTTGATTTAGGCAATTTGAATTTGGCTAATTGCATTGTTCAGCCTTATGTGCTGATCAAGCACCAAGGGGATCAGTAAACGTAAGTAAATTGCAGTACACATAACGCCTGCTCAAAAAGAAAAAAGAATGATAATATCTGCAAGTGGGCGCCCACCGTGGTTGATGACCAGACTATGATAACATGATGTTGCAGGGCATGAGCCTTGGGCCACAAAAGACATGATGGCCAACCTACCAGTGTCAATATTTAAGCCAGTGGTTAGATATGTGGTGAGACATTCATTAACTCTTCCAACTCCATCCATCTCTTTTTTATCTTTTTAAACCTTCTTTGACCCTCACAATATATTTATTCATGAAGGGCATGGTCATAGAGTGGAGTGAGTATTAGTACTATAAGTAGACATAATGAAATGATATAATTAACATTGGGATTACAACTAGAATGTCTATTAATATAGTTACTGTGCTGTATGGACGTGAAATATTTGTTTTAATTTTTGTCATTAGAAACCATTCTGATTCATCTCAATTTATATTGTGAATTTTTATATTCCAGTACTAATAGACAATAAACGCCCCAAACCACAGTGCTCTTTACTTAATGTACCAAACCGATTCATTGTTTATTTTCTCTGTGTATTTCGAAGGAAAAAATCTCATCTGGATAGCACATCTCTACATGCAAGTCAGATTGTTCATGACACTACATCGAAGTTTACAATTGAGACATTTGGATTATCTCTGCCAGTTCTCATCACAAACACACTAACTCTCTCAGATAGTGAGTTACTCTTTATTGTCTGATAATAATGATCTGTTTGTATGGACAGGAGCTTTTTTTTTTTTTTTTTTGACTGTTGCCTTTATTGAAGTTCTTTTTATTTATAAGGAAATCCAAACATGATTTTTATTTCGTGTAAATCTGTAATTTAGAAGGTTGTCATCAGTA
The DNA here is from genome assembly GCF_034508935.2 of Berghia stephanieae. NCBI lineage: Eukaryota > Metazoa > Mollusca > Gastropoda > Nudibranchia > Aeolidiidae > Berghia > Berghia stephanieae. The sequence continues at coordinate 125,732,164 of NC_088360.1, read as the reverse complement.
TTTTCAAGTTGTAATAATGATAGTAAGCAATAATTTTATCGCTTTATTGTGGATATTATTAATTTTTCTTTTGTTTCATCATAGGAAGCACAACAGAAATCACTGCTTGTATTGATCCATCTGGATGGGCCTGGCTTGTTGGGGGACGCAAACTTTTCATCTGGCGTTACAAGTCTGCTGAAAACACGAGGGTCAGATGATTTTTATTATATCAACTTGTTATTGATTCATTAGCTACAATTATTAATATATCAAACACCAATCTACATTAAATTTGACATTTCAAAATGATAATGGAATTGTTTAAGATTACATATATTGAAAAATGTATTTTGATATAGCCTTCTTTTTGTCATTTCATACAAGTTTTTTTTCTTCTTATGGTATATTTTAGGCATCACAATTCAAAGAGTTAACTCTTCCACCCAGTGATTTGGCCCACAGTGCAGAGAGGGTTTGCCTTATTCCAGGCAATCAAGATGGACAACCTCTAGCATGTGTTGCAGTGTCCCCAGAGGGTGTGGTGCGATACTGGCCAAAGGTATCATTTGAGACTTCTACAGTGGATATAAGTGCTGAGCTGAGGGGCGAGGAATGTGCTCGAGTAGTCAACTTTCAGGTGTGTATCGCCTTAAAAGCAGAATTCTCAGTACTTTATAAAACTCTATTTTAAAATTTTAAAATTTGTTTTATCCATACTAAATCTATGAATGTAGTTTAGTGCTCATATTCAAATTCTTTGGAAAGAAGCTAATAATAAAAATGATTTGGATTTACTCTTAAATTTTAAGTATTTTATTTTGAATTTAGTTGTGCGGTGAGGTAATGGATTAGACAGATTTTTAAAAAAAGTTAATATTTCGATTGACTTAGTACAAGACTGTATTTATTATTAATTCTTAAGAAAGACGAATCTATTTTCTTTTTACAGAGAACTGTAGTTTCCTTTTCATCTTAATATCCATTATTTTCAAACTTAACACACATGCTTTGTTGATGTACATCTATTAATGAATGTTCAAACCTACCTGCCTTCTGTAAAAATGTTCACTAGTTATATTTTTAACTTTTTTTATAAGCCCTACGGATGTCTTCTTGCAACAACAACCAGCTCCTTGCTTTTATTGGAACCTATTACTGGTCAGGTATTTATGATTTAATATTTTCTGTGTAGTCAACCAAGTAGTATATAGATGGTGTTTTATTCTTTACATAAATGTTAATCAAAAGTTATAAGATGACAAAAGTTGCCTGGATTATCTTTATTGCTTCATTTAACTCCATAAATATCACGAACAAACTTGTATACTACGACAAAAAAAACTTGTAGAATTATGAATATTTTCATCAACTATTGCACTACATTATTAGCATCTTTGATTTAAGTTGTTTATTTAATGAAAATTTTGTGTCTGTGCACATGTATTAAGGACATTGAAGCATTATTCAATCTCCATGGTACCAAATCGATAATTGATGACGCTAGCTATTTTTTTTTCTTCTTAATACTTGAAATATGATTTAATATTTCAATTTTGTAGATGTGCAGGGTTGCTGTAACTTTATATTGAACTTTTTCTATACAGTTCATAGACTTAACGCATACATTAAAAAACAAAACAAACGATGAATATATTGTCAAGGGGCTTTGTAATAATGATAATAATGCTGATCTTTTATACAGCTCTAGGTGTCTTTTCTTTTCAATTATAAATAATCCCACAAATGCAGATACATACAATTGAATTAAATACATTAATTTATGTACCATAAACTTCTTTTGTTTCCTCAGGCTGTTATTTCATGCAGACACTTGAAATCATCCCAGGGTTTGTTTTCTGGTATCAGCCGTAGAATGTCTTCATTTGTTTTTGGATCCTCACAGATGCAAACGAATGAGGCTGTATGTAAACAATGAGTATTCAAATGTTTTAAATATAAATTTAATAAAGTTTTGAAATCATCCATATTGTATTTCTCATTATGTCCATATTGTTACTGAAATTACTTATTTGTCAAGTACAATGCAAACATTCAGTTGGTGATTGAAGGATTTAACATTACCAAAATATTCAAGTATTTTATTAAAGCAATGATGGATTCTGTATTTTTTTTTTCTTTGTAAAGGTTTGTTTATTTTTGTATGATATGATTTTGTTCTTAGGAATTCTGAGTAGGGTTTTCTTTACCGGTGGATCAGTTTGTTTTTTTTCTCCATTATCATCACGTAAGCATTTTTTTCACATTTTTATTTTAAGCTGACCTTAATGTTTTAATGATTTTAAAAAGCACATCCTTATCATCATAGTTCTTGTTTATATTCTTCCAGCCTTTGCAAGCCATCATACCTGCTCCAGAGGACGAATTTCTGGAGGATGAGGAAGACGAAGATAAAAGGATGTTCTACGTCTTATCAGACACACACCTCAGCAAGTGGATGGTACCAACTATTGGAGTTGAAAAAGTGAGAGAATTTTTCATTAATGCTGCCCCTAGCTTTAACTGACATTTCATGTCAAGACCATGCCATATTTACGTATGATGACTGACAGTTTTTTAAAATACATGTCTAAATAGTTTTACCTTTTCTATAGCTGCCAGCATAATTATGACAAGTATTCCACTTATTGTAAGTTACTAAAGTTAAATTTTGATATAATAAAGCCCATGACCACTGCTCGAGTGTATGGTATTTAATGACCAGGAAGGTAACTATGACAAGATGAGTATTCGCTTTGGGTACAGATCAGGGACAAGGGAACCAAAATCAGTCTGTTTTTTTTCTCTCTTTTCTTTCTGAACATCAATTGTACCTTCCATCTAGCTTTGTTTTCTCGTTTTCAAATGATATAATTTGATCTGTAAGCCCATCATCTTTCTATTTTTCTGGCCCTAAGTCTTGAAGTTTTCTCAATTATCATTGAGCTCGTAAATGCAGACAAATCGATATTTTGAAGTCTCATTCGCAAGAAAACTGACTAGTCACTAAAACCTGTGATATTAGAGTTCTACTGTAAGGATATATTCAGTTTTTTGGGTGCAATTTTTCAAAGACATTATTTTTCACCAGGAGTGAAATTTAGTGCTCCTCTCATTCGTTAAAGCATATGTTTAAGCTTTTCTCAAGATCTGGCCTTTTATGGATTGAAAAATAGTAGCTCTTTATTTCAGACTGTTTTATAGGGTGAAATATCATATCTTTAAGAGCATTTAAGTTTTGTTTTTATTTCTACTCATAAATAAAGAATTGTGAAGAGTAATATCACCACAACTCCAATGCGAACCACAATAGAGTATTCACTACAATTTGAATCACATTTTAAAAATGTTTTCAATTTTACTTTTTTTTTCCCCAGCTAATTTATCAAGTTGCTGCAGACAGAATGTTTCGGGAGGCTCTGGCTCAGAAAGTTTGGGTAAGGACTAGTATTTTTTATCTTCTGTTTTTTTAGGTTTTCTTTGCAAATTTGTTGACTTTTATTTACTTTATTCTCCCCGTTTCCCATTTAATTGTTTTTAATATTTTACTAGCTGTACCTGCAGATATCAGGAACGTATTTTCAAATATAGGACTTCAGCTACTACTTGATGGGTGTATAGATTTATTTGTAATTGAAAGTTAATTATAAATGTTAGTCTTCTTTTAACAAGTAAAGTAGAAGTAATTTGTCTATTTTGATTGTATCCTAGATGATTCCTATTCATTATATATATATATTTTTTTTTATGATCATCATCATCAACATTATTATTATTATTATTATTATTATTATTATTATTATTATTATTATTATTATTTTTATTATTATTATTATTATTATTATTATTATTATTATTATTATTATTATTATTATTATCTGTTGCATAGGAACAAGATTCAATTCAACTCCCTCATTTGAAAACCTGGCTACTGGATATTCAGCTTACTCGGTATGTCCTACAGTATATATTTCGTGCGTGTGGTGGTAATAATATAGATTAAAAAGCGTTTGCTTTGTAATTTTATTCAAGTTATTTATATTTTTTAAAGTGTATAAACATTGTGAAGATAAGGTTACATGAGAAGTAGTTTTATCAGTTATGTAATAAATGGTCATAATGAAATCAAATATTATATTTTTTTTCCAGCTGACTCTTGTAGTTTGAGAACTATTTGAAAATTTGTATTGTAAGTCACCAAAAAGAAACGGAGAAGAAAAAGTATGTAATTGATTGGCACACTGACATTAAAGAAGTCTCATTTTTATTTTTGAAAGTTTTATGTCAGGTTTTTGTTTTAGAAAGTTTTATTCTTTATGTTTTCTTTTATTGTCCCTAATTGTTTAAATTATTTTTTATTTTTATGGACAGAGATGGAATAGTAATGCTAAGTGCTGGTGTCAACCTAGAGGTTTCCCGAGTTGTCTATTTTGCCTTAGGTAAGGAGACTTTCAAAATATGTACATTGTTTTATGAAAAAGAAAAACTGGTTGTTTGCAATCTTCCACATTTATCTTTGAAGAAAATAAATGATGTGAATAATACTGATGATAATAATAATAACAATATATCTTTATTGTCCTCAAAATAGTGGCAATTTGTCATTTGGTTACACATTTATAACGATACAATATGTTGACATAGACACACTCACACATATGCACACTAGTGACATTGTAGTCATCGTCTTTGTCATCATCATCACAACAACCTTCCTAATATTTCCGTTACAATCCTTCACTTTCACCATTCCCTTATAACACCATCATCATCCTCATCATACTCCATATTATATTATTTTCCTGTAACAAGCTATGAGAGGGAAAGCTTATGCTTTGATATCCCTCATCAGAAAGACAAAGGTCATGTTCTCAGATTTTCTCTCTCTCTCTCTCTCTCTCTCTCTCTCTCTCTCTCTCTCTCTCTCTCTCTCTCTCTCTCTCTCTCTCTCTCTCTCTTCGCCTCTCAAAATCAAAAATGTGCTATAGGTGTATGACTTGATTCTTTAATGAAATTAGCTCGTAAATACATTCAATTTGCTTTCATTTGATTCAATTTTCTCACAGTGTATCTTGAAACTTTGAAAGAAGTGGCTCCAACAGGCATCAGCAAGTTCATATTACTGGATTACACACAGCCGTACACTGTAAGTCCAATTTTCAAGCTTGTGCATCATTTTTAAAAACTGCAGTTTTTATGAGGCCACAGATGTGTCCATTTGATTTTCTCTTTTATCTCCTTTTCTTGGTAATTTGTTAAACAAATGTAAATAATTGGTGATTTTTTCTTATCAGAATCTGTTGTCTTAATTATTGATTCTACATGGAAATATTCTGGAATACCGAGCAATTAAATTCACCATAACAGTGAGGGGGCGATGATTTTGGTATTGGTAACCAAGATTCAATGAATTGTACATAAGCAAAGACTCTCTCTCTCTCTCTCTCTCTCTCTCTCTCTCTCTCTCTCTCTCTCTCTCTCTCTCTCTCTCTCTCTCTCTCTCTCTCTCTCTTTGGAAGTATTTATACGAAATTGTTAAACATTCTCAAACCTTTTTCAGGAAAATGACGAAAGAAACATAACATCCTTTAAGTTGTTGCTGCCAGAGGACACATCCAAGACTACCTTCATCTATGATAAGAATACAATTCTCTGTTTACAAGGTCTGTATGAATAACTATTGAGTATTATAGATATTTTAGTATAACTTTACTTGTACAAAAATCCTTCCTTTACCCTGAAATGCAAGTTTATTGTGTATAAATACATATTTTACATTTGTAGATGCTTCAATTTTGCTTTTCCCATAAAATTTGTGAGTTATTTTCTACTATATTAAAGGAGATGAGTGTTTGTGAACAGAATGGTCCATGGTAATCTTCTGGAATGGTACAGGTTTAAAAAAAAATGTCTTGTGAATTTATTTACAGATGATGAGGCACTTGATAAGATGGATCTCAGAACACCAGGTGACATTGTGTTAGGAGCAGGTAATTTATTTTGTTAACAAGAATTAGAACAATATTAAGTACTTTTGACCAAATTATTAAATAGTCATGTCTTTCAGGGGTTGACTTTGCTTTGTGTATGATTTCTCAGATGTGGATAAAAGCTGTGAGTCCTAATTGAAATAGTTATAATGGTAATGTTCATGATAAAAAGGACATGCGTGTGTGTTTAAATTTATAAATGAATAAATCATGGTTGTAAACAATATCGGAGAGCATGCTTAATAAATTTACACAGATAATACGTAGTATAAATGAAATAGATAAGTATTGTAAAAATAGAGAACTTTGTGGCAATGATATAGAATTATGACAAAGCAATGTTTTCTACTTTACATTTATTATAACACTTCAAAACAGCTTAAATTGGGTGCAGATAAAAATTATATGACCACACATTATTGAGGGATTAAGGATTTCTTGTTTCTCTCTGTCGTTGTCATTATAGGCAGAAGGTAGTTTCTCCTCTTCGAAAATTTTAAATGACTAATCAAGCGTTGGTTTTTATGCCTCAAGATATTTTTTTAGTCTGCTGAAGCAGTACTGGTCAAATAAATCCTCTACTTTCGGAGTAAAGCATGTATATTTCCTGCCTTTTTCACAAATTTATCAATTTTAGTGTGTAAATGAACTTTATAACTATATACATTGTGCTTCAGTTATATGACATCTCACCTTCAATGCTGAATATAATGTCACTATTGTTATGTTTGACAGGGCGTTGTGATGGGACTGGTGTCTTCTTTTCTAATGTCCATGGAATTTTTGGTGTTACTCCATCTAAAATCAATTTAAAGTAAGTTGTAAATTTTTAATTAATGGGTTATCCTTCACCAATTACTTACTTTTAAGGGCTTTTATTAATTTTAATAAATATTTAGTATTATTTGTTCCACTTGATCAAATTTTATTAGATTTTTATACATGATTACTGTTGGCCGACTGGCATGTCAATATTGTAGTTTTAGACTACATAATTTTCTTTTGGTGATAGAGGTACAGCAGAATGGTGTTTTGTCTTGTCGCTTAAATCAAGCAATGTTGAGTGTAGTTGGTGGCTGGATAGATGACAGTGATGTTAAAAAAAATGATTCCTGGGGGTGCTTTTGTGTAGGGCTCAGGACTGATTGAGTGCCTGGCTATTGGCAGTGATATATATTGTATGGTGATGCTTATTAGGAGACTAGTTGTTCATAAAATAAAAGTATGGTTCAATATGGCTTGCTGGTGGAATTGATAAAAAGCATTATGCAAGATATATCTGTGGAAATGCTGTATTTAAATGCTTACACATTTATTTTTATTTCTTTGTTTATAACAATCAAGCATATGAAATGTATATCATGCAACAAAAATAAGTGGCCTTTACTAAAAAATGACTTACTGTTATTAAGTGTTAAGACAGTATATAACTAAAGCTTTAGGTGTATGTAAAGTGCAAGTAGCTAACAATTATAAAGTTTAATCAGAATCTTAAAACAAATGAATGACATTTTGATTTTTAATATGATGAATATAGTGTCTGAATATTATGATGTCACACAACTACATTGTAGTATATTGAGATATTTTTTGGGTTACTTACTTACGCATTTTTTGTTGCATTTCATGCAATAGGGCTAGCGCTGCAATTTTTTTACAGAGTTCTTTTTTATCAGACCTATTTATTTTACATTTTTTTAAAATGGTAGCTCTTGGGAATTGAGGGAGGGGAGGAGTAAATTCATAATTTTAGGCAGGCCTTTATTATACACCATGATTTTGTTCCTTTTCTTCTATCTTCAATTAAGATATTTAACAGAGTGATTATTTTGTTTCTACATATTATGAATGATGATGTTTGTTTATTTGACTAAAACTTGATATGATATATTTAAGTACATTATCGGGCTATAAGATCAAAACTTCAAGAGAAGTATTCTCTAGACAAATGTTGGATCAGTGGTCTCAGCCATGCGACCTAAACTCAGTAAGACAATGCAATGTAATGTGATAGGTAGAAGATATTAATGCCGGGTAATCATGACCTTTAGAGAAAAATCAAACAATAATATTAGTAGTTGTGTACCAATGTTAAGTTCATTGGAACATCATTTGAAACAATGAATTGCAAAAAGTAAAATGGGTAATAGTACCTTGATTCTTTGGTATTTATTTTGTAGCATTTCCCACAAAGTAAGTCATTAATTATTCATTTTTGTATTATTTGCACAGAATTTTAATACAATGTTGATAGAATTTTGCATTCTCTTTTATAACAATCATATCAGATAAGTAGTTACATTGTGTTAAAGTTTTGAACTATTATTGCACTCACTTTAATAACAGTTTCTAATTAAACTTTGTTTTCAGTGCCCTCAATGAGTCAAATAACCAGAGTGCACTACATCCAAGAGCTGAGCTGGTAAGCTATTTAGCTAATATATTGTTTAGCCAAGTAAGTGCATATGCATGGTGTGATTTGCTTTGTGTAGTAAATTTCTTCTCACACCTATGTTAAGTAGGAATATTTTACCCCTTACTTTCTTTTTTTTTTTATCACAGGAGAGCTTGATGATGGATTCTTCTCAATTGGTTGAGATGACGGACAGCAATGATGAGAAAACAAAGCTGAAGGGAGCTTTCATTGCATTCATTTCAGGAGATCAGGTATGACAATGTTTCTGTAGGATTTACAGACCTACCACTGATACAGAAATAATCAGTATGTACACATTATTTGGCCAAACATGATATAAAGAGAATTATTTATTTATTTGTTTTCGGAAAGATTGGTTTACCATACCTTAATCTCCATCTTTCAAATGACAAAAATCGTGGTAGTTTTACTTGCAGCTGTACATGGATCAGTGTTCAAATGCTATACTGAAAACAGGGATGAAAATATTCTTTTCTAATTTCTCCAGGATTCTGTTCAAACAGTGCTTGAAGAGCTCGTGCCATTAAGTCAGAAAGATCCAGAAACCAAAGAGTCAGGCTTGGATAAAATTGTGGCAGAAGTGAGCAAGGATTTAGTAGATGACATTCCCAATGCTGATCCAAGATGGGCTGAGTCAGACAAAAAAAGTATGTTTGAACTATTATTGATTAATTATACAATATATAGGGTGCGAGAATAATAACTTGAAAACAAAAAAAATGATGCTCTTTCAATATGAAACAGAAATCAGAAACATTAGAAAATTTACACGCATTAAGTTAATTCTTGCTACGTTAAATTAGAAATCCTCTATTTTTAAAGACACTATGCCTGTTATAACAAAATTTTTCAAATATTATATAAAATGTTTCCAAACTTGTGTCTTGTTTTTAGCTTTCGTATCATGTAATACATCAGGATGTCCTTAAATGAACCCCGTTTGATTCAAGTGCAACTTCCCACAATAGTAGCACTACAAAGTCTTACTTGAGAGAAAATTACATTCTATTTATTTTAAAATATGAATGGCCTCCAATAGGTCCTGACTTGAATCCAATGGCCCACAAATTTGGTTAATGATGCCCAACATGGTTTCTAAGGATCATACAGCAGTTTACAGAGAAGCAGAGTTAAAATAATCGATTGATAGTGCATAGGTTCAAATCACCATTCAAGAAGTAAAATCAGTTGGATCATGGAAAAAAAAAATCACTATGCTTTGTCATGAGCAAAATGAGTAATCAACAGATCTATCAAGATTTTAATGAGTTTATTTAAAACAATTGTTGAGTTAAAATTGTTAAACTTATTGTGCACATAAACTTAATGAATAGGTTTGATTGTGGTAAAATTTCATACTTGCATCATTTATAGTCTGACAGCTAGTTGATATTAACTATTCAAGATATTTTCTGTCACACCCAATACATGATTAATTTTCAGTACACTAAATGAAGTAATTTGGTCGTGGTCTAAAAAGTTATTTAGGAATGATAGTATATATTGATTTAATAGACTATACATTTTCAAGCAATGTTCCTACAACTTTTCTTGTTGCAAGTTCTAAGTTTTATTCATTGTCATCTCATGAGATAAGAAAATTCATATCTTTCTCATGCATCGTAACTTATTGATAAGATGAACTTACTTGGTAAATAGGGTGCTAGTCATGAGTATCCAAACAAAAATATGTAAAAAGAAATGGCAAGTGATGTTATTGATATTTCATTCTTTTATTTCATTAGACTCCAGCAGTAGCACAGCCTCTGTAATCATCATCCAGCAGTTGAAAGACAAACAAAAAGCCCATGATTATTTTATCAACTTTCTGAAGTCATGCGGCTTATGGGATCAGGTGAGATAGACTATTGCAAAACACACACGATTGTTGTCCATAAAATCAGTCACCTTTACATGAGCTAAGAGATAGATTTATAGTTATATTATATCATTGAGTTAGAAGTAATGGTCTTTTTTCTTTCCTCAACTTTATATAAAATAAAATATATGACAATTACAATTTTGAAATAAGTTTTGAAGGCCATATGTTCATTTCAAACATTTGTCTAGAATGTCTTATGTTGAAAGAGATCTGATTTATTCTTGAACTCTCTTTCCAGTTGTCACTGGTTCGTGTGAGAAATTCTATGATGTCAACCCGACTTTATCTGTGTGAGAACGTGGAAAAGGTCGAGGCAGCCATTGCTTTACGAGAACTTCATACAGAGTGAGTCTAAATGTGGTATTTTGAAAAACAAATATAATAAGTCTGTTTTAAAGGAACCGCTAATATTTTTTTGGATTTAAATTGATCACTGGTTCATGCTGTATCCCATTTTCTTCAATCATATGCAATTGACTTATAGTAGCCTTTATATATTTATTTCAGGCATTGTAAGATTTTAGATCCTTGCATCAAAACACTTTTGCAAAGAAGGGAAGAAATGATTCCTCACACACTCACACCCCAGGACATGTTTTACAGACGGGTAAGACATGTAACTTTTACACTGTTTTTGTATATGTTGAAATTTGCACATTTTTCTAATATTATAAATATGTCCACTTCTGTAATAAATCTTTGGCTTAAAATTTTAAAAAGCGACAACCTTCTTGCCTCATTTCATGAGATTTATACTTTAGTAGGGATCACTTGACTTCCCTTTTGGACTTGTGGGTCAGGCAGGTGACTGCTTTGACTTTTAGCTCCCATACTTCTTTTGTACTCTTCCTCATCATATTTCATCCTTTTTTGGAAAGAATGTCGTTTGGTTTTACCCCGTGGCCTCAGGGGCATTGCCTTAATTTTTTAAAATGGGTTACTATGTTGTTTTTTTTTTGTAAATCACATCTTCATATCCAGGAATATTTATATATGACTATATTTATGTATATTTATCTGTTGAGTGTATCCCTTTTGTCTGGATCTTGTGCATGTGTTTGGGTTGGGCTTTGTGCTGGTTCTCTTTGGATTACATTTTTCTTGGATGTTTTTGAGTGCGGATCTACAGTCTTTTGACTATATCCTCATTTTCATATTTCCATTGCTTGTTCTGATATGGCATTAAGTGTCATGATTGCCTTATAACTCCTAAAACAGAAAAGAACAATTGACAGTACATTATTGTTGTTATTATTATTATTATTATTATTAATATTATTGTTGTAATTATTTTTGTTATTGTTATTAATAATTATTATTGTTGTAATTATTTTTGTTTTGTTTACAGGTGTCAAGCATCCAAGACATAGCTAAAATCTTGGTTGATTATGTAGAGGACTTTTTAAACTCTGACCAACCCAGCAAAAAGGTGCTCACTGTTATCCGAGCTGTCAATGCCATTTTTGTGGTGAGTTAAAAGTTTCAAAATTCCATATTTGAGTGGTGTAAATGTTATCAATTACTGTAAGTTGTATAGTACAATGGATAGAAAAGATTAAATATGAATTTTAAAAAACATACTTAATCACTGCGTCAGATATGTTAGGTTTATAATGAAAAAAAACAGCATCTTAGCTTTCCAAGGCTTGCTTTGTTGATTACTGCATGTGTAGGTTCTTGGTCTGACAACTGACTTCTGATACCCATGCTATACAGCAATGTTTATATGCATTTATTTTTAAAAATTAATTTTTCTTTAAATAGGATATGCTACACTATGCTCTGAAATACAGAGAGGCTAATGCTGAAATGTATGCTGGAAACCAAGAGTGCATCCCAGAGTACATACCTTGGACTGCCACTGAAAGCATTCGCAACGTCATCACCAAACAAGTAAGTTTAAAATAGAAATATATTTTAGGTCCTTATTCAGTTGTGATTTTTACAATTCAATACAGTGGAACTCTGATACAACAGGGTAGTGGGACAAGCAAAAAATCTCCCTTGTAGCCGAGTCCTGTTATATCCATGCATTAGGAATTGGAGAGGAAGCAATACTGAGGGGGGTGGGGAAGAAAACTGACAAGGAACACATTTCGAGTTATTCCCCGAAGTAAATAAATCAGATGACTTGACTGTGACTTCCATTCCTGTAACCTCTCCATAAATCACCATACCTCATGCCCTCTTTCACATACTACAGGACACAAGGCGGGTTGGAACAAGGCAATTGTTAATTCTACCTTGCTCCATTCCAACCGTGCTACTGACAGCCACTAAGTGCACTTCAAAACTCAAGTAGTGCACAGTCCTCGCCTCAGGCTTCACATAGAGCTCTTCACCATCTCACTTCTCATTGGACTTAGTTACCTAATCAGTCACGAGATGCACATCCCTAACTCTATGCGTAACATTAGGCCTAAGGGTATCAACATGTAGATTGGATAGTCATGTGCCTTTCACTTGCCTTTTATTGTATGGTCTTGGATACACAAAGTACACAAAGAAACATCAATAGCACACACAATAACTGCAATTCTCCCACTCCCACCTCCTCTGCATTCCCTATGTTATGTATGTCATGTGTGCCTTCCTGTAGTTTTTTTTAACTTGGTACTAAACTTACAACTCACAGCCCTGTTGTAGCCGTGTTCCAATAAATATTTCCCTGTTATAGCCATGCATGATTTATATGAATTATATAGGCCGTAGAATGGGGATTAAAAAATGTTCCATTGTAATCGAGTCCCTGTTGCAACCAAAGTCGTTATAAGGGAGCTGTACTTTATACAATGCTGATGGGTTTCCTCAGATCTGCAGAAATCCGCGATTTTTGAGTCAGAGGAGGAATTTCCTCTTTTAAAAAAAGTTATATTTCCCTCAATCAAATGTACTGGCAGTGAGAGATTTGATGTGTGGTGGAACAAATAGGTGCAGTTTCCCACTCTCTAGAAGTTAGCTAGAGTATCAATGATAGTTTATCATCTCAATTGCTCTAAAAATTGTGTGTGTGTGGGGGGGGGGGGGGGGGTGCTTAAAGGCAATCATTCAAAATTTTCCTCCCTTTTCAGTTTTTGGCACCATCAGCACTGTGTATAATTCTAAGTGGTTGAATCTCCTCTCCATGGCCATCATGTTTTGTTTTGTTCCAAAGAGAGATGTAACTTTGTTGTATTTGATAGCCTTTCGTACAGAAAAACTAAATCTCTAAGTTTCATTCACCTCCAAAATGGAAAAACAATTATTTTCTGTGTGTGAATCAGGAAGTCTTTCCTTGTTTCCAATAATAAAATTGAAAATAATGTGGACGGAAAATAATGTGGACGGTTCAATGAATTTTTACAACCATAGATCACCACCAGTTTGGACAGAGGAGTGTCAGAAGCCAGAGAAGTGGATGTCCAGGGTATCATTTTCCAGAATGTGGTTGGCTTGTCTGATATACTGATGGACGGCTATGCCAGTCAGATCAAATCTTTACAGCAATGGCCAGATCGAGCTGAGGATTGTGTCAAGCTGGAGCAAAAATTTGAAAAAAAGAGACATAATTTGATATTGCCCTTTGGTGAGTGTTTTCCAATTAAGCAAAGGATTTTTGTGTTTTGTTTCCACAATGATATTCGTTTAAAGTATAAAAATATAATTAAACTAGAGGATTTAAGGAAACATAAACAGTTTAATTGTCTGCATGAAATTTTAAGAATCACATTAATTGCTTTCAGAAGAAACTAATATTTCATTTGAAAGCAAAGTTTGTGAATTTACCTCTTTAAATACATCTGTAAAACAAACAAATAAACTCAACTTTTTTGAGGTATTACTTTTCTCAAATTTTTGACTTCAACCTTATTATCTTTACAAAGAAAATTATCTGATTTTTGTTTTTTTTGGGTTTTTTTTTTCAAAGACCCCATATTTCATTCATTTTGATCTTCATATTGTTATGAAGCTGATACTGTTATTATTTATAAAAAATAAAAACAAACCCATACACATGCCCAAAACCATTATTGTCTGCAAAACTATTTCAAACAGTTAAACACAAACAATACGACAGAGCGGCATCACTGGCTGAAAAATATGAAGATTTTGAAATGTTGATGGTGATCTGTGACACAACTGATAATCAGGAGAGGTTGCAGAGGTACAGGAGCCAATTTGCAGATAAGGTCTGGTAATTCTTTCAAATATGTTTTATATATTCGCATGTATATTCTGTTTTTCAATTAGAAATACTAAGTTTCATTGTTTTGAAAATGCCTATTTTCTCAATTAAATTTTTTTTTTTTTTTACACACAGTGTGATCCTTTGTTTCTAATTCTATAATAAAAAATTTTAAGTCACCTAATAAGACGAATCATGTTTCATTACTCTGCTATGTTGTACTGTGTTGTCCATCCATTGTTTTCCCACAAATTGCTTTTGTTTTTGGGTCAAAATGATTTTTCTAATAGTTAATTGAATGACAATTTGGCTTTGAGGTCGAGACCTGAAAATTTGTTGGTTTTTTTTTTTCTTCTGCCCAATAAAGATCAAAATACTTACATGTTTATGAATTAGATACTATGTTAAGGTTTTATTCCATGTATACTGTCTATTTAGAAATAACCCTTTTTTATTTTTTATTTATTTATTTTTTTCAGGGATTTGCCCAATTTCTGTTTCAGTGGTACTTGAAAGAAGGTGTGTATGGATTTTGAAATGCCAAATTAAATACACTTATGTTTTGAATCAACAAAGTTTGTAGTCATCAGCTTGTTAGTAGTTCGATATTATGTTTAAAATAATGATAAAAGATCCTTAAATTTTTGTTTCAATCTATTGTCAACAAAAACCATTTTATTTGTTTGTCTGTTTTTTTTTGGGTTTTTTTTTTTCAACATTTTGATTAATTTGACATTTTTCAGGCAAAAGAGGCCATTTGCTCTCACAGCCGGTTGCTCAAGGAGATGAATTAAGCCGCTTTTTGGACTCAGACAATGTCAAGTATCTCAGCTGGCTACATGAGATACAGAGAGGGAATTTTGTAGCAGTAAGTGCTGTAAATTTTGTATTCAGGTGTATTCTGGGCCAAGTAATCTAGTTTATAACTTATAATTTGTGCAGCTATGTGGTCTTGTCGGATGACACTCGCTTTCGGATTGGAATGTCCTCGGTTTGAGCCTCACTCTGCACATAGTTCAGTTCTTGGAAAAGGCTCTTTACTCACATTCTCTCCCTGTACTCGGGTGTAAAATGAGTACCAGGTCATTAACAGCGTTGTTCTGTCTGGAAAAAAAAATGGAATATCGCCTAACAGGCATCATGTCTCGTTCTGCATATTAAGTGTTGCTGTTGGATTGGGACCCCTTGTAAAGCGCTTGAGATTTTGAGTGGATATTGCGCTATATAAAAACTCAATATATAATTTATTAGACATTATGAATGATCTACCAGCCCTAGTGTCCTTTCTCAAGTCTAGCTAATATTTTTAAGGTTTGGGTACTTTTTGTTTTCTAAAATTATTTTATACTCACACTTCGCATTTGAATATGGTTTTGATATTCTTTGAATATAGTTTGCATTTTTGGTTTTTTAATATCATGAAATTCGTAAACAGAAAAATAAGGATAACAGGTGCTTTTTGAAATAAATCTTCATTTTTGTCAATGTAGCTGTTAGCCCTGTGATGAAAAAAGAAAAAGTTTTGATTGCTACAATTATAGGAGTGATTTTGTTTTTCAGGCCCATCATGCACTGTCAGAATTAGCTAGTGTGGAGAAAAACTTTTTGGCAAAGAAAAAGGTATGGTAAACTGTTATCCATCAATTTATTCCATTATGAAAGAAAATTTAAAACAATACGTCAATGATAATAATAGTTCCGATGTTGAGTAGAGAAAGAGAATCGGGTTTGGAAATGTATCACTGTAATCTTCTTCACCTATGAAACAGTAAAAAAATGTTTAAACACAAGTTATTAGAAATAGAGTGATGATTATTTTGATAAGAATTAATGATTGATTTTGATACATACCAATATAAATATGTCATACTAGTTGTTTGAGTATTTTTCATACTTGTTATACTTCTAATTAAGCATATTGAGGTTATTGAATTAGCCACGCTGTTCTTTAAAGATTTTTCTCAAACTCACCTCTCTCGCACTTGCATGATTAGAGTCGGATGCCCTTGATTTGGATTTTGATATTTTATTGAGAGTTACAATTCAATTAGAGACAATATGAAAATGCTATCCAAAACTCTTGCTTTGTCAACCATAAAAGGTTGCTGCGACAGTGAAATTGTATCCGGTATATACCTGGTCACCAACATTCTATGTCCATAATTTTAAAAGGCTTCTCAAAGATGTTGGTATTGTTAAAACGGTGGCCAAATAGTTTTCGTTGAACCTTATATCATATACATCAATTTTCAATCACATAGAAACAAATTTCAATCACATAGAAACAAATTTGAATTAGTCAATTCCAGGTCTAAGAAACCCAAGATAAAAAACTGATTTTACTTAATTTGTAGTTTGCCTGAAATAACATTATTCTGGAATTAGAATTGTTTTTCTGTCCTCAGACTTTATTGAGTCTCAGCAAATTGTCAGCCATGGCAGCTGAGGAGGAATCAGAGATGTTGCAAGAAGATGTAGAAGGTAAATGATACAGTGGAGATGTTATTGGAGTCGCTCATACCTACTTAATAAGATAGTAGCAACCATTAGATTAAAATTGCCTGATTTTTTTTCTTTTGAAAATTGCACCCATTTTTATTTTTAATGATTTATTTTTTTTGGGGTCAGAAATGTAGTTGTGAATTGTTCGCATATTTTTACTGTTCAAATATGAATGTGATAAGATGTTAACTTACGCAATTAAATATAATTGTAATTTGAATAATAGAAAATATACTTATAAAAATGTTGGGTTTTTTTTTTCAGTTATCAATGAAGAGTTGGATTTGGTGCTGAATCAAGAGTTGCTTCCAGTGGAAGCCGTTGAGGTGGGTTTGATTGGATGCACAATAATTGTATTGTTTAAAGTAAATCCATTTCTATCCAGACAAGCTTTTTGAGCAGTGATAGTATTTGCATTTTGTGTTGCCTATTGTCTTTGTATTGTAGCAACTATTTCTACTCAGGCGGGCTTTTGAGTAGTAATAGTAGTGTGTGTTTTGTGTTACCTATTGTCTTTGTATTGTAGCACCCATTTCTACTCAGACAGGCTTTTGTTACCTATTGTCTTTGTATGTCAGGTGCCCAAGAGCTTTTTGTCGATTCTGTGCGCTGTATATATTTATAATTATTCAGTACATTTGACATATTTTTAATTCGCAAAAGTGGGAGCCATGTCAGTAAAATTCACTTTTACAGTTTTTGTTTTTTGGTGAAAAAATATCTCACATCTTTTTTCATTTAGAGATTATGATTAGCATTTCATTTACTACTTTGAATTTTTACAGAGATTATGAATTTTTTACAACAAACATAGCTTGGAAACAGATTTTCACATTATTCTGACAAAAATTAAACATCAAAAAACAGCAATACTGCTTCCATTTTTCCATCAGATGCATGGTTAAAATTATTGAAACAAGGCTCGATCAACTTTTTTTTGAAAACTGTTGAAACTAAAAAACTAAATTAACCAACACTTAATTTTGTGGTGTAAGGATCTGATCTTCAAAAGCATAGAGGTTAATTGCCGCAACTTTTGCATGAAAACAATGCAGGGTATAGACAAAGTTTGACAATGAGGTCATGGACACCACCCCACAACACTTGGGGAGAAAAGACTTACTTGCGTCGACTCTCCCATTAACTTCCTTTTTACTGGTGATGAAATGACATAAAATTGTATCAAGTGCTGTTAAAGCCATAAAAGCAAACAAAACAGTTCTGAGGAAACTGCTTGTGGCATTGATTGAATTGTATTTGTATGATTATCTGTCTTGTATTTGTCTTGATTTATATTTTTGTTCATTCCAGAATGCAGCAATGGATCCAGAGAACATGAGGGTATTGACACCTAAAGAACTCATTGAGGTAAACAGAGAAATAACATAGTGAACTTTTTTAACAGATCTTTTTTTTTTTTCCTTTTTTTCTTTAGAAAGGTTTTCTAATGCATTAAATAAATGTGTATAAATTGATGGAAAGAACTAGATTTATCTTATTATTTTGAATATTTCTGGAATAAATTTACAAAAGGCCATTTAATGCCCAATACTGAGGTTTTTATCTAGGACATGATACAAGCATGCATTATGTTATGCGCTGATTATATTCCGAAGGAAATACTAATACTTCATTTATTGGATATGTGTGTGGATTTCAATCTTTCATAATTCGTGTTTTCCAATGTTTCCTCTCGAAAAGTTATGACAAAATATGTTTTGTTTCACCCTCTCATCAACAAGTAACCTCAAGCACGGTTTCCTCGACCTCATTCGAATTCTCAACATTTTTCCTAGAACACATTTTTACCTCAAACATGATTTCCTCACACTAGTTTCACCCAGCCAACGTAAAATAATTAATTAATTAATTAAAGGGATTTTAAAAATTGTGTGCTTTGATTTTGACCACTGATGACTTATTTTTATATTGACAGTTACTTATCCATGTATGGTGTGCATCTATCTACACTGCATGTATGTGTATGCAGTATAATACACACGCAGAAACACATAACCACTCACACACTCCATTGCTATTTCACATAAAAGACACCTCTCTGCTTATTCTTTTCACTTCTCCTTTAGTTCCAATATCAGTGCCACTTGCCATGATGTGCTATGGTTGGCTACAACTGTGAATGAATTTAATGTTGTGATACAGCAATTCCCCTCCCCCCACCACCACCACACACACACACACGATCGCACCAACCCCTCATAACATATCAATAAAGCAAATAATAATAAAGTTCTCTATTCATCCTCAAGCGAAACTTTGTCTTAGGGTTTATTCCAAGGGAAAACTGAAATAACCCAGGTGTGAGTCGTAACACAGCACCGCAAATTGAGCTAGGGAGAGGTGATTTGCTGAAGACCACTTAACATGGTGGATATTCGAACCAGGTATCTTTCGGACACAAAGCAAAGACCTTACAGCTGAGCCACACTGCCCCCCTCCTCCCCATGAAATCTCAAGTATGGTTACCTCAAACGTTTTTGCATGTCACAAGGAGTTCGAGGAAACGGTGCTGGAGTGTTATTATAATTTTGAATAAATGTAATAATCATTGTTTATATGATCTACCCAGCTGTATGTGAGTGACAAAAACACCGATGCTGGAGAATTGGATGTCAAGAAAGCCCTTGATCTCTTGCGATACATTGATCAGGTACAAATTGTCAGATTATAATTATCATTATTCTTATCTTCATCATCATAATTATTTATTTATTTTTCCTTTATTAAATCTTGCTTCTCTCTTTACCTCAAAACATATCTCAAATTCATTCAGGAATACTGAATTAAGTACATTAATGATTATTCTGAGATTTCCATAAGAAAAAGCCTGTATGTTGTAAGTTGTCACCAACTTTTGCAATCAAAGAAGTTGTGAACTACCATTAAATCATCCCCCCCCCCCCCCCCAATATTTTTTTAAAGAATTTGATTTTAAGCATGAAGATAAATCAATTTTTATTATTGGTAAAAGATATTTTGATAAATTGGTCTTGAAATATTTGATTTGCATATTTTACCAAATCTTTTGATATATTATCCTGTCCTTCTAATCTTTGCAGACAAGTGCTGAAGAGGAATACGATCAGCTCAAGCTTCACATTTGGTGTCGTGCTATTCTAATGGATGAGTATGTACAATAGTTTGATAATCCAAAAATCTAAAAAATTTGCAATAGCAAGAATCGAACCTGAATAAGAGTAAACTTGATGAATATCTCTAATTTTTTATAGTGGTGATAAAAAAAATACTTAATCTCATCGGGCGACAGGGAACACAATCATCAACCAAGGACTTCTGTGTCTGTCGGCTGCATGGAAGCCGATGTTGTTTCAGGTTGGGCCAGTTTTTAAGCTCTTTATCCATTGATCTTCTCCATGTTTCTTTGGGCAACAAAACTAATCAATATCATCATTTATTTTGTAGGTGGATTGACACCAATGAGACAGACCCATTAGAGAGCAACAAAAACAAAGTTTTCATGAAAACTGTGGATCTAGTCTACATGGACGGTGAGTCAATATTCTTCATGTTTACTTTGAAATTCAATTGCTATGTTTTTTGTCTTTTTTTGCTTTTTTAAATTTAATCTAGGTGTGATCATTTTTTATTTTATTCATTTTTTTTTTTGACAGAAAAGCTAGCAATATAGTTAAAATAACTTGAGAATGTTTCAAACATAGCTTAAGTACTTAAAAAAGGGGGGAAAAACAACAAAGAAATGAAAACAAAACCGAAATGAAAAAAAAAAAAGGTCAGCATTCTCTACCCAAGGATACATTGCCAGGACAGTGGAGTGTTGTGGTCTTGTGATATAGTACTTACCTTTGGGCGTGGTTTGAGTCCTGCTCTGTCTTAGTGATTCTATCAGAAAAAAGTATATTGTAATAGTGTCTTAGCGGTGTCAATCTCATCCAAGATATTATGTTTTGCTGTTGGCTTGGGATCCCTTGAAAAGCACTTTTGGTTTTAAAAAAAATGAAAGCTCAATTAAAAATTTTAAAAAATTAAATCTTGTTTGCTTTGTATTCTTAGGAGATACCAGGCTTGTGTAACACCTACCTAGTTACAGTTCATATGATAAAATTTACTACACCTCCTTCCATGGACTCATTTTTTGAATTCCGGTTTTCTATTTCCAGGTAATTTAGAAAGCTTGTTACCAGATCAAAAGACACTTCTTTCCTCTCCTGAATTGGCAGACCTCAGTCGACAACCCCATTTCCAATTTTTAATCAAAGGAAGCTATGAACAAATCAACAGAGCTCTTTTTGAAATGGAATAGACATTGCTATATTGTTAATTCATTGTTCATCCATCATCAAAGATAATGTGCATTTTATGAACTTTCATCATCTACATACCACGGAGGGTGGAATTAAATGTAGTTACTCATAAATTTGTTCTTTATTCAATTTTTATATGTTTACATGTTTGTGTGTTGTCTGGTGCAGATGAGAAACATTGATGAGTGGATTTCCTTGTTGGCTGGTGGATTCTTCATTGGCCCTCTCAGCTCCCCCCCCTTCTCTCTCTCTCTACCTCTCTCTCTCTCTCTCTCTCTCTCTCTCTCTCTCTCTCTCTCTCTCTCTCTCTCTCTCTCTCTCTCTATATATATATATATATATATATATATATATATATATATATATATATATATATAGATATATATATATATTTATATATATATATATATATATATATATATATATATATATATATATATATATATATATATATATATAAAATATCTCTCTGTGTGTGCGTGTGCATGAGGAATGAAACTACTTGATTTTGCTCAGATCATGGCTTGAGTCCTGCTCAGTAAGGGAGGTGGGTGGATACGAGTATATATTTAATTCCAGTAAATTATTTCTTTCCTCTGTAAACTATTCCTCCTTTTTGGTAGGAGTCAATGCTACATTTTGTGTAGACTTTTGGTGGCCTTATTATCGGTAGATTTCTGCTGGATTTTGTTTCACCTTTTCTTCGGCACCTGCAGCTTTGTGGTGTGACACTCCACCTCTGGTGCATGCATGGCTGCCAACTGTACGCTAAAAAAAGCATATTTGTATCTTTGTAAGATTCTGTGCTTTTTCTGTCAGATTGTACTTTTTTAAAAATGTATAGTTGTTTTAATTCTGTTTCTCATAATTTTTTTTTTTTTTTGAATTCTACTTGCTTCTTGCAATAAATATTGATGGAATTTCACCTAGGGTGTGGGGGAGCTAGTGCCCTGACCCAGTGGGTTCTACATTGCTCCAAAGCTTTGCTATTTTATCTATTTCCCTGTACTACCCAAGTAACCGTGCCCCGACTAGGTGACCATGATTCAGCAGTTGTTTTCACCACCAGCACCACTATACCAAAACAAAAGGCACCAAAACGCCAATCCATTTATGGAAATCAGCAGATATAATAAAATTAGAGATGACTCTGTCTTTTGTCAGTTTTTCTGAAAAATCACAAATCAACATACTCAGTCGAAGACATGTGGACTGAAAGCAAAGAAAGAATTATTCAACATCATATAAAACAATGTTGCGACAAAAACTACATCGCCAAAATGGAGTAAACTTTGGATTGGCGGGAGATTAAAACGTCTGATTAGACTGAAGCAAAACTGGTACAAAAAGATGAAGAGAATGAAGTCAGATAAAGCACGCTCAAAATTCCAAGAATTGAAAAAGATAATACAAAAAGAATGCCGGAAAGCACATATCGACCACTGACAAATCTTATTAATGGAGACAACAAAAAACTTTTTGGATGCATTAAGGCGGAAACACCATTGCCAAATGGAAAGACAAACGTGTAACAACAATAAAAATATAGATAAGCCCGCATGCAAAAAATGACGGCACCACGTGAAATATTTCGTAACTTTGGAGGTGCGCACGGAACTTGGAACGGAATAGAGTAGTAGTGCTAGTTGTAGTAGAAGTAGTAGTAGTAAAAGTAGTAGTAGTAAAAGTAGTAGTAGTTGTAGTGGTAGTAGTATGTAGTAGTAGTAGTAGAAGTAATAGTAGTAGTAGTAGTAGGCACATCCCCTGACTCGAAATTATGACCCACCGATAAATGCTTAAATCTGAATTTATAGTAAAAAGTACGAGACCCTAGTTAAGTTTTTATGTTTATTGAGAATGAATGCATCATCATCATCATCATTGCCTTTTTCACCCTGGGTCAGGGTATAGGCCACAGACAAACAGTTTCCATCCTTCTCTATCCTGAGCCAACTTTTTTATCTCATTCCAGGTCTTACCACTTCTCTGTATATCAGCTTCTTTAATTCTTCTCCATGTTCCTCGTGGCCTTCCCCTTGATCTTCTGCCCTGAGGGTTCCAGTCCAATACTTTCTTTGTTATAGTTGAGTCATTCTTTCTTAGCGTGTGTCCAATCCACCTCCATCGTCTTCTTCCTATATCCTCTCCCACTGGTTTCTGCTGTGTTCTTTTCCATACTTCTTCATTTTTTATTCTATCCATCCATTTTATTCTGAGTAGCTTACGCATGCACCTGTTTACGAAAATCTGTACCCTCCTTATACATGCCTGTGATGCGTTCCAAGTTTCACATCCATACAGTAGGACAGACTTCACGTTTGAGTTGAAAGGTCTTAGCTTTAGCTGAAGGGAGATATCTTTAGTTCTCCAAACTCTGTTCAAAGATGTGAATGCAGCCTGTGCCTTTCCTATTCGTGCTTTCACCTCTGCTTCCGTGCCTCCATCCTTGTCAATTATACTTCCGAGATAGCAGAAAGTGTCTATATCTTCGAGTTCCTGATCTTTTACTTTGATCTGCTCCCTTTGACGCGTACCTATCCTCAAGACCTTTGACTTTGCAGGGTGAATTCTTAGACCAATTGATTCCGAGAGGCTGTTTATAATTGTGGTTTTTGCTTGCATCTGGTCCTGGGTGTGGGACAAAAGAGCCAGATCATCTGCAAAATCCAGATCATCCAACTGTGTCCAGGGGATCCACTGTATCCCATTTCTTCTCCCTTTGGAGGTTTCCTTCATTAGCCAATCAATGGCAAGGATGAACAGGAATGGAGAGAGCAAGCATCCCTGCTTGACACCAGTCTTAATTTCAAAGCTGTCAGTAAGCTGATCTTCATGTATAACCCTGCAACTTGATCCTTCATACATTTCCTTAATGAGGTTTACTATCTTTTCAGGGAGTCCATAATGTGCCAGAATTTTCCACAATGTTGCTCTGTCAATACTGTCGAAAGCCTTCTCGTAATCCAGAAAGTTGACAATAAGAGGAGAGTTCCATTCTATAGACTGTTCCACTATGACTCGCAGAGAGGCAATCTGGTCGGTGGTTGAACGGTTTTTCCGAAAACCTGCCTGTTCGTCCCGCAGTTTAGCATCTGTTGCATTCTTAATTCTCTCTAAAATAATACGGTTGAAAACCTTTCCTGGGATAGAAAGAAGAGTGATGCCTCGGTAATTATTACAATTACTGAGGTCCCCTTTCTTTGGAAGCTTGATAAGATGTCCTTCCTTCCAATCCTTTGGGAATATCCCGTCATTCCAGATTCTCTCAAATAGTGGGTGCAGGGCCTCAGCATTTCTTTCCGCATCAACTTTTAGAGCCTCCGGTGGAATCTGGTCTGGTCCAGCAGCTTTCCCCCTTTTCATCTTATTAATGGCACCCCCAATCTCTGCTATCGATGGTGGATCACAGCTAATTGGTAGCTCATTTCTTGCAGGCAAAATTTCTGGCTGGTTGTCTGATGGTGGTCTGTTCAGAAGGCAGTTGAAATGTTCCCTCCATCGTTCAGATTGAGCCTCTTTTCCAAAAATAGTTTTCCCATCTTTGTCTTTGACTGGTACCTCTGGTTTCCCATATTTTCCAGCAAGTGTCTTGGTAGTTTGATAAAGGATCCTCATGTGTCCTCCAGTCGCTGCTGCTTCTGCTTTCTCTGCAAGTCTGTTCATGAATGCTTCCTTGTCTTTCTTCACAGATCTTTTGACTTCCTTAGCTATGGCTCGATACTGCTCTTGTGCATCCAGTCTTGAAGCCCTTGTTCGGCTTGCATTCACTTGTTCCTTCCTTGTTCTCCTCTTTTCAATAAGGTCCAAGGTGGTTGGACTTATCCATTCTTTATGTTCCGATTTCTTTACCCCCAATACCTCGTGGCAAGTTGTTATGTAGACTTCCTTGATCTTTGCCCAATGTGACTCTACATCTATGTCCTCCTCGAGCTCAGTAAGAGGTTGGAATCTATTACTCAACTGTAGTTTGAATTCCTCATTCTTTTCCCCATCAAGTGCATTCACCTCGAATTTTCTTCTTGTATGTGATCTGGCCCCGTGTTTTCTGAGTCGGAGCTTAAGCTTTGCCAATAGCAGGTGGTGGTCTGATCCAACATCTGCCCCTCTCCGTACAGTCACATCTTCCAATGAACGTCTGAATCTACGAGAGATACAAAAATGATCAATCTGATTCTCTGTCATACCATCTGGTGAGACCCAAGTTGCTTTGTGGATCCTCTTATGGGGGAACACTGATCCTCCAATCACCAAACTGTTGAATGCACAGAAATTTGCAAATCTCTCACCATTATCATTCATTTCTCCCATGCCATGACGTCCCATGATACCTTCATAGCCTACGTTATCCTGTCCCACTTTTGCATTAGCATCTCCCATCAATATGTTGATGTCTTTCCTTGGCAACTTGTCAATGACTTGTTGTAGCAGACCATAAAATGTATCTTTGTCCTCATCTGTTGCATCATTTGTTGGGGCATAGATCTGTACAATGTTCATGCTGATCTTCTTACTCCGTGTTGTAAAGGACGCCATGATGATCCTTTCTCCGCATTGTTCCCATCCTCTCAGTGACTTCTGGGCAAACTTGCTTAGAATTATTCCTACTCCCTGTGTATGAATCCCGTCCCCTCTCCCTGAATATAAAATCTTCTCCCCAGACTTGAGGTGTTTCTGTCCGGATTGTATCCAGTGGGTTTCGCTTACTCCAAGTATATGCAGCCTGTATTTTCTCATCTCAGTCACAACTTGAGAGCTTTTTCCTGCTTCATACATGGTGCGAACGTTCCACGACGCAATTCGAAGCTGCTTGTTTGGCGAAGACGTCATCGGGTCAGCAGAGTCCTTTCGGCTTTGTCTGTTGTCCTTCATAAATTCTGTAATTCCAGAAACTCTTCGGTCGCCCAAGCTAAAAAAAGGATTTGGTTTGTCTGTCCGTGTTTCTGTAACGGTTTGAGTTTAACGGAAAGGGGTGTTAACCCTTTGCCAACCCCCAACCTGGAGGACCAGGTGACTCAAAGATGGGGGAATCACACACCATTAGTCGCCTTTTACGACACGCTGGCTTGGCGTTGGGCTATTCTTGACCCTCTCAGTTGAGGGACCCCGGACACCACACGGGGGGAATGAATGCAACTGACCAAAATTTGAATCTCGTATTTCTAGTTACTTTCACTTTATTGAAGCTATGCGTTTTGTTGAAAAAAAAAACCCCTCACATTTTCCAGCCGGATATAAGCTGTCTAAAAGTAATAACAAAGACCTGAGTGACGTCAATTTCGTTCCATATATAATTACTCTTTACTCCGATTATATTACTGTTCAGAGGTGATGAGTCACAAATAATTTGAAACCAGAATATTTAACAAAATAAATTTTTTTAAAAATCGACATCAGTCAATGCATCTATTTGTCAACCTATCCGTGTTCTGTCTACCGAAACCAAACTTAGTCTACGTCCATAACACAAGCGATCGCATCTGTCTTGCTCATAAAGTCGACATAAGTACGAAATTTTGTCATTGTCATCTTGTCGAAGGAACAAGGTTTACACCAGCCAACTTGCATAATAAACCCATAAAGTATCTATCTACAACGTTGGGACTGGGACGCAAGAAAGGTTGAATAACTGTGCTGTTGCGATTGAGATATTGTTATAATGTATTTGTATCTTTGACATGGCTACCTACTGACCCCGGTTTGATGAGGCCATATGTCGTCATTGTTGACGTATTATAGTCCAATGTAGCATAGACTACAAATAAATTGTTGGGGAATAGATCTAGTAACCTGTAGATAGGGGAATTATAAAGTACTTGTTATGATTAAATAATATTACCTGACGATTAACAAGATATATGTATTTGCATGTACAAGAGAACATGATATACAACTATCGCTGCAGACTAATTTTCCTTATCACCTTTTCTCTCTTTCTTTGACCCATGTCCCCCCCAACCCCTTCATTTACCGTTTAATTTTTTTTTTTATTGACTAAATGCATTCTGTTTGTTTGTTGCTTTAGGTCTCTTCCAACACAATTGAGGTTATATGAGAGACCGCAAATGCATTCTGTCAGAAAAGCCACTCGAAGACTTCGCATATTATTCGGTTGTCGGACTGGCTTTGTGGTAAAGGCATTTTGGCCTTTATTGGATTTTACGTGAAAAGATGAACTACATGCGTTGGAGATAGTTGGTGGATGCCATCCCTCGAATCTGTCTTTGGCTTTCTGTCCTTGTCCTCGAATGAGATGACTTGGTTTTGCTAAGCCATGCCTAGAGACCTCTTTAAAGAAAATAAGTCATCTGAGTGATTGTGATTTAGTATGGCTCAATGAGAATCACCCCAGTGTCTCCTTTTTGTCGCGGGTCTCGTTCCATTGTCAGACAGTGTAAGTGTGAAACTTTGGGTTGCCTTGTGCCGGGCGAAAAGATAGATCGGGGTTGGGTTCTGCCTTTAACCGTAACTGTTCCGTTTCCTCTTCCTTTTTTCTGTGATCCAAGAGTTGTAAGACCTGATTGTCTTTTTGTGTTGTGATTAATTCTCCTTTTCTGAGTCGTTGAAAGTGGCCAAGCACAATTTAAAAATAATTAAAAATCGTCTTATTCAATTGGCACTGAAATGACACAAAGGTGTC
Source organism: Berghia stephanieae (assembly GCF_034508935.2). Lineage (NCBI taxonomy): Eukaryota > Metazoa > Mollusca > Gastropoda > Nudibranchia > Aeolidiidae > Berghia > Berghia stephanieae. Next base: position 125,704,268 of record NC_088360.1, on the reverse strand, counting down.
GCCAATAGTCGTTAAAAGTCTAAAACATAGCCAAACCAAACTGTGCTTAGTGGAACAATTCTTATCGAAAACAATGACTGACTGACAGTCAGATTTATGTTCTATGGATTCTCTATTTACACAAATGCTGTTGCAATTCTTTCGCCTCGTGCAGGTGGAGTGAACGATCCTTATTTAGAATATCATCCTCTTTATCTTCTCTCCCTTCGCTTTTCGGTGCCTGACGAGTAAATTGGTTCCTGTCATCTTTACATAGGTCCCCGTTATCTGTTTCCTTGTGTATCACAATGATACACTGAAAAGAAAGTTCTCTTGGGCTCCTTTGTGCTTCAAGCAGTGGGCATGGATGGAGTAGCGATCAACTGTTTGTAGGACTGCGCCAACTTTTTTTCCCCTTTCCTGTGATAATCGTGGTTTGTTCTTTCTCTTTCGCTTAGGATATGTCAGATTGTGTTATTCGGAAAAAGTGAATATTATTTCCAAATGGTTGTTCTCTACACTTCAATTTTATGATGTTATACCAACTGAAATGTTTAATGAGGTTCGTGTAGGAT